>NC_087204.1:75515584-75575584 GCF_015104395.2 Macrobrachium nipponense
TAAAAATCAAGAAAAGGGTTGTCCAAACATAACGGGATGGCAGATCTCGCCACAGATCGGAGGGTCATTAAGTTCAGAGGCGATATGACCGAGACCGCCTTAGAGTTTATGGAAAGAGAGAGAGAGAGAGAGAGAGAGAGAGAGAGAGAGAGAGAGATTGGGTATGTATGTAAATGTGTATGTTTACTGCGTGTGTGGATATGACATATATGTTATACTTATGTATATATATTGGGTGTTTCAAAATTAGAGGCCCCCCCCCCCCCCCCCCCCTTTACAGCATAAATTATAATTGGTATTGACAAAAACAAAGGTAATTTCCCTGAGCACTTCGGTCACCTCTCTTCGCAGGTCGTCGAGGCTTGGTATACCATCATAGTTCACTGTGCATGCTTCAACACGATCCTTTAAGACACTACTAATGTTTTCACACACATTAAGGTCAGGGGAGCTACCTGGAAATTCACTTGACGAGAAGAAATCGATACCACGGTTTCGAAGTAGCATCTGTGTCTGAAGAGCCTTGAAACATGGTGCCTTATCATGCAAAAATGTGACTTCTTCAATGCATAACACATTTTCAGGATCTTTGAGGAAAGGAAATACTCCACCAGTAAGCACAGTTACTCTGAAGTATTCGCCATTCCATGACTGTCCTTTTTCTTTGATGATCCACATTAACCGTTTGGCTGTGAACCAGAAAAAAATTCCCAAACATTCAGGAAATTTCACAACTTGGTGATAGCACATGTCATCGCTGATATCATTCAACTTTGCTGCCCAAATGATGTTATTTTTATGATTTGGCTTCCTGACTGTGTAAATGAAGAATTTATCTGATGGGGCAACATGGAGAACATCAGCTTCATCCCAATCTTTAAGAAATGAACCACAAAACCATGCACGTTCTTCTTTGTTGCTGAGTGATGTTGGGCTTGCTAACAACATGAAATGCCTTGATACCAGATTTTTTCAACTCACGATATACAGCACTATAACTTCTCTTCTTTCCCCTTTTTGTTTCTAGTTCAAGCCCCAATTTAATGTAAAGACTTTCTTTGTCTACCCACTGCCTCAGCTGTTATGTCTTTTGACTTCTGAGAGATGACTTCAGGCCTTCTAAGTTTCTCACTCTTTTCGCGATTACAGTCATATGGATTTTTGTTCCAGTTTCTTTTAACAAAGGATTCATCTCTTTTAATGTACTTAGCTATCCAGGAACGTGGAATGAAGGATGCGCTAGCATCCCTGGCCCCTCTGAAGGTTATAGCCCGGATTCGGTCAATCCATCTAATTTCCTCAGAGTCGTTAGCCATGGCTGTATCTAACTACGTCACTCAGTCTGAAAATACAAGAAATTTAAAATGAAAAATAGATTAATAGAAACTTAAGATAATGCACTTGGAGATAGGCTATAGCAGAAAACTTCATAATTTTCCATTTGTTCTGGAGAAGGGGATGTCTCTAATTTCGAAACACCCGGTGTGATATATATATATATAATATATATATATATATATATATATATATATAGAGAGAGAGAGAGAGAGAGAGAGAGAGAGATGGGTATGTATGTTGAGTGTATAAGGTGCTCTCTCTCTCTCTCTCTCTCTCTCTCTCTCTCTCTCTCTCTCTCTCTCTCTCTCTCTCTCTCTCTGTTAAATTATCTAAATGATCACTGGCTAAGTTCGACCACACACACATACACACACATTTTATATATATATATATATATATATATATATATATATATATTATATATATATATATATAAATATACATGCATACATTACTGCTTCAAGGGTGAAGACATGCAACAGTTATTGCCACGTATGTCGTTCAGTTATAGGTGGTTGACAACACTTGATAAGATGGGAATACGGAATGATGAATAAAATCTGTATAAAAGTGGGAGAATCCTGGAGACTCAGTTTGAACTTGGGGCAAAACAATTAGGAGCTTTAAAGCTTCGAAAAATGATTGAATAAGATTAGGGCTCACAGGTAAAGGTGAGAGAGAGAGAGAGAGAGAGAGAGAGAGAGAGTCTGATTTTAGTCATAGGATCAATCGAGTCAAAAGATAGGGGCCGCATCCAAATTAATGAAATTAACTTGAAACATCAGGGAAGGGGAAACGCTGACTTTTTGCGTAAAAACTGATGGAAAATGCCATACGGGAAGGGGGGAATGAAAGGACGCTTGGTTGCGCCAATGGAGAGAGAAGAGAGAGGAGAGAGAGAGAGAGGGATGGAGAGGAGAGATTTTACAATTTTGCAGATACCTTTTTCTCATTGTAAAAACTATTTGTATTGAGAGCTCATAACAAATCCCGAAATGCAGGAGAGAGAGAGAGAGAGAGAGGACAGAGATTTTACAGTTTTGCAGATACCTTTCATTGTAAAAACTATTTGTATTGAGAAAGCTCATAACAAATGTCCTAAAGAGAGAGAGAGAGAGAGAGAGAGAGAGAGAGAGAGAGAGAGAGAGAGAGAGAGAGAGAGAATGCCTTTTATCATTTAATAATCATGTAATGAGATCACTGAGTCATTCTTAATGAGGACTCGCCTGAAAAAAAAATATAAATATACATACGTACATACATATGCACAAGTGTTTGTATGTATGTATATATGAATTTTCATCTATAAATGTCCTTTAATATCCAATTCGCTCTACCTGGTAATCAATATTTCCATATATGTTGACAGAAGGGAATTTTTAAAAATAATTTCGACCTTTTGTCGATTCAATACCAGCGCACAGAGATTGAGCAAATTGAAGAACATTTGTAGCTTAATGCACTATTGTATATAGTATGTATGAATAAAAGGAAGAAAAAATGGGAGAACGGTGAAAAAGCAGCAGTATTTATTTTATTTTTGGAATGTATCTTGAATAACCTATTAGAGAATAATGACAAAGGAGAAAGATAGGGTAAACCGGAGGTAAAATGTAATGCCTCCTGACTGTCAAAAAGATCATTATCATCTTTATGATTCATTTGACCCTGGTCCCATACTGTCTTGGGGTCACCTACGAAATGATGATCATGGTGGAATCCTCAACGAAGGAATATACTTGCTTGAATTATTAGCAGTGTAATAAACATTCAGATGTTTGTGTTTTTTTCTGAAATTTTTACTGATAAACTTTTAGACTAATCGTAAGTCCCTCCTCAAATAAAAAAGAAAGTAAGTCTGGATCGGTGCACAGTAATACTCACACACACCCACTAATATATATATATATATATATATATATAATATATATATATATATTATATATATTTATTATATATATACACACACCCATATATATATATATATATATATATATATATATAATTATTATATATAATGTGTGTCTCTTCGGCCCTTAGTAACAACCTCTTTCAATCCTTTTACTGTACCTCCGTTGTTATTCTCTTTCTTCTAGCTTTCTGCCGTCTCCTAACCGTTGTTTCATAGGACAACTGCGAGGTTTTCCTCCTGTCACACTATTAAAGCCTTTTAGCCCTGTTTCCCTCTCAACGCTGAATGCACTCATAGGTCATAGCGCTTGGCTGTTGGCCTAAATGTATATTCCATCCCTATCTGAAAATTCAACCAGCTGTTTTTTTTTTTTAGTCTAGATCCCCATTCACAGAATGTTCTTGAAATTCATTTGTAGCAATTTAAGATACATTTCATTACAAACATAAATGAATATTTGCGTAGGTATTACAAAACGAAAAGCCATCTTTTCGTCCACTCTTACTTTCGTTTATTAATTAGTATTGTTATATACGTTTAGTTTACCTGTAATTTATCACTTCTTTTTGAAAAATGATTGACTATTTTTTTCTTACATTCTTCCATCTCTCTTCTCGTTCTTTTCGTGTTCTCTGCTTGATTTTGCTAGAACAATGAAAGAAAGACAAGGAAAGAGACCAGAATGGAAAAGGGGATTAGGGTAACGCTAAGAGGCTTATTTTAGACAAATTATTTCTTCCTCCTCCTCCTCCTCCTCCTACTCCTCCTCCTTCAACGCTAATGCTTAATTAAGCTCGCCTAATAGTAATGGAGTAATGGAATATATCTGGAGCTAGATAATCCATTATTAGCTTTATCTGCCCTTCCTTGTGTCCCCATTTCTCTCTCGCTCTCTCACTTATTTATAACACACACACACCCTCTTACTAACAGGGCCTCATTAAATATCTACCGGAGATACTTTATTCAGGAAAAGTTACAAGCTTTTTTTTTGACTAAGTCCTCATTGTCAAGTAGATCCAGTTCGAATGAGGTCCTGTTAATGCACAGAAAAATTGTGTAAGTGATAAGTTAATATATATTATATATTGTGGATATATATATATATATTATATATATATATATATATATATATATATATATATATATATATATAATATATATTATATATATTAGCGAATACCACAGGAAAATGATAGTCAGAAATCCAATCGCTTTCGTCTTTACTAAGACATTGTCAAGGAGCTAATGAAATACAATTGGAGAGAAAGGTCTCAGGTTCACAACAAGATCAAGAATACCAGATGGTTAATTGTCAAAATTTGGCCAGTTCACGAAAATCTCCAGGAATTCCTTAATAATCTCAATAATTTAGTCCCTTTTATAAAATTTACTGTAGAGGAAGAAAGAAATTGTAATTTGAATTTTTTTTATGTAACTGTCCATAGAAATGATAGAAATTTCACCTTTTCAGTCTTTCGAAAATCAACTAACATTGCCTCTTTTGTTCATTATTACTCCAATCACCATCAAAATGTTAAATTCTTTGTTTTTTCTGGGATGTTCC
This sequence comes from Macrobrachium nipponense, assembly GCF_015104395.2. Lineage (NCBI taxonomy): Eukaryota > Metazoa > Arthropoda > Malacostraca > Decapoda > Palaemonidae > Macrobrachium > Macrobrachium nipponense. The sequence continues at coordinate 75,520,402 of NC_087204.1, forward strand.
TAAGGGCTATACGTGTCTGTAGCCCCGCAGTTTATTGACGCTGAAATTAAAACTATTTATGATATTGCATTGAAACTTAAATACCCAAGGACTTTTGTAGATGTGGTATGGAAAAGAGCTAGAAAAACATTTTATTCAACTAATGACAAACTTGAATTTAGTAAGCATAACATTCTAAAATTACCCTATGATGAAAGGTTTTTAGATATTCCTAGAATTTTAAAGCTTTTTAACATAAATGTTGTTTTCAGTAATATTAATGTCAAGAGTTTAGTAATAAAAAATTCTCCTAAAGATCTTCCAGGCTGCATATATGAGATTCCTTGCAAAAAGTGTGATAAAGTCTGGTAAATCTTTTTCACAACGTCTCAAACAGCACCAATATTCTGTGAGAACTGGTCAAATATCGAATGCATTACTCGTGCATATGAGAGATTTAGATCATCCTATTAACTGGAGTCAAGCAAGAGCCTTATTCCCATGTAATGACACAGTTAAAAGGAATATCATTGAATCTTGCTTCATCAAGTCAAATAATAGAAATGTTCTAAATTTAAGTCTTGGTTTATTTAAATAGATAAATATAAGCAACAAAATGAATATATTCAGTTTTTACATGGTTTGGACTGTAAAGATACTTTGTAATTTCAGTTACGGTCAAATCTGTTTAGGTTTGTGACCGTGTGATATCCGGTAATCCTGGATTATCTCTTTTAATTTGTACCCTTTTGACAATTAACCATCTGATATTCTTGATCTTGTTGTGTACCTGAGACCTTTCTCTCCAATTGTATTCCATTAGCTCCTTGACAGTGTCTTAGTAAAGACGAAAGCGCTTGGATTTCTGACTATCATTTTCCTGTGGTATTCGTTTATTTAATGAAGTCATGTGCATCTACGTACTGTGATTTTTTTAAGCATATATATATATATATATTTATTTATTTATTATATATATATATATATTATATATATATATATATATATATATATATATATATATGTATATACAGGTCCAGTAATATTTACGTGTCCATTTCTGGCAGATAATCCAATCTCAGAATTCTCAGTAAACACAAAATCAGGAAGGGTAATTAGGCAAAAAAGAATTTAAACGAAAACTAGTCTTTTAATCCTTTATATCTATTTAACCGCCTCCATGTAAATATTAAGATATTTCCTCGGAGATTTCATTCCTTTGGGAATTAGCGAAATCGGTAAAATAAAACTGAAACTTCCTTAAAATACTTAAAATTCACTTATTTTCTTGGCCTTTGGGCCTTATCGTAACTCAGTGCTCCTCACATCAGATTCTAGCCGCTGGTTCAAGTGTTAAGCATTAATTTTGTGATGGGGCTGCTGTCCTCTTTATAGTTTCTATCACATGTTAATGGATTATTTTCTCTACTGTTAGCAATATGGGTGCTTGCACTTATTCACTATGGCAATACTTCCGTTTTTTGCAGCGTCCCCCTGGCCCCTAGCTGCAATCTCATTTACTGTACCTCCATTCATATTCTCTTTCTTCCATCTAGCTTTCCACCCTCTCCTAACAATTGATTCATATTGCAACTGTGAGATTTTTCCACCGTTACATCTTTCAAATAATTTTACTGTCAATTTCCGTTTCAGCACTGAATGACCTAATAGGTAAAATTCTATATTCTGTTCTATTTTAAACTGTATATGAAATGATAATATCCAAGTGATAGCCTTTATATTTGGACTTGTTAGTGCTAATGTTTTTAGTTGTCTGAACATGCCACTGCTTCGATTACCATGATTATTGTAACTTCAGTTTATGTAAATAAGCAAAATAGACATTTCTCATTTGTAATGGCCACAAGGCTGGATACTTTGTAATCGACCAGACTGCCAACTTTGGCGCTGTTCTTGTTATAGCATGAGGACTCTTTGAGTTTTATCACATGTTACTTACTACTTAGGAGATTTTTGGCAGCTCTCCTTGGAAGGGCAGTATGAGAAGGAGGAGCCCAGGTTTTTAATATGAAGGACATTGGAATTCTTGGAACTTCATTACATCAAACTGGGTGCCAAGCCTTTTTCATTTTAGCAGGGTCAAGTGATTCTCATTTCATTGTTTTATTTGTTCGATTCTTATATATGAAGTTTACTAGCTAACCAACCCAGCACTGCACAGGAAAACTGAATGACAGCCAATCAACGCTCTCTCTCTCTCTCTCTCTCTCTCTCTCTCTCTCTCTCTCTCTCTCTCTCTCTCTCTTTCCTGTTAAGATAGTTGCTTTGATTACATTGCGCAGCATTTTTGACATTTTATATTTCACCCCTTCTCACCCTTCATTCCTATCGGGGCTGAACTTGAACTTAAAGGGCATCGGGAGTGTTACTATTCACCTCAGCGACCGTGAAAACTATGGATAAACACTAATATCTGTCATTTTTTACATTGTATTTTTCATCCCTTCCACACACACACACACACACACACACACACCCTATTGGGTTGAACATGGTCTTAAATGGCATAGGGTGTGTCACTATTCATCTCAGCGACCTCATAAACTATGGATTAAACACTAATAGCTGTTGTTTTCAGTTATTTTCACATGTCACCCCCTTCTCACCCTCACACCTTTTGGTGCCAGTGATGTTCTTATTCCCCCACCCCCCCCTCCCCCCCCAAGTATTCTTTTAGAAGTCAAGTCTTCTTCATACCGAAATTAGGACTGACAAACCTGTAGTGTGTGTTTAGTTACTGAGTCTACGGCTGAACAAACTCCATTTCTGGAAAACCCTTCCTACCTCCACCCACAGTATTCTTTTCCAGATAGTTAAGTCATATTTATACCAAGTTTGGTTAAAATTGCTCAATGCGTTTCAGAGTTTTGCTGGAACACACACACACAAACACACACACGTCCATTTTTATATATGTAGATATGTAAATATTTATTTTTCTGCTGTTTAGGGGGCTTGGGTTTTTAGCAGTCTGATTTTCCAGCCAGAGTTATAGCTTTGTTAGTTACAATAATTTTAAATTTGAACATACCTTAAGTCGGAAAAGCAAAAACACCACAAGTACATGCCATGTATGAAAAGGTACTTCTTACATGTCACCTGGGTGCGTTTAACTGTACTGTCTCTCCTATGAAAACCTTTTGTTTCACAAGTACTTAGGTAGTCTAGGTAACCAAAAAAGATTTTCATTGCCTTCAGTATGGCTCATAACCGCGATGATTTCATTTCTTCAAATTGAACGGATATCCTTACAGGAAATCTCATGATGATGTATCCCTTAAATTTAGTGATGCTTTTATTGGTAACAGGAACATTCTTTGCAGCAGTAGACTATTTTACAAGTTAATGACATAATATAGCAGCCAGTTGAGTATAGCTAAAGATCTGTATTGAGTGTTAATGGCTCAATTTGGCAAAATATGTGCTGGATAGGTTTATATTCGAGATTTCGAAGGGCATAGAGGTCTCGAATCGGAGCATTATCCTTTTACAGTCTTTTTCATTTTTCTTTGTTCAGGAGGTCCGCCAAAATAACATAATTCAACGTGAATTCCAGACTCAAATGTAGCTGTATATGTGTTGTTGTTGCGCCTATGCCTACTTCAGCGGCCCCCCACCCCCTTTTAACGGGATTAAGGGTTTATATTTTTTCCTTTTGTTACTATATTGACCTCTCAACTTGATTTCATTTACGCACACATTCTTTGGACATACTTTTAACTGAGAGTCGAATCCAAAGGGAAGACAAAAGAAGAGGCTTTCTGTTCCCAGGCGAGATTCGAACCAGTGCACGGCAGAAAGAGTAAAGGATCCGGAGAGAGAGCTAGGTTTGGGAATGCTCTTGCTTCTTAACCCTCTTAAATACATAAGTTTCCCCGTTAGTTTTTTCCGTTCTTCAGACATAGGTAAGAAAGACATTTGATTGCCGGTCTATTAGCTTCAACATAAAACAAGTAAAAAATACGCCTAGGTTTCTGCAGCGCAAGCGAGTTTTCTGTACATTGTATAATAAAGGCCAACGAAAATAGATCTATCTTTTGGTTGTCTTGGTATAATACTGTATGACCCGCGGCCTATGAAACTTTAACCCTGGCCCGGTGGTGGCCTGTCCTACATGGTTGCCAGACGCATGATTATGGCTAACTTTAACCTTAAATGAAATAAAAATTACTGAGGGTAGAGGGCTGCAATTAGGTAGGCCTGATGATTAGAGGGTGGATGATCAACATAGCAATTTGCAACCCTCTAGCTTCCGCAGTTTTTAGGATCTGAGGGCAGACAGAAAAAGTACGGATGGACAGACAAAATCGGCACACTATTTTCTCTTCAGGACAGTAAAAGAACCTAATTGTTCTATTTGTTAATATTGACCATTTTGTAGTGTAGATAGCAAGTCTATTTTTTACTCAAAATTCAGGGACTAAGACCTGAAGAAAACACGAAAACAAAGAGGGATTAGAACTTAGATGTTTACAGCATTGGTTTACATTTATAATTGTACTGTAATTGTAATTCAAGATAAAAGACAGTAGCATGACAGGTGCAGCATTTTATCCCTTCCTTAAATAGTCACACATTTAAACGTGATTTCCCGTTCCTAATGAAAACTGTTGGGTCGTTCGAGAATGCGGCAGATTTTACCTGAAAAATGGTGGGTATTGTTGGCGAATCTAAAAATAAGGGCGAGCTATTGATTTTTAGAAGTCGGGTTGAGGTACGTGGCGAAATTAATTGGGTCCTTGGTCTTTTTTTTCTCTATTAGTCCCCTACCGACAAAGTCGGTGGGACTGCAGTCTTTCAGTCCGTTTGTCCATCTGTCTGTCTGTTAATGTGTCTGTCACACGTGCCGTACCATTGAAACTGTTTACTTTGCGGTGATTTCAAACCAACTCTGTACAAAGAAAGTAGATCAACATCCATAGATATAAATGAAGTTGAGCTCAGCCATCTGTCTGCCTGTGTCTGTCTGAGCGTCTGTCTGTCAGGCTTACCTTTTCATAGCAGTTCATAATAGGTGAGGTTAAATGGTATCGTGCGTTCATCCGTCTGTCTGTCTGTCTGTCAGTCAGTGATATCTCAGTATACAGTCATCACAATTCCTCCTACTTGGTGAAAAGTTCTCCCTCCATTCAGCAATAAGACAGACCATCATGCGCCGTGTGCATAAGGTGAGAATTCTGGTCTGTCTATCCGTTACCTGTCCTTTAGTGTGTCTGTCACGAGTAACTTGTTATTGCAACTCTTCCTACACAGCTGAAAATATTATTTCAGTGGAGTTATTTACAAAGGTGGAGCGTCATGGATTGATATAAATAAAGGGAGATCATTCCTCGTTCTGTCCAGATGTCTGTCCACATTTTCAGGAATTTCAGTAAGGCTTGGTAGAAAGGTAGAGTATGTTGTAATGTTGTTCATTTGCTACCCGGTCTGTCTGTCTGTCAGACATCCGCCACACTTGCCTTCTCATCACATCTACGTGATTGAGGGATTTCGTTCAAACTTGGCGCAAATGGTTGGAAGGGTAGGTCGTCCATTTGTCTGTCTTTCTGTCCCTGTCGGTGTGAGTCACGCTAACCTTTTCTATTGCTATACAGTTGACAGAATTTTAGTCAAACTCTATCTTCCTTTTCCTACTCTCTTCTTCATTGTTTATTATTATTATTATTATTATTATTATTATTATTATTATTATTTTTGTTTTTGTTTTTTTTTTTTTTTGTTTTGCTCTATCACAGTCCTCCAATTCGACTGGGTGATATTATAGTGTGGGTTCCGGGCTGCATCCTGCCTCCTTAGGAGGTCCATCACTTTTCTACTATGTGCGCAGTTTCTAGGATCACACTCTTCGCATGAGTCCTGGAGCTACTTCAGCCTCTAGTTTTTCTAGATTCCTTTTCAGGGATCTTGGGATCGTGCCTAGTGCTCCTATGATTATGGGTACAATTTCCACTGGCATATCCCATATTCTTCTTATTTCTATTTTCAGATCTTGATACTTATCCATTTTTCCCTCTCTTTCTCTTCAAACAATGAGTGAGACTTTCTTCTTGACTTTATCAATCAACGTCACGTCTGGTCTATTTGCACGTATCACCCTATCTGTTCTGATACCATAGTCCCAGAGGATCTTTGCCTGATCGTTTTTCTATCACTCCCTCAGGTTGGTGCTCGTACCACTTATTACTGCAGGTAGCTGATGTTTTTTTGCCACTGAATCATGCCTCTTTTTGTACTGGTTCAGTGCAAGTGCAGGCATTCGCTTGCTATGTATGGTTTCATTTTTCGTATTGCACTTCCTACATATGGGAGAGATGGTTTTTATTTCCGTCTATCGTTCTTTGCACATATCTGGTTCTTAGGGCCTGATCTTGTGCGCTGTTATCATTCCTTCAATTTCCTTCTTTAGCTCTCCCCTCTGTTGCCATTGCCATGTGTCATCGCTGGCTAGTTTCTTTAGTCTGTCTCATGTATTGTCCGTGCATTGGTTTGTTGTGCCAGTCCTCTGTTCTGTGTCATTCTCCTGTCTCTGTACATTTCTGGGTCTTCGTCTACTTTTATTAGTCCTTCTTCCCATGCACTCTTTAGCCACTCGTCTTCACTGGTTTTCAGATATTGCCTCAGTGCTCTGTTCTCGATGTTGACGCAGTCCTCTATACTTAGTATTCCTCTCCTTCCTTCCTTTCGTGTTATGTATAGTCTGTCCGTATTTGCTCTTGGGTGTAGTGCTTTGTGTATTGTCATATGTTTCCTGGTTTTCTGATCTATGCTGCAGAGTTCTTGCCTTCGTCCATTCCAACTATCCCTGCGCTGTATCTGATTACTGGCACTGCCCATGTGTTTTATGGCTTTTATCATATTTCCGGCGTTGAGTTTGACGTGAGTATCGCCTTGAGTCTCTGCATATCTTCTTTCCTGATCGTGTCCTTTCATCTCTTGTTGTTTTATATCCCCTCCTTCCATTATCCCAGTATTTGTATCCAGTCTCACATATTTGTTTGATGTTTCTCCTCCTGGCTGTCTTTATCCCTTCTTAGTTCTCGTTGCTTTGCCTTTTTGTGTGTTGACTAAGGCGCATTTTTTCTATTCCAAACTCCATCCTGATGTCCCCAGATACAATCCTTACATCTGGATTAGGGTATCTGTTCCTGATGCTCTTACCATACAGCTTGATGTCGTCCATGAACATCAGATGGTTGATTCTGTTGCCTCTTTTCTTGAGTTGGTACCCGGCATCCATCTTCTGTAGTACTTTTGTCATGGGAATCATGGCTACTACGAAGAGTAGTGGGGACAAGTGAGTCGCCCTGGAAGATCCCTCTCCTGATATTAACCCTCTGCTAGTCTTATTCCAGAGCTGTAAGTATTGCATTCCAGTTGCGCATTGTATTTTTGAGGAAGCGGGTGGTGGGTTTTCCTCTGCCCCATATATTTTCAGGCATTCTATTAGCCATGTGTGTGGTATCATGTCGAAGGCTTTCTTATAGTCTATTCATGCCATGCTTAGGTTGGTTTTCCTTCTCCTACTGTTCTTCATTACCATTTTGTCTATCAGGAGCTGTCTTTTGTGCCCCTACACTACTTATTATTATTATTATTATTATTATTATTATTATTATTATTATTATTTTATTATTCATGTATATCTATACCTTTATCATTTTACTACTCTTCTATAGGTTAAGGAGCAAATATCTCAGACTACGGGAAATAAGAAGGGGTGATTGTTGTAGAGGGGAGGCGAGCGGGGGAATGGTCGGTGAAAGGGCTCATCTCTTGAGGAAAGCAGACAAAGGACTTCCCTTCTAATTAAGTCCCCGTTTCTCACTTCCATCTCTCTCTCTCTCTCTCTCTCTCTCTCTCTCTCTCTCTCTCTCCCTTCTCCTCTCTCTCTCTCTCTCTATCAAATTATGGTTTCGTTTCTCCCGTGACTTTTCCACGCAGAGGTAAAATTGGAATCAGGTGGAAGGAATGTTGTCCTTTCCCGTTTTCCTTTTTTCCCTCTTGCTCCTTTTCTTTGGTAATGATGAGGTTTTTACGGGATAATCTTCATTGCTTATTGCTGATTCATTTCAATACTTCTATGTCATCGGGGCTGTTTTTGTTTGTTGGTTTCCTTTGTTTTTTACCTTATTTTTTTCTCTCCACATAATTATGGGGGTTCCTGTTTTGTAAGACCCTGCTTAGGAAATGAGAGGAGTTTTGTATTTTTGTTCAATGTGAATGTGGTTAAATTGTGGTTAAGAGGAGGAGGAGGAGGAGGAGGAGGAGGAGGAGGATTCCATTAGATGTATTTTATATTAGGAAACGTATTGTTCTTGTAATTTTTTTTTACATTTGTGTTTTTCTGTTGGTTTTTATGGAATGCCAGCACTGTAACTTGTTCAGAGTTCTTGTTGACATTAACTGCACTGTTAGTTAATTAATAAATGAAGAGGCTGTATACATTTCACGAAATTCCTAAGGGTCTTCTGGTTTTAGTATCCAAAAGAAGGTTCATGATTGCAGCGCCATTCATTCTTCATCAGCTTTTCTTGAGAACCACTTATTCGTCGCTTCGTAGACTTTTTGTGTCTCATATCAGCGCCTTTCGTGTACTGTATCATAATGTTTTGAGATTAATAATGCCGTATAAATCCTAAGTGTTCTTCATCGGTTGTAAGCGAATAGTGTCCATAAATTTCAATAATTCTTCTTAGTTGTTAGATTAATATCGACATATAGGTCTATATATAATTATATATATATACATACATACACACACATATGTTTGTATATCTATACATACATATATATGTATAACTGAATCACGAAAGTTATAATATATATATATATATATATATATATATATATATATATATATATTATATATATATATATATATATATATGTTACAGTTAATATGTATAATCAGTTGATATGTATATTCCCTGAAAAAACAGTTAATACATATATTACCTGTTTCACTCAGGGAATATACATAATACCTAAAAATTTCAGTTATTATACATATTACCTGAAATTTGGAGGCTTTTTTTATGCTTATTCCCTAAACTGAAAATTGAAGGGGTGAAGTGAAAATATGACAATACAATATGAAAAATAAAATACGATAACTCTTGATATTCATTTATTTCCAACACATCTTTATTCGTAAACATGATATGTAAAAATAAAACCAAGACAATACTAAAGTGACATTTGTTACGCTTTGTTGTTACATGGCAGTTTAGAATGACATCTTGAGTTACATTTCAGCTGAGATTTAAAGCATTTGCATCTTTTTGTCTGACTTCTTGTTCCGTTACAATTACACCTCACAAAACCTTGACCTCCGCAAGTAGAAACCTCCTGGACTGCTTTTTTCACTGGGAGTGTCGTTTGCATATCCATTTCTTCAATGGAGTACAGAGCGTACCCGCAAATGTCAAATTGATTTCTACTAAATTTCCGTCTAGCACACCCTTTTTGGTTGCAATTTTGTACAGCTCTTGTAAATCTCTTTCAACAATGACTCCAATCAAATTTTTAGGATCAGTTCTTCCTCGATCAACATTAGGGATTGGAACAGTGACATAAACAAAGAGAAATAAACAAAGAAGACGTGACAAAGGGCAGTAGTCAATAGTCATATTGTTAATAGGCCTATTGGAGAGTGAGCAATTAGTAATTAGCACTCAAGAGTTATCGTATTTTACAAATGTCACTTTTAGTATCGTATTTTATTTTTCATATTGTATTGTCATGTTTTCACTTCACCCCTTCAATTTTCATTTTAGGGAATAAGTAAGTATAAAAAACGCCTCCAAATTTCAGGTAATATGTATAATAACTGAAATTTTTAGGTATGTATATTCCCTGAGTGAAACAGGTAATATATGTATTAACAGTTTTTTTCTGGGAATATACATATTAACCCTTAAACGCCGAAGCGGTAAAAATAAAAAACTCCCCCGAATTCCGGAGCCGGTTTTGAGTGAGCGCGGAAGCGGAAAAAATAGTTTTTTCAAAAAATCACAGCGCGCTTAGTTTTGAAGATTAAGAGTTCATTTTTGGCTCCTTTTTTTGTCATTGCCTGAAGTTTAGTATGCAATCATCAGAAATGAAAAATAATATCATTATCATATGTAAATAATGCGATATATGGTAGCGAAAAAAAAAATTTCATACATAATTGTGGTTAATATCACGCTGTGCAAAAAAAAACGGTAAAAGCTAAAAAACGAGTCATTTTTTTTTTCTTTTTTTTTTTTTTTTTTTTTTTTTCGTTGTATTGTACACTAAATTGCAATCATTTTGATATAATAATAGATTGTAAAAACAATAAACGCACACCAGGAAAAATATTATCACAAAATGATGTACGAATTCGTAACGCGCGGACGTAAAAAAATGTTTTTTTCAAAAATTCACCGTAACTCTAAATATTGTTCTAGAGACTTCCAATTTGTTTCAAAATTAATACAAATGATTGAATATTACGATACTGTAAGAGATTTAGCTTACAATTGCGTTTTTCGACCATTTCGGTAGAGTCAAAGTTGACCGAACGTGGTTTTTTTTCTATTTATCGTGATTTATATGCAAATATTTCGAAAATGAGAAAAGCTACAACTTCAATTTTTTTCCTTTTATTTTGGTTTTTTTACATGAAAATTGCGCACATTTTCATATATAAAACTCTATGAAATGCCTAATATGAAACTCAGCAAATTTTCCGAGAATTCGATGTACGCAATTCGGAGATTTATGGCGGAGAATCCGCTGCGCGGAGGGAAGGAAAAGTTTTTTCATAAATTCACCATAAATCGAAATATTGTGCTAGAGACTTCCAATTTGTTGCAAAATGAAGGTAAATGATTGAATATTACTAATATATAAGAGTTTTAGCTTACAATTGCGTTTTTCGACCATTTCGGTAGAGTCAAAGTTGACCGAAACATGGTTTTTTTTCTATTTATCGTGATTTATATGCAAATATTTCAAAAATGAGAAAACTACAACCTTCAATTATTTTTCGTTGTATTCTACATGAAATTGCGCACATTTCCATATATAAAACTTTATGTAACAGCTAGTTTAAAATGGTGCAAACATTACCACAATCGCACGTATGATTTTTTCGGAAGAGTTACCGCGCGGACGTAAGGAAAATGCTATTTTTTTCATAAATTCACCATAAATCGAAATATTGTGCTAGAGACTTCAAATTTGTTACAAAATGAAGGTAAATGATTGAATATTACTAAAATATAAGAGTTTTAGCTTACAATTGCGTTTTTCGACCATTTCGGTAGAGTCAAAATTAACCGAAGGTTGAAAATTTGTCACTTATCATTTTTTATATGAAAATATTTCAAAACTGATGAAAGCTACAACCATGGGTTGTTTTTAGTTGTATTGTGCATGAAATTGCGCACATTTCCATATATAAAACTTTATGTAACGGCTAATTTTAAAATGGTGCAAACATTACCACAATCGCATGTATGATTTTTTTCGGAAGAGTTACCGCGCGGACGTAAGGAAAAAGTTTTTTCATAAATTCACCATAAATCGAAATATTGTGCTAGAGACTTCCAATTTGTTGCAAAATTAAGGTAAATAGTTGAATATTACTACAATTTAAGCGTTTAGCTTACAATTGCGTTTTTCGACCATTTCGGTAGAGTCAAAGTTGAGACCGAAGGTTGAAATTTTGGCACTTATCGTTATTTATATGGAAATATTTCAGAACTGATAAAAGCTACAATCATGAGTATTTTTTGTTGTATTCTAAATGAAATTGCGCACATTTTCATATATAATACTTCATGTAACGGATAATTTAAAACGGTGCAAAAACTATGTCAAAGTGACGAAATAATTTTTGAGATGTGTCACTGATACTTTTTAGTACGATAAGAAAGAAATTCGCGCTTGCGCGCCTGCGTAACGATTGTAAACAAAAAACGCCTTGATCCGTGAACTCCCAGCATCCCCCAAGGCGTGTGATTCAAAAGTTTTCGGCTGGTAGGCCTATAAGTATTTTTCCGCGAATTTTTAAAAAAACTTTTTTGAGCCGACGTATGGTACGTCCATTCGGAATCGGAAATCGGGGGAGATTTTGACTCGACGTTTAATACGTCCATTCGGCGTTTAAGGGTTAACTGATTACACATATTAACGGTAACATATATACATACATACAGTCATTCATAGACTAATTGTGTCCCATAAGTCTAATGTTTACTTTATCGTTCGTACGCTAGTTGTGTCCTATAAATGCTAGTAACGTTTTATAAATACTATATACGCTGCATCCTTTACAGATTATTAGTGTCATATAATTATTTTGTAGACTGTTTGTAGACCTATAATTACCTATAAATTATCGTTTAGGCTAGATCCTGTACATATAATAACAGGAGACAATATTATCTCGTTTATTAATTTTTGGTACCCGCGAATGCCAGAGCGGCATGCAACTGGGTTTTGGTAACACATTTTCTCTCTCTCTCTCTCTCTCTCTCTCTCTCTCTCGCTCTCTCTCTCTCTCTCTCTCTCTCTCTCTCTCTCTTCATACCTCCCCTCCATTTCATTAGGTCATCAAATCAGAGTCATGCATTACAAAAATATGCATTTATTTAAAAGCAAAGTATTAACTGAATAACTCAGATTCTTAACAGCATTATTAAATGGAATGTTAACTCAAAGTCCAAATAACTCAGACAACCGTCGGTAATTAATCTAACACCAACATTAGTTTAGTCAACACAGTAATTAGTCAACACCATTTCTCCAAAGAATAATCCCACGCTTCTCCAGAAAATAGTTCCCATATTCTAGAATGGTTCCCTCTACTAGAATTGCTTGTTAAAAGAACAGGAGAACAAACTGATAAGCATACACAATTGTAAATACAAAGTCAAAAGATTAAATGAAATAGAACATCTTGACAAAATATCAAAAATACAGACAAACCACACTTTGGCTAAAACAGATATAAATACACTCACCCATTTCAGCCTAGAATCTCCAAGCACTTTCACAAAAGGCAAAAGCCTCCATGGCCTCGCCTGACTCCCGCAACAATCCCTCTCTATGGTTCTGGCAAATTACATGCTATTATGAATGGACCTAGCTCGTACGAACGCACGAATTTGCACACACACTGATCATGCCCAGAAACCACTCAATACCAGTTTCAAAGGCACCTTTGACAAACGCCCATAACGACAGACGAGCGTTGACCTGCTTAGGTGAGGATTTTAATATCACACCACCCAACAAGACATATCAGCATTCCTAAGCTGAGATGTTCTCTGTCTCCATGGGAAGCTGAAAACGATGATTCGCAATTTCTGAGGAATGTCAAAGCATGTGACATACAACGATGTCTCATACATATCATATCATATTATATTATTTAAAATATCATAGCAAATTCCCCCTTTATGTTACAGATAGCTCGGCCACCATTAGGCTAGCACCAGCCTCCCACAGGTCACATAAAACAGTCATATATGTATATAATATATATATATATATATATATATATATATATATATATATATATATATATATGCTTAAAAAATCACAGTAGATGCACGTGACTTCATAAATAAGCGAATACCATGGGAAAATGATAGTCAGAAATCCAAGCGCTTTCGTCTTTATTCAGACATCGTCAAGGAGCTACTAAAGTACAATTAGAGAGGAAGGCCTCAGGTTACAAACAAAAAGATCAGGGAATACCAGATGGTTAATTTATCAAATAAAAGGGTAAAAATTAAAAGGGATAATCCAGGATTATCGGATATCACACTGTCACAAACTTAAACAGATTCTGACCTAACCGAATTACAAAGTATCTTTACATTCCCAAAACATGTAAAAACTGAATATATTAATTTTTGTTGCTTATATTTATCTACAACTTTTTTCATTATGAAAGATCATCAAGTTTAAATAAATAAAACCAAGACTTTAAATTTAGAACATTTCTATTATTTGATTTGATAAACAAGATTCAATGATATTCCTTTTAACTGTGTCATTACATGGGACTAAGGCTCTTGCTTGACTCCAGTTAATAGGATGGTCTAAATCTCTCATATGTACAAATATGCATTCGATATTTGCCCAGTTCTCACAGAATATTGCTGTTGCTGAGACGCTGTGAAAGAGATTTGCCGGTCTGTCCGTAATAGACTTTATCACACTTTTTTGCAAGGAATTACATATATGCGAAAAGCCTGGAAGATCTTTAGGATAAATTTTTGATTACTAAACTCTTGACATTAATATTACTGAAAACAACATTTATGTTAAAAAGCTTCAAATTCTAGGAATATCTAAAAACCTTACATCATAAGGTAATTTTTAGAATGTTATGCTTACTAAAATTCAAGTTTGTCATTCAGTTGAATAAAATGTTTTTTCTAGCTCTTTTCCATGCCACATCTACAAAAGTCCTTGGGTATTTTTAAGTTTCAATGCAATATCATAAATAGTTTTTAATTTCAGCGTCAATAAACTGCGGGCTACAGACACGTAAAGCCCTTCCAGGAACTCCCAGAAAAAACAAGAGAATTTAACATTTTGATGGTGATTGGAGTATTAATGAACAAAAGAGGCAATATTAGTTGATTTTTGAAAGACTGAAAAGGTGAAATTTCTATCATTTCTATGGACAGTTACATCAAGAAAACTCAAATTACAATTTCTTTCTTCCTTCTACAGTAAATTTTATAGAAGGGACTAAATTATTGAGATTATTAAGGAATTCCTGGAGGTTTTTGTGAACTGGCCAAATACAGAAGATATCATCCACGTACCTAAACCAAATAACTTTTTGGGGCAAAATTCTTGGTAAGAGTTTTGTCTCAAAAAATTCCATGTAAATATTGCTAGAGGACAGGAGATAAGGGATTACCCATAGCCATGCCAAACTTTTGTACAAAAAATTCCCCATTGAAACAAATTTACTATCTTTGATACATAACCTTATGAGACTAATGAGATTTGCTACACTTAAGGGAAGTCATGACGCTCTAATTCCTCTTTCAAATATTCAAGTAAGTCATCTACAGGCACTTTTGTAAATAAAGAGACAACATCAAAACTAACCATATTGAAAATCATAATTCAAATTTAAACTATTCAATTTTTGTTTGTTTATAAAATCAACATTGTTTGTTAACATCCGTGTTAGAAATATTTCCTACCAAAGGAGTAAGATTTTTACAAGCCATTTAGATAAATTATACGTAACTGAGCCCACTGACTAATGATTGGTCTGATAGGGTTATTGTTTTTATTTTTTGTGTCTTGACTAAACCATACATGTAAGGTAGGGGTAGGCGCATTGCGGTGTAAAACTATTTAATTAAATGGTCCAAGCCCTTCAAATGGATTTAATTTGTTTATTAAAATGGAGTTAACTGTCTGTGTAGGGGTCAGACCTCAGTTTCGTATAAGTATCAGTGTCATTTAGCAATGTCATTATTTTACTTATTATATCACTTTTATTCATTATTACCATGGCATTAGATTATCTGCTTTTGTCACCTTCACTGTTTCGTCTTCTTTAATTTTCTTAAAAGCCTGGAGAAATCTCACGGGTACATTAGGGGGAGAAGGTTTACTCATAGCACCATAGCACAATATATATATCTATATATATATATATATATATATTAATATATAATTTATATGTATATGTATATATATCTATATTGTATATATAATATATATATATCTATCTTAATATATATAATAATATATATAATATAATATATATGATATTATATATAATATAATATATTATATAAAACATTGGCTGGCTTATTAAACACAAAATATAGTAATAACTGAACGTCTATGGCAGCAGCACAACGTAATGTCTATCACACATTATCTCCTGCACATGGGCTATAATAACAATGGGGTGTAGAGACTTTTTTCCATCTTGAATGTTTGAATCTCCCTTTTTGTCTGCAACAGGAACTGCACAGAGTAGCGAAACACGCTGTAGAAAGGCGAAAGGTCTCCCTGCGGAAGACAACTGATGACTGTTGTAGTCCAAAAGCGCTGTAGAACCCCGTAGACTCTTAGAAACTCTCGTATGTGGGCACACATCAGCAACATCTCTGCAACGGCTGATGGGCGTCTTGCTAGCGTTGGGGAACGATGTTTATGGTTTTTCAGTATGTCAGTCACGTCATCGGTCAATTAAAGAAGAATTAACCCCAGACATACTTCTGTCAAATAATGACCTCAAAAATTTCCAAAAATACCTACTGAACATCTCCCCAATTAACCCCATTTAATATGACCACTGAACTGGTTTCTAACTTCAACTCGTGAAGGAACTTCATAGGATCGCTAAATCATAAGTCATTATCATAGCCCCGCAAAAAAAAAAAAAAAAAAAAAATTAAGTTCTCTAACTTAATTCTCCCCAAAAAAACAAAAAAGAGCTCACCAAATTCACACATCAACACACACACTCCAGAACTCACAGAAACTCCACGGACTTCTGTCATCACATTTCAGACTCACAAATTCTCACAAGAAAAAAAAGAAAAAGTAATGAGCCCGAAAAAAAACACTTAAGCCCAGCCCCAAAATTATCACTGAAAATGTTCTCTCAAGCTTTGATATTTCAACAACCCACAAAGACATAACTCCCACATGATATTACTCAATTATATAAAAAATTATCACCTATTCGGGATATAAAAACTACGGTAAACTCACAATTCAGCAATTATATGCCACCCAAAAAATAACATCTCCATAGGGACTCGTAAGACTGCAACACCGTAATGCCACTCGCCTTCAATTAGTCACAAAACCAAAAGAACCACAGAACACCTCTCTTAGCTCGTAAAACCCCAGAAATTCAACTCCAAAAATCATAACCACAAAAAAAAAAAAAAAAAAAAAAAAAAAAAAAAAAACAAAAAAAAAAAAAAAAAAAGTCACCCCCAAAGATTAACGCCATCGCCATATATATATCACCAAAAAATATTTTTCTTCCTTTTAATTAATAACCCCACATCACTATATTCCCTTTATCTCGCCAATAATCACATGTGGAATAAAAACAAGTCTCCAAAAAAGATTATTACTCTCCAAGCAGGATAATCAAAAAGGAAACTCCATCCCCCCAAAAAATGCACTCAAAGCATCTAGCTGATACACTCGAAAATATTGCCCCATATCTCCTCATAAAGGTTTCTCTTTGCAACAAAAATGGCTGCAAAATAATTGAACTAAACATAGCTCTCACCAACATAGGCCTAGACTGTGGAATATCTCCAAGAAAATAAAAAATATCAAATGGCCAAAATATATCTCCAATTATATCTCCAATTCTCCAGGAAAATAACTCAATGTTATAGTAAAAAACTATAAACTCTGTTTAGCATAACTGCTGAGAAAGGGCGAAAAAAACTCTGCAAATAAAATTGCCCAGGAAATTCTAGAAAAAATCATCAGTGTGCCATAACTTATTATAACAAAAACTCCAAATTCCAAGTGTCTAAGTAAAGACTTCCCCATATGCACTACGGCGTAGGCCATTAGAAACTTAACCACGTTTCCTATCTCTGGCAAAGTTGCTACAAACACAATTGTGCGAGAGGCCAACAATTTCCGGAACACAAATATCCAGGAAAAAAAGATGTAGTGCCATTATGTAGACATTCAAAAATGCAAAAATTCTCCCATAATCTCTCTGCAGCAAACAAGCTAAAATTATAAACACATTCCTGAACAATGACTCCAAGTCACGAACCGAGATATTAAAAATTCACACAAACTGAAGATAAAAATAAATTCAAATTTGCCCATGATAAAAAAAAACTTACGTCAGACTTCAAGCAATTATCTGCTGAATTCATAAAAAAAAGGAAAACAAAAAATGTGTCGTTAGTACCTCCCATTTTCACAAAAAAATAACATCACCACCCATAATAATCATTGCAGCACCCATGTTAGTATAAAAAAAAGATAACACCAGTGTCAGTATTATCAATATCAGAATTCGCCAGTATCAGTAATATCACCAAATATTAGTACTCGCCCATTCACCAAAATTGCTATCATCAAATTCACCAAAATTCACCAGAAATTGATATCATCACCCATAAATCATTGACCAATCCCCAAAAAGTATTACCATGAACTGACAGAATCCCCATAAAATATCTCGAGTAATGATAATTCTACTTAAGTACCTCCCCGTAAAATATCTCCGATGATAATAATAATAATAATGATAATAATAATTCTCCATAAATATCTCCAGTAACACCAGTAAAAGCATTAATATTGCTATTTCCCCAGAGTATTAGTCAATCACGATTGACCAACACCCAGGACATAATTCCAAAATCAACACCACTCATCACTCCCCGGTATCATCACAAATCATCACCACTCAGCAATCATCACCAATCACCACCACTTTAAGGTAATCTCCACATCACCAATCAAATCTCCATCAAAACAACAATCTCTTTATCCCCAGTTATAATTATGCCCTCTATTATTTGCATAAAAGCATTTTCCAAAGCATAAGGAAAACTTGCACCATATTCACATGCATTTCATTTCATTTTCTCTTCACTCAAGAGAAAGAAAAAAATCTTTCTAAAAGAAACCCTACGGGCATGTCATATCATCACCCAGTCATTATCAGCTGATTCCATGGCTTTGAACTTATCTATTCAAGGCCAAACTCGCCCCCATTACCCCAACACAAAGAAAAAAAAAAGAAGTTCGCCCTCACTAAAAAGAAAAGAGCTTCACCCTCCCGTCAAGCATTCCCCCATGAAAGACCACTCGCCTCCCCTGGCACTACCCCTTGGTCGCTCAGCACAAATTGCGCTGAGTGTGTACACATGAGTGGGCGCTCTGTCTCCGAGGCAAAAAATGCTATTCAAGCAACCCCAAGAACTAAATTGTATGTATGAAAAACCCTTCACACGTATACCTGTGTCAAAACAAGATGAACGCATCTAATTTAACGTGTGCCAAGAAAACAAAAAAAAAACACTACCTTCTACTCCCATGGGGAAAAAAAAAACAAAAAAAATGTGGTATTCTAAACCAATTCCATAACTCACAAATGATTCATACACATACAAAAGACAATAACGTAACACTTACGTCTTCAAATGAGAGAAAACCATCCCGAATCTGCGCAACTACAAACACGCTAATACACACAAAATCCAACTGAGTGCACGCCTGACTCCCTCAAGGCATCTTACTGTGGACAGAAATGCTGAGCCTAGTTCAATTTTTCCCTCCCATTACCACAGCCAAAGTATGGATATTCTCATCCCTGTCACTTCTCTGAATCTAACTCCCATAACCAGCAATCTAACGACTCTCTGAGAACAGCATCTTATAGCTGCTACCAATCTCACAAAAGGCTTTTTACAAGCTGCCACCACTAATAACGGAGACAATATTATCTCTTTATTCATTTTGGTAGCGAATGGCCAAGAGCGGCAGGCAACTGGGTTTTGGTAACACATTTTCTCTCTCTCTCTCCTGACAGCCAACAGCTCTCTCTCTCTCTCTCAATCTCTCTCTTCTCTCTCTCTCTCTCTCTCTCTCTCTCTCTCTCTCTCTCATCTCTTTTTTTCTTTCTTTCTTTCTTTCTCTCGTCATACCTCCCCTCCATTTCATTAGGTCATCAAATCAGAGTCATGCATTACAGAAATGTGCATTTATTTAAAAGCAAAGTATTAACTGAATAACTCAGATTCTTAACAACATGATTAAATGGAGTGTTAACTCAAAGTCCAAATAACTCAGACAACCCTCGGTAATTAATCTAACACCAACATTAGTTTAGTCAACACCATTTCTCCAAAGAATAATCCCACTCTTCTCCAGAAAATAGTTCCCACATGCTAGAATAGTTTTCCCTCTAAACTAGAATCGCTTGTTAAAAGAACAGGAGAACAAACTGATAAGCATACACCATTGTAAATAACAAAGTCAAAAGATTAATGAAATAGAACATCTTTTTTACAAAATATCAAAATACAGTCAAGCCACACTTTGCTAAAACGAGATATAATACACTCACACCCATTTCAGCCTAGAATCTCCAAGCACTTTCACAAAAGGCAAAAGCCTCCATGGCTTCGCCTGACTCCCGCAACAATCCCTCTCTATGGTTCTGGCAAATTACATGCTATTATGAACGGACCTAGCTCGTACGAGCACACGAATTTGCACACACACTGATCACGCCCAGAAACCACTCAATACCAGTTTCAAAGGCACCTTTTGTCAAACTGCCCCATAACAGAACAGATGAGCGTTGACCTGCTTAGGTAAGGACTTTAATATCACACCACCCAACAAGACATATCAGGATTCCTAAGCTGAGATGTTCTCTGTCTCCATGGGAAGCTAAAAACGATGATTCGCAATTTCTGAGGAATGTCAAAACATGTGACATACAACGATGTCTCATACGTATCATATCATATTATATATTATCATATCATAGCAAATTCCCCCTTTATGTTACAGATATACTGCATCATTTTTTAAATTCCACTTCTACAATATTATTGATATTATATAAAAGCCTACAATATTATATACACTGCCTATATTGCAATGTTTGCAGACTCATAGTCCTATGAATACATCCGACAAGTGATTGTTTTATATTGTCCTATGAATAAGTTCTACACGTGATCGTTTTATATAGTCCTATAAATACATCCAACAAGTGATTGTTTATATAGTCCTATGAATACATCCTACACGTGATCATTTTATATACTCCAATGAATACGTCCTACACGTGATCGTTTTATATAGACTTATGAGTACATCCGACATGTGATTGTTTTATATAGTCCTATTGATCCATCATCTACAAGTGATTGTTTATAAATAGTCTATGATACATCCTACACGTGATTGTTTTATACAGTCCTATGAAGACGTCCTACATGTGGATCGATTTTATATAGTCCCTATGAATACCATACCTACACTGTGATCGTTTATATAGTCCTATGAATGTGTCCTACACGTCGACTCCGCTTTAATAAAGTCCTGATGGAATAACATCCGTACACATGATAGTTTTATATTAGGTCCTATTGAAGTTGTTCCCTACAACGTGGATCGCTTTATAAAGTCCTATGAATAAATCCTGCCGACACATGATAGTTTTTATATAGTCCCTATGAATGTGTCCCTACCCACCGTGATTCGCTTTATGAAAAAGTTCCTATGAATACATCCGCCACGAGATCGTTTTTAGTCCATGATGCGTCCTACACAATCCCTATATATCTATGTAATCCTACACATGATATTTATAAAATCTATGAATAGTCCTACACGAGATCGTTTTATATAGTATAATATCCTACATGATCTTTTTATAGTCCTATGAACGCCTACACTGATCGTTTTATATAGTCTATGATGCGTCCTAACGTGATCGTTTTATTATAGCCCCTATAATACGTCCTACACGATGTTTTATATAGTCCTTTGAATAGTCACACGTATCGTATATAGTCCTATGAATATGTCCTACACTGACGTTTTATAGTCCTAGAATACGTCCACACGATCATTTATAGTCCTATGAATACGTCCTACACGAGACGTATAGTCCTATGAATACGTCCTACACAGATCGTTTTATATGTCCTATGAATAGTCCTACACATGATGTTTTATATATCTATGAATACCGTCCTACACAGTGATCGTTTTTATATAGCCTATGAATGCGTCCTACAGATCGTTTTAATATGTCCTATGATACGTCCTACACGAGATCGTTTTATATAGTCCTTTGAATACGTCCTACACGTGATCGTTTTATATAGTCCTATGAATATGTCCTACACATGATCGTTTTATATAGTCCTATGAATACGTCCTACACGAGATCGTTTTATATAGTCCTATGAATATGTCCTACACATGATCGGTTTATATAGTCCTATGAATACGTCCTACACGTGATCGTTTTATATAGTCCTTTGAATACGTCCTACACGTGATCGTTTTATATAGTCCTATGAATATGTCCTACACATGATCGTTTTATATAGTCCTATGAATACGTCCTACACGAGATCGTTTTATATAGTCCCATGAATATGTCCTACACATGATCGGTTTTTTATATAGTCTATGAATACGTCCTACACGTGATCGTTTTATATAGTCCTTTGAATACGTCCTACACGTGATCGTTTTTTATAGTCCTATGAATATGTCCTACACATGATCGGTTTATATAGTCCTATGAATACGTCCTACACGAGATCGTTTTATATAGTCCTTTGAATAAGTCCTACACGTGATCGTTTTATATAGTCCTATGAATATGTCCTACACATGATCGGTTTATATAGTCCTATGAATACGTCCTACACGTGATCGTTTTATATAGTCCTATGAATATGTCCTACACATGATCGTTTTTTATAGTCCTATGAATACGTCCTACACGTGATCGTTTTATATAGTCCTTTGAATAGGTCCTACACATGATCGTTTTATATAGTCCTATGAATACGTCCTACGCTTGATCGTTTTATAGAGTCCTATGAATACGTCCTACACGTGATCGGTTTATATAGTCCTATGAATACATCCGACACGTGATCGTTTTATATAGTCCTATGAATACATCTTACACGTGATCGTTTTATATAGTCCTATGAATACGTCCTACACTTGATTGTATTATATAGTCCTATGAATACGTCCTACACGTGATCGTTTTATGGACTGCAAGTAGTGTCCTGTAAACCTTACGGATACGTCATCATTTTTACACTTTATAATGTTCCATAAATCGTAAATATGCTTTGTAGAAGTTGCAATGCTGAGGGCCAGTTGAGACGGCCAGCTGTTCAAACCATTAACTTTAGATTTGTAAGAAAGTTTGCCATCCTAGGTTTTTGACCTCTCTTGACCTCGTTGATCGACTCTTCGTGCCAGTCTCGGTTACTTCACTCTAGAAAGTAATCCTGTAAAATCCTAATCCTCATTGTGAAATCACTTTACAGCATACCTGTAACCTTCCATTATATTTAATTAACCAGTCAAAGATGATCCCTTTTTATTTTTATTTTTAGTTCTTGGAAGGGCTTTATTTAAATCAAGGGGACTGCTAAAAATATGAAAATATATTCATAAGAACCTTATGTGCTTACAGGCAGTAAGGAGCTTACCTTTAATTAAAGGCACACGTAATGGAGAGAAAGAAGGAAAGAGAGAGGTACAGTAAATTAAAGACTCATGGCGTAGAAAGAGAATCTTACATAAAGGCCCTACGCAGGAGGAGACAGTGATCGTTTTAGAGAGAAATTTGCTGTTAAATAAAAAATGAGAGAGAGAGAGAGAAAAAAAAAAAGATACGAAGACAGAGAGAGAGAGAGAGAGACCTTTGCAGCATGTCTGTTTAAAAAAGGATTTATTATTTTTATGTAGACAATTTTTACCGTCGCCCGGGCCCATCCTTTTCCTGACGACTTCCTCCATCTCTTCCTTTTAACCCTCATTTTGTCTTTTGAGTTAAATAAGCTTCCTGAAAAAGTAGGGAATGCAAGAGCTCATCGTTACACACACACACACACACACACACACACACACACACATATATATATATATATATATATATATATATATATATATATATATAATATATATATATGAGTCTCCAGTCGGCGAAGATAACAATACTTCAAGGGTAGTTGGCTAGTATGTAAGGGAGTACCATAATACATCAGTAGAAGGCCATAGTTTATTAAAAACGTTTCGCACACAATTCTCGGTGCATCATCAGTCTGAACAATAAAAGTAAATACATTATAAAAAGGAATTCACGAAATTACAAGGTAATTAAAAATTAATGGTTTAAAAAGAAAAGCAGAAGTTAAAAGTAAAAATTCTCTTTTAAAACACTGTAAAAAGAGAGGGAGAACTGAGACCCAACCAATCCAAGGCTAAAGACGAAGAAGGAATAGCAAAACCTGACGTCCCAAACAAAAAGTCAGCTATGCCAAATACAGAGGTGAAGCCGTGGTGTTACTGTTCAAAGAGGGAACTAGCCTTTTAATAAGCAATGACTCCAGAGTAGTTAGATGATCTGGGTCCTTTGTATATCCAATAATAGAGAAATGCTGTTTCAAGACCTCTATTTTGTTACGGGTTCATCCTTTAGTATTTTATATGGACTACCAAAAATACATATACCAAACACCCCTGTCAGACCTATTATGCCCGCCTACAATATATATATATATATATATATATATATATATATATATATATATATATATATATATATATATACATACTATATATTACATTAAGATATGCACTGGGCATTTGCGTACATTAGATGCGTGATTTTGTGATTAAGAACACTGAGCTATTTAGCTTTATTTTTGTCGTTTTTGTCACTGTCTCTCTGGTAGCTTCTGGGTACTCCTTTTTACTTATTGCCACCCGCAACATGCTCCTAAGGCCAGGTGCAGGCTTCAAAAAAAAAAAAAAAAATTTTTTATTTAATTTTTTTAAATGTAGGTCTTCCGCTTTAAGCATTGCTTTTTGGGTAGTGGTTTTACTAACCCGCAAAATCTCGGACAAGTGGTCACGGGAAGTTGTGCATCTGTCATGGCTTGTATTTATTACTGGTCATCTGTGCAGTTATTAAGCAGACCCAGGGTCAAGATATTGTGCATTTAAGTCAAATCTGATTTGAATCTACAATGAAACGGTTCTGGAGATAGCAGGCAGTTTTTACTAGATAATGCTTTAGAATTCATTTGTACGCGAGGAGAGCCTTATTAGGCTCAGAGGTCTGGATAAACTAATCCTTTATGATATAATAATAATAATAATAATAATAATAATAATAATAATAATAATAATAAACTATGTAACTCCAGATCAATAATTTAGTCAGTTGTCGCTATTGAAATAACACTCATTTCAGTTGAATCAGGCGAAATATCCGTGCCTCTATAATTAGATCACAGTAAGGCCCGAGTAGGCGAAGGTCTAAAATTTTTCTCCGGAGTGTCCTATAAATACAATGGCTGTAGTAGACGCCGGAAGAAATTCTGAAAAAATTCCAGTTCCAATTATTGGAATGACGGTTAAGAGCCTAAAGATGAGTTAGTACAAAAAAACGCGATTAACTTGAGGGGAGAAAACTCTTCTTTTTAATTAGTTTTATATTTGGACTCGTGTTTAGAAAACTATAGCAGCGAGATTGGATGGGGTTTTTCTGATACAAGTTACTCCGGAAAAACCCTTTGTTAAAATTCATCAGCTTTGATGGATAATGATCGGGGAAATTAGTTGTTTTTGAAGTAAGCTTGAATTTCAAGCCGTCATTGCATCCACTGAAATTTTCCCCCTGTAATGGGTTGTGAGGCAGGATGATGTTTGGTAATGCGGAACCGATTATGTTTGACAGAATTAAAAGGCCGACGATGAAAAGCTTACAGCTGTAGTTAGGAAAGTGTACCGTGTACGAAAATGAATGCATTTGGTAAATAAGTTCAGGCAAGTTTTTAAACACATCCCGTACAATAATAAATTGCGTCTTACCCAGTGTTGTCCTTTCTGTGAGTTTTGACCCAATATATATTTTCCATCCTCCTGCACCTTTTCCTCGTCATTTTTTTTCACATAAGAAATGCTCACCCATGACGAAAGTAGTTGAAAACAGATAATTTTGCCAAACCATTTCGCGTTTTCCTAGTTTATACATTAGAACTAGGCCCTCCCGTATAAAAACAAAAGTAGACTCTTATTTCTTATCCATCTACACCTTTCTTTCGACAATTATTAAACTGTGGTCCAGCCATACGAAAAGCTTTAGCCATCATTTTCATCCATTTCTTCCTCTATGTCAACCTGAGAAGCGATCGAGCAGGACCTTTAAATTGGAAGGCCAGGGAAAACAAGAGGCAGGGAGAGTCTTCCGTATTTTCTCTGGAGGTGGAATAGGAACGCTTGTACGTGCGCACATTTGCACACCTCTCCAGTAGCAATCCAGTGGGATGAGTGAATGGGTTTAGGCAATACTACGATTTTTGAGCTGACCATAGGTGTTGTTAGCAAGGCGTTGCATCATTAGCATGTTAGAATGTGCTCGTCTTTCATAGGCGAAATAGGATACTCTGATAAGCCACTGGATCCTTTAGGAATTCCTCCTCCTCCTCCTCCTCCTCCTTCAGAGTCCCTCCCATGTAATAGAGTAAGGCTTATAAGTTTCTTTGCTCTCTCTTGTCATATCCGCATCTCTGTAGTTTGGTAGATATCATGTGAATGTTTTATTAATCTACCAATAATATTTATTCTTTTCCTTTTGTTTTATAAAAAATTAAAGATTAATCCCCGCTTTTTTTTTTTAATTCTACCAATAATTTTATTCTTTTCCTTTTGTTTTATAAAAATTATTATAGATTATCCCGCTTTTTTTTATAATCTACCAATAATATTTATTCTTTTCCTTTTGTTTTATAAAAATTATCATAGATTATCCCCTCTTTTTTGCTATTACATAGGTGAGCATTCATTTCTGGGAAAACTTATTAGTGGACGGTTTGTTTACATCTAATAATAATAATAACAATAATAATAATAATAATAATAATAATAATAATAATCAGTATTATTATTATTATTTTAGAAAAAGACCCTCTTTCAAACATATTCTGTTAAAAAGAATGGCTGTGTTTAGCGAATTGATTTTATATGGTAACATTTCTATTCTTATTAATTGCATTTCAACAGTTATTATTATTATTATTATTATTATTATTATTATTATTATTATTATTATTATTATTATTTGAGCTTAAAGATGTTAATCAGGAGAAGGAATTCGGTTAGGCATGAAAATGGAGAAGCAAATCGCTACTTTTTGTTGAGCCCCACACTTTTTCCCCTTCCCTCTTTATTCCTACCCCCCTTTTCCTTCCCCCATTTTCCTTCCCTCTTTTTTTTCCCTAGCCTCTTTTTTTCCCTTCCCTCTCTTGTCCCCTTCCCTCCCTTTTTGTCTCTCTCTCTCTCGCTACCTCGGTCCTTTGCTGGTTAATGCTGCAGGGTTGACTATACCATCGGCCTCTGATTTAATACAAACAACTTACTAGAAAGTTATGGATGTTGAGTGGGAAAAAGATAATGTAGGAAATTGATTTTGTATCCAAGCTGTAACTAAAAATCACGTACCTTCGCCACCTCCAGCTTCAGTAGGAGCACATTTTAATCCGTCAGGTTAGATCAGTTATTGTGGAGATCAATAATGTTGGTGGAGGTAATTGTTAAAGTTGTTAGACTTCATACGAGAGATTGTTAAATCCACGGTCTTGGTGCCCAGGGTTTCAGTGTCTTTAGGCTGGAATAGTCAGCCATTCTGAATCTGTATCCGGCCTGAGCCATCGTGAACATGTAATCGTCTTTGCTGAAAATCGTTAGAATTCTTCAGATATTTTGTTTAGATATCTTGTTGGCGGAGGCAATCGGTCAAACACGAACAAATAAAACATGCTCTACTTTAAAAACTACAACACTAGGAAAGTGCGCTTGGAAAGCCACCGATGAAATAATAGACACAAATAAATGAAAGAGACAATGGAAATACTGAGATGAAATATGGAAAGTATCTTGATTGGAGATATTAGTTACACGTATAAATAGGAACAAGCCCGTCCGTAGTTTTTTTATACTTTCGGAATCCGCTCTCGTAATTCTTGTCTTTGCAATAACTCTCGCATTGAGTCTGGATGTCCTTTATAAAAGGAAATTGAAACGCTGTCGAATTTGATGGGCAGAAGACAAAGTGTATTCAGTATTCCATTCAATATCAATTTACGTCAGGCCCTGGTGCATTATACTTGGTATTTCCGACTGCAAGTTGTATTTTGTTGTAAGATTTGTAGCACCAATAACTAAGGATCATATGAGAGATTAGAGCAGGATGAGAGAGAGAGAGAGAGAGAGAGAGAGAGAGAGAGAGAGAGAGAGAGAGCCTTTGTTCGTGGAAAATAGGTATGCATAAGATTCTGTTTTGCAGATTTTTCCACGAAATAATTCCACTAATTTCATATTATTTTATTATGTGATATCATATAGAGCCTCATTCTTTTCAGAACTATTCAGTGTAAGTTTCTTGCCTAATTAAAAAGAAATCTAAACGAATTCCATTTTAGATTATATGCTTATTATACCCATTACACTTCAAATCTTATTATTTTCTCGTGTCTTTAGACCACTGGTTTTAGTTAGGAGACTTTGAACTTTTTTCTCAAACTTTGTATCGTAGTAAAATCTTTGTAATAAGTTTTATGTCTCCTGGAATCCCGTATAAAATTTATTAGTAAGCTTATTAAGCTGTTCATGTCTCCTAAATAGTGTTGAAGTTCATAGGGCAGACATAATATATTTTTCTGATAATGCAGGTTCGTAAGTAAACACTCACGCTTCTTATGCAAGAGTCTTCTTAAGGAATTTTTCATTCACGTTTATACACAAAAACAACCGTATCTTTAAAAATCTAACAATAAACAAAGTACATAGCACTTCCAAGCAAAACAAATATATAGTGATTATAACTATTACGGTAGGTTAATCATTTACGGAAAATGTTGAAAAGGCACTGGTAAATTGAGTCAGTATGTCCTATGAATAAACATCTGGGCCAGAGCAGTGTTACCAAGATAATGAAATTTGCTTCTCTGATGTGAAGACTGAGCAGGCTTAATAAGGGACCGAATTTGGGATTAGCGCTGACGGCCTTCATCTGCATCTGGAAGGACATCATTTCCGTCTCAACAAGTAAAGAATGCACCGAAGTTTCTTCCGCGCAATCGAGTTGTCTGTACAGCGTATAATGCAGTATGTCACTCTAGCCACGGCCTATGAAACTTTTCAGCCACGGCCCTGTGGTGACCTGTGTTGTAGAACGATCATGGTTAAGTTAAACCTTTAAATGAAATAAAAACTACTGAGGCTAGAGAACTGCAATTTGGTATGCTTGATGATTGCAGCCCTCTAGCCTCAGTAGTTTTGATTTTATTTAAGGTTACAGTTAGCCATAAGCGGGCTTCTGGCAACGTTATAGGACATGCTGCCATCGGGCTGTGGTTGAAGTTTCACGGGCCGCGGCTCATATAACATCATACTGATACCACCAAAAGATAGATCTATTTTCGGTAGCCTTGATTGTAACTGTACAGAGAACTCGATTGCGCCGACCTAACAAGTCTTGAATATTACTTTATCGTGCACCATCTACCTACCGGTCAATATTGGGTCCAATTTTTTATCAGAAGTTGTTACGCGGAAGTCAAACCGCCAGACTCGTTGGACACGGATGTCTATAAAGAGCAGGGAACACAGTTGCTTTATGAGTGAAACAAAAAAGTAAGTATATCTTAGTTTAACCAGACCACTGAGCTGATTAGCAGCTCTCTTAGGGCTTGCCCGAAGGATTAGATATTTTGACGTAGCTAGGAATCAATTGGTTACCTAGCATCGGGACCTGTTACAGCTTATTGTGGGATCCGAACCACATTATATCGAGAAATGAATTTCTATCACCAGAAATAAATTCCTCTGATTCCCCGTTGGCCGAGCCGAGAATCGAACTTCGGACCACCAGATTGGTAGCCGAGCGCCAAATCCATTCGTCCAAATAGGGACGATATGAAACAAATCGTACTACAACCCGGCGACAGTATTAGGGTTTTAGTACTGGAGGCAGTGGGTCACGTGAGAAGTGAGAGCCCGTGTGGCGAGCGAACCATTGAGCGACTTTGATTCCCGTATTGTTGGAATGGCGGTCGAACGAGCACGACGATTTCTTTGGGCATTGAGCGAAGGCCACTTTGAATAGTCTTCACGGAAAGTTGAACTCTCTTTTTTTCTGCTCCAGAACAAGTTCTACCCGACTTGTCGCGAGGGATAAAAGTTGGAAACTGATGCCTGAAAGTCTCTCTCTCTCTCTCTTATATATATATATATATCTATATATATATATATATATATATATATATATATATATATATATTTATATATATATTATATATAATTTATATATATTTATATATATATAGTTGGACGCTGATGCCTAAAAATATCTCTCTCTCTCTCTCTCTCTCTCTCTCTCATCCACACGAACGCGCACTGACACATATGTTTGTATGTATGTATAAATATGTGTCGGTATATATACACAGTGGAATGATAATGGTATTTTTCATTGAAAAAAACGTTTCGCTATTAAAAAAAGTCGTACTTTTCTGTGAAAGAAAACTATTGAGATGGCTTTGCCTGTCCGCCCTCACTTTTTCTGTCCCTCAGATCTTAAAAACTACTGAGGCTAGAGGAGTGCGAATTGGTATGTTGATAATCTACCCTACATTCATCAAACATACCAAGTTGCAGGCTGAAGTGACTCATGATCGTGCGTCTGGTAACGCTGTAGGACAGGCACCTGGCCGTGGTTAAAGTTTCGTTGGCCGCGGCTCATACAGCATTATAATGAGGCCACCGAAACATAGTTCTATTTTCGATTGCTGCGATTACTCCGAAGGAACTTGTTTCTTTTGTATTTGACTTTCTCTTCTTCTCTTTCCTTTTTTTTTTTTTTTTTTTTTTTATAAAAAAGTAAATCAAAGGATAATTGTTCGAATAAATTGACTCGTGATTTTTTTTGTACCATCATTTCCCACGCTGAAAATCATTTTAACTTTCCCAGAAGCAGGTCTGACTTTCTGAGCGTAATTTGAAAGTGACGCCTTGAAAACAAAGAATCCCTAGGTGGCCACTCAGTCTTTCTCTGATTTTTAGTCCTTTTTGAAACCTAATTGACATGGAGCCATTTTTTTCCTTGGAGGTGAGCAACGTTGTCTAAAAATACAGTAGTTCAGTAAGTGGGTTGCGGGAGGAGTAGACGTTGTGTACTAATCTTAAAATATTTTGACTGAATTTGTGCATAAATTCAGTTTCTGTATCAATGTTTTTTTATTTATCGATTAAAACTGCAGTTGGATTATATATATATATATATATATATATATATATATATATATATATATGTATGTATGTATGTATATAATATATATAGTATATATATATATATATATATATATATATATATATATATATATAGTCGTAGTCTGCGTGCCGGTTATCAAGTTTTATAATGAGATATTCAAAATTTGACTCTTCTCAAAAATGTGCCTTGTGCAAAACCTACTATGCTGACTCAAGTGGGCACACAAGCTGTAAACAGAAAGTGTAGGAAACTTTATAGAAGAAAACCACTAAAATTAGTTTTCAAAGGATTGAATGTAAACGTAGTTTGTCCATTAACAAAATATAATTTCTATAAGGTTCTCAGAAGATATGATTTACAGAAGCACTCTCTGGCTCTGTGGCACTCAGGACGTTAACACTGTTATTTACAAAAGAGAAGCAAATGTGCCACCTAATTGCCAGCAAATTCACTAATCATAAAGGATCACATAGGTGGAGGAAATTTTGATCAAGAACTTAAAACTAGCAACATTGATCAACAATAAGTAATGGAGCACTGTAAGTGAGTGTAAGCTTCCGCTGGAACCTCAGGGATGATGTCCAAAGAGTGGCGCTGTAGAACTTCAGTAGGAAGCACACAGCCGGCTGGTCTACAGGAGTGCGTGGACAAGATAGGCGTAGTCAGAGCCAGGACGTCGGCGGAAGGATTTGTGTCAACAGGAAGATGCTCCTCATCAGGCAATGCCTTTAGGAGCTTCAAGGACTATGCAGAGCCCAGTCTGCGGATAGTGCAGTCATAGGGGAAACTAATCGGGTTCAGCAGCAAGACACAGAATGGAGAAAGTGGCAGGACGAGTCTTCGGGGATGACACCGCTACGGGACGGCATAGCACTGCTGTAATTGGCTAGGACGGAATGCAATTTGGTGGGCCAGGTCAGGCCATATTTATAGAAAGTTTCGGGGAATCTGGAAACATCCTGTCCAAACTGGATATCTCTCTCAAAATTGGATTGAACTCAAACTGATCTTTTCATCTTTGCTGCTGATCCTTCGTGGGTACGTGAAAGAGGTCATTGGATGCTGGCAGAGAAGTTTGGAAAAAGGAGAGCAATAGTGCTAGCTTGGGTTGAGAGATTCGGGTCAGTAGACGAACATGCAGGTGGGAGGAGGCGGAGTTGCGGTTGCGGAAGGCCCTGACAAAAATGGCGAGGGGCAAGGGTCAGGTAAGAAGGGGTAAGGGTCGGGTCAGTTAGACCTCACGTGAGAACATGTGAATTCTCACGACTTGGAGGACAGCTATCTGCTAATGGCTTCTGTCAAATTAGATCGGGGACTAATACAAAAGAATACATTGGCAAAGGGGGCTGTGGTCCCTTAACTGTCGTTGACCCTTTCTGGGATTCGGTATATGGCTGGTAGCTGAGTATGACAAGGAGATGCCAAGCGTTTCATCACGTTTGATATGTTTTTAAAATTAAGTGAGAAATGTTTTCCGTCTATGAGGTGTTGTTTGGGGACAAAAGGAATGGAGGCTAAGTCAAAAATATTCTCACGCCTTCCAAAAGATAAAAACAACAAGGGCTCACTTGTACCGGATTCTGACATGAAGGAATTTCGTTACTCCCTCAGTTATTCTTAAAAAAAAATTGCCCAAATGGACGCTTGCAGAAATATATATATATATATATATATATATATATATATATATATATATATATATATAATATGTGTGTGTGTATACAGAATTATGTGTGATATATATATATATTATATATATAATTATAATAATATATATATAGATATATATATATATTATATATAAATTACTTCGCATGTATTTACTAAGGATTAATTCTTTACTTCCGGGTAATGACTAACGCTGCGTGAAGATGAGCTTTTATAGTTTCAGAGAATTCTTCGCTTTTGCTTCATCAGAGTAATCTCCCTTTCTTCTGTCTTTCCCTTTTTTTATATTTTTTTTTATCTCGTTCTCTTATCATCTCTAAGAAGACTCCCCTTCTCTTTAATCACGAAAATACCTTTTCGTTTTTGTTTCAAAATAATTACTTCCGTCAGCGAGGCAGGACGAAGGTTTTGTATACACCGGTGTTTAATTGTTTGTCTGTCTGACCACGGTTCAACCTGTGTTGGCATTTTGAACGATAAAGAAATGAAGTCAGCTTCCCAGAATGAATAAGACTTGATTCATATCCCCCCTGTGGGCTTTTTCGATATGACTTGGTTTCATAATAATAATAAAATTATACGAAATTTTGTATGAAACAGAGGGGGCCCAAACTCCTTATATTACAGCGGCTTGGAAATACGGGTGGTAAATAAAGACTGAATATCTACATTATAAATATTAAATCTCAGTTTATCTCTTACACTTAAGACTGAAGATGATGAAAATGTCTCTTTTGAATCAGAAAATGTTTATGGCGCCTACGTCATCTGATATTGCAGACAGACTACACTATGAATAGAATTTAAATGAGATTGGTCTTCGATTCCAAGAATTCAGGATTACGTTGAGGGAAACATTTTTCTTTTAATTAGCATTCCTAGACACAGGCCTTCCTTCATTCCTCTTGGGTTTTTCTGGGGACTGAGTATGAGAAATTTCTTTCATATTTGGCCGTTGTTCCTTGGCAGGATTGGCTTTCGTGTTCCTGAAACGAAGTCCTGTTATTAGGTCATTTCTCAGTAAGAGGGAGAAGAAAGAATGGAGGAAGGCGGTTCCAGGCACCGGCCTTTTCCTTGAAACGCCGGCAAAGTTAGAGGAGAGGGAAGAATTTATGTACTTCGTGTGGCTTCTCTGAATGTTGTATCAAGTGGGGCTTTTTATAATTTCGAGTTTATATATATATATATATATATATATATATTATATATAATATATATATATATATATATATATATATATATATATTTCTAAGAGACCTCCTTGTAACTGGGTAGTATCTAGACCCAGTATCTAGCGGTGATATTATTCTACGGATAATTGGCACTGAGGTCTGTTAGTTCTGGAAAGCTTGTAACTTTTTTATGAATAAATATCTCCACCAGATATTGTCCAGTTTCTATGAGATCCAGTTGGTAATTGTATTAATGCAAAGAACAATTGTGGAAGTGATAAAGTTTTATATATATATTATATATATATATATATATATATATAATATATATATATAATATGTATATATATATATAAATATATATATATATATATATATATATATATATATATATATATATATATATATATATATTATATTATTATTATATCATACATACGTACACACACCCAACATTAAGTAACTTTAGATACATAGGAAATAAAAGCAACTTAAAGGTCATTTCCTCATTCATTCTTTATCCAGTTAGTTTTAGATGATCCTTTTGTCCAGAAATCTACCACATCATAAACAGTTTAATTCATTTACGCAGAAAAAAGTTCCTTACCTTCCAATAACTTCATGTTATTGTCCGGCGCTTTGTAGTCTATCCTCTTCCCTTCTTCCCTCCTAAGGCTATCAAATGATGCACTTTTCCAGCCTGTCGTCCTCACTTCCTCCCACATGACCAAACCACTCGGGACACTCGGGGCTATCTTTTCAACTGTGTTAACCTTTTGTCACTTTTCTACGTTGTTTCGCATATCTCTTCCTCTTATTCTTTACATTCTATGTAAACAGGTGTTCTCGACATTTTCAAGCTTTGTTTTTTCTCTTCCAGCTCCACCTTTTGCGTATTCGGTGTAAACATTATTCCAATTATTCGTTTGTGCCTAACATTTCGTTCTTCCAGACGTACCTTACAAAGTCTCGTCACCCATTCCATCACAGTACTCAATTCTTAGGGAAAAAGGGCAGCAAGGCGAAAAGGTGTAGGAGAAAAAAGAAAGGAAGGGCAATTATTGACGAAAAGGAGGAGGTGGCCTTAAGAAGGAATAGATTGAAACTTGTGGAATAGGATCGTGGAGAGAGAGAGAGAGATTCATCCCAATGTGGGGTTTGGTAATTAAACAGGTTATTTTGCGCCTTATTCTTAGACCCTGGTATTTTAGTTGTATACATAAACTGGTTTGCTTGGACATATTTTCGGACCCTGTTAGCTCGGTCATACCCTTAGGTCCTGGAAGCCTTCTCATATTGTTAAAGGTGTTAGCACAGCCATATTTCTAGAGCCCAGTAACTAAATTATATTCATAGAGCCTGTTAACTTCATTACCTTTGGAAGTGGCATATTCATAGAGCCTTGTAGCGTAGCCTTGTTCCTTAAGCTTGTAGCTTAGCCATATTCGTAGAGCCTTTCACTCTACCCCTGTTCATATTCTTTCTTCCATCTTACTCTCCTCATCATCCTGGCTATTATTTCTTAGTGCAACTGGAAGGTTTTCCTCCTGTTACACCTTTAAAAACTTTTTACTATCAATTTCCCTTTCAGCGCTGAATGACCTCATAGGTCCCAGCGCTTTGGCCCAAATTTTAGATATCCAATCCACATTAAAAGTTGGTAGCTTAGAGCAATCTTATGGGTCTTATCGTGTTCTCCAGAATCGTCGTGGGAGAAATGTCTCTCTCTCTCTCTCTCTCTCTCTCTCTCTCTCTCTCTCTCTCTCTCTCTCTCTCTCTCGTTAAGTCACAAAAAAGTATTGATTGGACGGCTTGCTTAATGCTAAAACTTCCAGCAAGTTTCTCGATGTTCATTTTGATGATGATCGTGTAGAGATTTTCAGCCCGCTGAGAGAGAGAGAGAGAGAGAGAGAGAGAGATCTGGTTGGGATTGTTTCATAGAATATTGATATTATGATTGTGAATTTAGAAGTTTTATACGTTTATGAATACAAATACTGTAGCATCATGTTCATGGTTTGTTTATAAGTTTGCCGTTAATTATTGAACCTTCAGTGTTAAAAATATTTACGTTTTAATGTTATATTTATTTTGGCATTATATTTGCTCATATTGAATAATATAAATTGATGGATATCTGAAATTGTTTACCTTTGTGTTAAGTATAACTTAGTTTAACCAGACCACTGAGCTGATTAACAGCTCTCCTAGGGCTGGCCCGAAGGATTAGATTTTTTTATGCGGCTAGGAACTAATTGGTTACTTAGCAACGGGACCTACAGCTTATTGTGGGAGCCGAACACATTATATCTGAATACAGTAATCTAAATGGCTGTGCACGAGTGCAACTGTAAAAAGGGTTAAGAAAATCGTCTCGTTTTTATTTAGTCAATATGGTTCCTTGTTGCACTCAAGGGGTTGAGTTCCTTTATTCTCAGATTTTATCTGGTTAGACACAGTTTCCGGGTTGGGATGATTGTGGTAGTAGGTTGGGCTAGGTTGGTTAGGTATTAGTTATGGATAATGTTTTTATTTATTATTATTATATTATTATTATTATTATTATTATTATTATTATTATTATTATTATTATATTATTTTATATTGATTTTTTCTATTTTTCTTACAACCCGCTCCTCAGGCTCAGCAATGTTTCTAAGTAACTGGCCAATATTCATGTTGGGAATTTCAAAAAATTTAAAAATGCTGAAGGATCTTTTGTTTTATTAAAACAGGATCTCAGGTCCAGGTCAAGCAGGGTCGTGATCAGTTCCGGTATTATTCCATAGGCATAGTTTGATTCCAGTCCGGGGTCATCTTTGGTATGTAGCTGGTGTTGATGCTGGTATAGCTGGTATCACGTGACGTTTCGAGCTCCTCGGAGGTCATCTTGACGAGTCGGTTGAAGGACTGTAGCAAGAGAGTCTGCGTGACAGTATTTATAGTGGCTCAGACCTAGAGTTGAATTCTCATTGGTCGGGCCGGTCTTGGGCAAAGTCGAGGATTTCACTTATTGACGAAAAGGAGGAGGTGTCTTGGGTTGGACGTCAGGAATTCTGTCTGTAGCTGGAGTCTTATCATCCTGTGGGCGCTCCTGGTTATCTGGCATTGTCGGGGGGTCGTTCGCTGCTCTCCGGGCGGCGGTGGAAAGGAGAAACTTTTCCTGAGTGATGTTTAGATTAGGTTTCTCCTTTCCTATATGGAGGACTTCCAGGAGGCGCAGGTGACGGGGATCTGCTGTTTGATCTATTATCTCGATATTAGGGATAGTCTCATTTCTTTTTATTCATTTGATATGGGCAGTCCTGGCATGGTTAAATATGGCTCCTTCTTGGGCGTGGCAGGAGATTTGCTTGGAGAAACGCATAGGGGTCATACTGATGTATTTGCCCCGACGTTCCAGAGCCCATCAAGCATTTCTACAAGGGGGCACTTCCACCGGAGGTACAAGGAGGACGAACAAGCCCTCAAAAACATCATCGAGGAAAACGTCGCTCCCACCGACCCAGACAAAAAGATCAAGCTCATAATATGTAATAAAACAAAGGAGACGAGCATACTAGTGATGAGAAGCAACCCTTTGGACCCCCTGCAGGATCCCTTGAAGAAGATGAATATGGTCTACCGATACACACGCCCGGTCCGAGGATGCCTCGGTAAATACATCAGTATGACCTCTATGCGTTTCTCCAAGAGAATCTCCTTCCACGCCCAAGAAGGAGCCATATTTAACCACGCCAGGACTGCCCATAATAAACAAATAAAAAGAAATTATATTATCCCTGATATCGAGATAATAGATCAAACAACAGATCCCCGTCACCTGCGCCTCCTGGAAGTCCTCCATATAGGAAAGGAGAAACCTAATTGAAACATCACTCGGGAAACGTTTCTCCTTCCCACCACCGCCTGGAGAGCAGCGAACCACCCCCTGGCAATGCCAGATAACCAGGAGCCCCCACAGGATGACAGGACTCCAGCTACAGACAGAATTCCTGATGTCCATCCCCAGAAACACTACTATGCTGCTCGTAAGACAGAATCTCCGCGACCATCAATGCGAGATGCTCGACTTTGCCCAAGACCGGCCCAACCAATGAGAATTCAACTCTAGGTCTGAGCCGCTATAGATACCGTCACGTAGACTCTTGCTACAGTCCCTCTACCGACTCGTCAAGCAGGTGACTTACGAGGAGATCGAAACGTCACGTGATACTAGCTATACCAGCATCAACACCAGCTGCAAACCAAAGACGATCCTGGCCTGGAATTGAACTACGCCTCCGGAATAATACCGTGACAGATCCTGTTTTAATAAAGTAAAAGACCCTTCAGCATTTTTTATAATTTTAGAAATTCCCAATATGAATATTGGCCAGTTACTCAGAAACATCGCTGAGCCTGAGAAGCAGATTGTAAGGTAATTAGAAAAAAATATATAAAATCAACTCGCTTAATTCTGCCATTCTCTTGAACAGTATTTGCCTAAAAGAGGGTCTTCTACCAAAATATTATTATTATTATTATTATTATTTATTTTTTTTTTTTTTGCTCTATCACAGTCCTCCAATTCGACTGGGTGGTATTTATAGTGTGGGGTTCCGGGTTGCATCCTGCCTCCTTAGGAGTCCATCACTCTTCTTACTATGTGTGCCGTTTCTAGGATCACACTCTTCTGCATGAGTCCTGGAGCTACTTCAGCCTCTAGTTTTTCTAGATTCCTTTTCAGGGATCTTGGGATCGTGCCTAGTGCTCCTATGATTATGGGTACGATTTCCACTGGCATATCCCATATCCTTCTTATTTCTATTTTCAGATCTTGATACTTATCCATTTTTTCCCTCTCTTTCTCTTCAACTCTGGTGTCCCATGGTATTGCGACATCAATGAGTGATACTTTCTTCTTGACTTTGTCAATCAACGTCACGTCTGGTCTGTTTGCACGTATCACCCTATCCGTTCTGATACCATAGTCCCAGAGGATCTTTGCCTGATCGTTTTCTATCACTCAGGTTGGTGCTCGTACCACTTATTACTGCAAGGTAGCTGATGTTTCTTGCACAGGCTCCAGTAGAGGGCTTTTGCCACTGAATCATGCCTCTTTTTGTACTGGTTCTGTGCAAGTGCCGGGCATTCACTTGCTATGTGGTTTATGGTTTCATTTTTCGTATTGCACTTCCTACATATGGGAGAGATGTTATTTCCGTCTATCGTACTTTGAACATATCTGGTTCTTATGGCCTGATCTTGTGCCGCCTGTTATCATTCCTTCAGTTTCCTTCTTTAGCTCTCCCCTCTGTAGCCATTGCCAATTGTCATCGCTGGCTAGTTCTTTAGTCTGTCTCATGTATTGTCCGTGCATTGGTTTGTTGTGCCAGTCCTCTGTTCTTTCTGTCTTTCTCCTGTCTCTGTATATTTCTGGATCTTCGTCTACTTTTATTAGTCCTTCTTCCCAGGCACTCTTTAGCCACTCGTCTTCACTGGTTTTCAGATATTGCCCCAGTGCTCTGTTTTCGATGTTGACGCAGTCCTCTATACTTAGTATCCTCTCCCTCCTTCCTTTCGTGTTATGTATAGTCTGTCCGTATTTGCTCTTGGGTGTAGTGCTTTGTGTATTGTCATATGTTTCCTGGTTTTCTGATCTATGGTGCGGAGTTCTGCCTTCGTCCATTCCACTATTTCTGCACTGTATCTGATTACTGGCACTGCCCATGTGTTTATGGCTTTTATCATATTTCCGGCATTGAGTTTTGACTTGAGTATCGCCTTGAGTCTCTGCATATATTCTTTCCTGATCGTGTCCTTCATCTCTTGGTGTTTTATATCTCCTCCTTCCATTATTCCCAGGTATTTGTATCCTGTCTCATCTATGTGTTTGATGTTGCTCCCATCTGGTAGCTTTATCCCTTCAGTTCTCGTTACTTTGCCTTTTTGTATGTTGACTAAGGCGCATTTTTCTATTCCAAACTCCATCCTGATGTCCCCAGATACAATCCTTACAGTCTGGATTAGGGTATCTATTTCCTTGATGCTCTTACCATACAGCTTGATGTCGTCCATGAACATCAGATGGTTGATTCTGTTGCCTCTTTTCTTGAGTTGGTACCCGGCATCCATCTTCTGTAGTACTTTTGTCATGGGAATCATGGCTACTACGAAGAGTAGTGGGGACAGTGAGTCGCCCTGGAAGATCCCTCTCCTGATATTAACCTCTGCTAGTCTTATTCCAGAGCTTGTAAGTATTGTATTCCAGTATCGCATGTATTTTTCTGAGGAAGCTGATGGTATTTTCCTCTGCCCATATATTTTCAGGCATTCTATTAGCCATGTGTGTGGTATCATGTCGAAGGCTTTCTTATAGTCTATCCATGCCATGCTTAGGTTGGTTTTCCTTCTCCTACTGTTCTTCATTACCATTTTGTCATTCAGGAGCTGGTCTTTTGTGCCCCTACACTTCCTTCTGCAGCCTTTCTGTTGGTGGGGGATGGTGTTTGTCTCCTCTAGGTAGTTGTATAGCCTTTCACTGATGATACCTGTTAGTAACTTCCACATTATTGGTAGGCAGGTGATAGGCCTGTAGTTACTGGCTATATTTCCCTTACTCTTGTCTTTTTGTACTAAGGATGTTCTTCCAGTGGTCATCCATTTGGGTGCTTGGTGATTTGAGATACAATGCTGGAGTTGTTCTGCTATTCGTGGGTGTAGGGCCTTGAAGTTTTTGAGCCAGTATCCATGGACTTCATCGGGACCTGGGGCTTTCCAGTTTGGCATTTTCTTTAGTTGGTGTCTGACTGTGTCTGTCGTGATGTCTGTGAATCTTTGTTTTATACTCCCTGTTTCTTCTTCCTTGACTTCCTGGAGCCATGTTGCATGTTTGTTGTGTGATACCGGATTGCTCCATATGTTTTCCCAGAGTCTCTTACTTGGTTCGGCTTCAGGAATTTCTGGGTGGTTGTCTTCCCCTCTTAGTTGGCTGTATAGTCTTTTCTGGTTGGTTCCGAATAGTTTGTTCTGTTGGTATCCCTTATTCCTGTTCATGTACCGTTGGATCTTATGTGCTTTGGCCTTAAGCCTCTGTTTTACATCTTCTATTATGTTGTTTAGTCCCCTCTCTTGTACTTTGTATTTCTCGTTGAGTTCCTCCCTTGTTTTCTTGCTTCTTAGCCTTTTTTCTGCCATCTCTTTCATTATTATTATTATTATTATTATTATTATTATTATTATTATTATTATTATTATTATTATTATTATTATTCAAAAAGGAACAAACACTTCAAGTGACCAGGCTCAAGAGGAAAGTAACGCTTTCATCTTAAAAGGGTAAAAAAAGCGAAGCTAATCAGAATAAATAGATAACTCGAGGCAGATCGACAAACTTGAATATATGCCAAGATCAACAGCAACATAAATCAGAAACAAACTAAAGCAATGATGGATGGCTTTTCAAAGTATCAGTATAATAACTTATAATAATATGAAACTTTCTAACTTCAGGTTACATTAGTTAAAGTAGTTTCGCCTTGTAGATTGGTCGCCACAAACGTAATTACGCCAATGTTTTTATAAATCATTAATGAAAATGAAAATGCTGTTCCTACCGGGTAAAATATCTTTCTTACGTATGAGTGTTATTAGCCGTGGAAGTATTGTTAAGTTGTAAAAGAAGTGGTCCTTTATTTTTAGTTTTTGGTAAAAGAAAACTATTGTGCTGGCTATGTCCGTCCACCCTTAGATATAAAAAACTACTGAGGCTACAGGGCTGCAAATTGGTATTTTGATCATCCACCCTCCAATCATCAAACAGTCCAACCTTCTAGCCTCAGTAGTTTTTATTTTATTTATGCTTAAATTTAGCCATGGATCGTGCATCTGGCAACGCTTTCCGGACCCATGGGACGCAGCTCATTCTAAAGGTGAGTTTACACTAGGCTTCACCGTGCGGCTGCATGCATGTAACTCATTACCAACTTCTCCCAATGTCTTTGTAGGCCCATCTACTGGACTGCTCATCACGACATGCCATAAAGTACCACCAACTCACCAAGCCAAGCTTATGGCTGAAGCTGACTACTCGGCCGACAACTTAGCTGCCATCCAGTTCACGGTTTTACTGTATTGCCATAGAATGGAAAGGAGAGATCCATTTTTTGATAGAATATTATCGTCATTATCTATATTTACGGAAATGCAAAATTAAAATCATATTAAAATTGAGAAGAAAATGGCGCCGCAATGAAGAAGCTAAGGGAAAAGAAGGTTTTGATTAACAACAAAATTACAGAAGATAAAAAAGAAAATCCACAGACTACGTGGCCAGTACAAGCGAGAACATAAAAAAGAACGGTAATATACAATCAGGAGCTGGAACAGATGATTTATATGTTTGTAAGCTATGGTACTATGATCTGCTAAATTTCTTGTGAGACGACAATATTCGAGAGTCAACTTTATAATTTTTATCTTCTGTAATTTTGTCGTTAATCAAAACCATCTTTTCCCTTAGCTTCTTCATTGTGGCATCACGTTCATCTCAATTTTAATATGATTTTAATTTTACATTCCATAAACAGATAATGCTGATAATACTCTATCAAAAAATGGATCTCTTCTTTCCATTCCATGGTGATGCAGTAAAATAGTGTGCTGGATGGCAGCTCAGTAGTAGTCAGCTTCAGCCATCAAGCTTGGCTTGGTGAGTTGGTGGTACTATACGGCATGTCGTGATGAGCAGTCCAGTAGGCGGGCCTAACAAGACATTGGGAGGAGTCTAAAGGCCCCCATACACTGAATGATTGTCTGAATGACTGTCTGTATTGTTAGCAAAAACACTGTGAATGGGCTTGTCTGAATCCAAAAGTAGGTGGAACTCCATGTCTGAACGGTCTCAGCGGGAATCTGTGACAACCAGGTTGCTGGCTTGCAACATAAGTCTGTCATACACAGATCGTTCAATGTATGGGTTTGTCTGCCGATATAACGCTATCGCGCGCGTCTCTTCAAGAGATGATGCTATGTCCTCTCGAGACAAAATCTTTGTTCAGACTGAAATCGGTGCGGAGATTGTTCACACCGTATGAATAGTGTGTGTGTGTGTGTGTGTGGGTCGATAACAACAATCTTTCAGTGTAAGGGGGCCTTGAGGCTAAGGCCCTACCGAGTCAGTTGCCTGCGTCCAACACGGCTGAGCATTTTGTGCATCTTGATCAACTCATAATTCAAATACGAGTGGCCCCACACTGTGCATGAGCATGGGTGGCGTCAGGTGCGTTACCGGACTGGACGTGCAAGGAACAGAATGTTTTGTTTTTAGCCGCAGTTTGATGCGCATCTCCGAGGTGGGGACCATATGAAGGAAGAA
Organism: Macrobrachium nipponense; assembly: GCF_015104395.2. Classification (NCBI taxonomy): domain Eukaryota; kingdom Metazoa; phylum Arthropoda; class Malacostraca; order Decapoda; family Palaemonidae; genus Macrobrachium; species Macrobrachium nipponense. The sequence continues at coordinate 75,563,678 of NC_087204.1, forward strand.
TTTGAGGTAGACCTACAACAACCTGTATTTGAACTACCTGCCCAACTTTGAGTTATAATCGAATGTGATGATTTGTGGTTATGATAAAGGATTCAAGTAGTTTTTTTTATTATATTCTAATGGATACATTTATGTAAATACCTTTGATTCAAGAGTTACTGTATCCTAGTAGCGTTCAGTTCACATGCAATCTACACATCTGATTTTTTTTTTATTGAATAAAATAAAGTGCAACTTTACAAATTTGGAAATCAGTAATCCTTACCTCAGAGTTACTACAAGTCTCTCTGGATGCTGTCGTAACTTATGAAAGAGTGTTGCATATTCTCCAATCTCCTCGTTCTAAATTTGTCATAAGTCCAGATTTTCCTATTGTTCAACACTTATAATTTGAGCCATAGAGCAAAACCTCGCATGCTCCCTGGATGATGGCAAGTGCTGCTGAACTGTCCGTCGTCACTCATTTGTCTGGTTGAGCCATATACGCAGAAGACGGACACGCTTACAGACAGACGAGGCTGCTTTGCGCCCGATGAAACCTAGTGTAAACGCACCTTAACGCATCAGGTGAGCAACTGGAGAACTGCTAGTGCAGCCAGTTATAGTTGATTGTTTTAAAAAGCATTATACGTTTTACAGAAAACTCTACTGCACCGAAGAAACTTCAGCTCATTTTTTACTTCTTTATTGAAGTGCTGCAAATTACAGTGTTTTCATTTGATGCTACTCTGGTGATGGTGCCTTTATTTGTGAAATCCTTTTTACATTGTAGGTATTTTAAAGTTAAAGTTGGCAGTATTTTATCAGAGAAAAGGTGCCAAGAAGGTGTTCCCCAGGGTAGTGTTCTCAGTGTAACACTTTTTACTCTGGCCATAAACAGTGTTGCAGCTGTCATTTCAAGAGAGGTTTTAAAGACACTGTTTGTGGATGACTTGTCAATATCCTTTGCTGCCACCCGGATGACTGTAGCAGAAAGAAAGTTACAATTAACAATAAATAAAATAGTAAGTTGGGCTGAGAAACAGGGTTTTAAAATCTCTGTAAGCAAGACTACTGCTGTCCACTTCTGTCGGATCAGGGGAGTGCATCCTGATCCAGACCTATATTTGTATTGCCGTAGAATCCCATGTGTAGAACAAGCACACTTCTCAGGCCTAGTTTTTGACAGTAGATTGACTTGGGTCCCCCATATCAAACATATAAAAGCAAAGAGCCTAGAAGCTCTACACATCTTGAAGGTGCTTTCTCACACCAGTTGGGGAGCTGATAGAAATCTTTTACTAAAGCTTCATAAATCCCTAATCTTGTCAAAGCTGTCATATGGTTGTGAAGTTTATTCTTCAGCCTCCTCATCTAACTTAAGAATTTTAGATTCAGTGCATCATTCAGGTATTCGTATAGCCACAGGAGCTTTCCGTTCGTCACCAATACCTAGTATGCTTGTTGATGCAGGAGAGATGCCCCTTGAACTCTATCGCCAGTCATCATTACTTCGGTACTGGTTTAGAGTGCAAAGACTCCCCAAATCTCTGGCATTTGCTGTGGCAAATAGAAATATTTTTAATGGTTTTTACGAAAGTCATCCAAGGTATCCCACTCCTTTTAGCTATAGAATTAAAAAAAATTTAGAGGATACAAATATTAAAAAATTTCCCATTATCCCCTTTGTGTATCCCAGTACTCCTGTCTGGAGGTTACCTGATGTGAAATTCTGCAGGTACTTCAGTGGAGCAAAGAGGGATAAATCTGATGAGGAAATGAGGGCCATATTTTTAGAGCATGTATCAGAGCATGTAGATACAAGTTTAATATTTACTGATGGCTCTAAGTCCAATGCTGGCGTTGGATATGGAGTTTTTAGCGAATCTTTTAAAAAAAGAGGTGCACTTCCTTCTGTTGTCTCAAACTTTACAGCTGAATTGTATGGCATCCTAGTAGCACTGGAACATATTACAACACTCCCAGTGTGTAGCTACACAATATTTTGTGACTCCAAAAGTGCCCTACAGTCCCTGGAAGTCTTTAATACTGATCATCCCTTGGTGTTGAAGATCTTGCAGTGGATTTTCTTGCACCAGTATAGAGGGAGTATTGTTTCTTTTTGTTGGGTTCCTGCCCATGTGAACATATCGGGTAACGAAGAGGCAGACAAGCTAGCCAAATCAGCTGCGCAAACTTTGATACCAAGAAAATGCCCTGTTCCATATCGTGATACATTCTATGATATATGGAAATCCATCCAGCATTTATGGGTACTTCAGTGGAACAGAGTAGGCCCCAATAAAATGAAAGAAATTACCAGTCAGACACACCCTTGGAAATATTACCTAATACCAAGGAAGTGGGAGATTGTATTGTGTAGATTACGTATTGGCCATACGCGTTTAACTCATGGCTATCTGATGGATGGAGAGAATGAGCCCTTCTGTGACGATTGCTTAGTTCCACTAACCGTTAGGCATGTGCTGGTTGAGTGTCCCAGTCTGGTGGAACTTAGGAATCGTTTTTTTGGTTATAGTAGTGGAGCAGGGGGTAATTATAGCATGGCAAAACTGTTGGGAGAAAGCGCATGTATTAATAACATTATCTCTTTTATCAAAGAAGCTGGTCTTCTCAAATATATCTGACAGCTGTGCTGTCTTAGTATATACTTTTTTATTTTTTTCTTAATAGTTTTACTGTTATGTGATCAATCACAATCCTTTTTTTGGAATATTATTTTTATTCTTATCAGAAATTTATTTTATTTTTTAAATCAAATTTATATATCTCTCATAAAGATAAAGGTATTTTGAATGTTATAGTTAAAAGATCACATTTAGTATTCGGCGTCGGTGACCCTGGTAGTTGTGACGCCAGATAACTCACAATCAATCAGTCAATCTGGTGATGGTGGGAAAGTGTCGTTGATACGTTTTACTTTCCTATTTTTCAGTCACAATTCCCTTATTTCTTCTTTTCCACCTTGCCACTTCTCTTTATTCCCGTTTTCTTGGTGACCCTTCTTATTTGCCCTTCTTTTTAAGGATACGAAGGAAATGGTCATTATTTTCCTTTTGGAAGGGGATGTATCTTTTAGAGATACCCTCAAATTTTCTTCTCACTGCGACCGGAATTGACTTAATCCGTTAATCCTATGAAGTTAAGCGTAGTAACAACCAAAGCCAATGTAACAAGAAAAAAAAGCGCATTTTCTAAAAGAGAGAAATATGCAAGAGAAACTTAGTAAAACTAGATTTTCATAAAATCGAGTTTTGATATCACAGAAGCAAGTGAAGACGCCCACTGGTCGAAATCATATGAAAACGAAGGGAAACCAAAGCACTTTTGGATGCCTAAAAGGGAAACGTTTTAAGTTTTTCTTGTTAAAAAGGAAAACCTTAGAGATATGGCTATTTGTCTGTCCGTTCGCACTTTTTCTGTCTGCCGCAGATCTTAAAAACTACTGAGGCTGGAGGGATGCAAATTGTTATGCTTGTCATCCGTCTTCCAATCATCAAACCTACCAAATTGCAGCCATCTAGCCTCAGTAGTTTTTATTTTATTAAAGTTTAAAGTTAGCTATAATCATAAGTCTGGCAAAGCTAAAGATGCTAACAACACAGGTCCACCGGGGCCGTGGCTGAGTGTTTCATACAGCATTATACGCCGTATACAGAAAAGTCGAACGCCCCTAAGAATCTTCGACGTATATTTTTACAAAATGTTCTCCAGGAAAGCAGCAAAATTAATTCTCCGGCTCTTTAATAAATTGCATCTCCTAGAAGCACGTCTTTCTCCATGACAGAATTCCCTTTGTTCTCATGTCCATTTTCTATCTCTTAAATACTCTGTTTTCTCCCATGTTGGCATGTAGTGAAAAATAATCTAGATTTTGCAAGAAGTTATCCCTTTTGGAGCCTTTGCAATTTCTAAAGTCCCCATTTTGTCGGGATAATAGCTAGCTATGCCCGTTTAAAGACCCTTTATCTTCCAATCTCCTTTCCGAGCGGGCCTCCCAATCCTCCCTGATTGCCAGACTCCTCCTTGCTTTCGAAAACATGTGAGATGGGGAGGCACTTTAAAGCGAAATAGTTCCCATAGAAGTGCACCGAGCTGAGGCATATAGTAGGTGCGGCCTTAAAGAAAGAAACGTTTCTGTTTTTTTTCTCTCTCTCTCGATGCCGATGTCAGTAAGACGGAAAACCAAATACCTTACCTTCTATCTAGCCCAGTCGCGAAGAATTAGAATTATTAAACCAAGAAAGAGAAGAACAAGAAAATTAGAGGTGGAAGAGAATAAAGTGGGAATTAATTCTGAAGATTGTGAGTTTGGAAAACCAGAAACGGAGAGAGAATTCCAAAGCAGATGGAAAATTGCATTCAGTGAACAGCGCAGTTTGATGTTGACTGATGTCAACACAGTGAAAATAGTCACTCACGAGCTTTTTTTAGTTATTTATTTTGTGTATGTGTCCAATGAATTTCCGTCAAAATTATACTATCCTGTAATTATGATTTTTATTTGTCTTCATTAGCTCATGTGTCCCCTTTTCTGATTTTCCATTGCATGGGCAGGTAGAAAGAGGTCCATGGTTATTAGAATTTATATTTACACATTTTTTGTTCCAAGGGATTCCAGGTAATTTACCTATTATAATTTTTTTTGAAGTGCGTGCTTCCACGTTATTCGTAATGGGACACGAATAGCTATTTAATGCACACATGTCATAACTTCAGTTTACTTGGAGTTTTATCTTGGATATGATTAATATGTGGAATAGTTTTCTAGTGCAGTTGCGGAATCTGGTCTCCAAATATTTAAAAGGAACAAATTCTATCCTGCTCTCTCCTGACGTCCCCTGAATTTCAGGTGTATCGGTTTCATTTACTATTTTCTCATGTTTATTTATTTATCACCTTTTCCTATAACTTGTCCCTCTCGTCAAGCTGATTTCCCTTGGGAAAGTTCTTGGGTTTATAGTCTGTCGACTCTGTCCATAAGGGTTTTCCGCTGAGGATTTAATGAAAGAAGGAGACTATCTCTCTGTCCATAAGGATTTTCAGCTGAGGATTTAATGAAAGGAGACTCTGTCCGTAAGGGTTTTCAGCTAAGGATTTAATGAATGAGGGAGACTCTGTCCATAAGGGTTTTCTGCTGAGGATTTAATGAAATAAGGAAGAACTGGACGCCACCAACTGACTTTACGACAGTCGAAGTAGTTAAAGGGGGGAGCAGGGGCGAAGTAACTCCACCCCCCACCCTAACACAGACACAAGCATGTATAGTATGCTTATGAATGATTGAGTTTGTTTCTTTGCCTTTTATGCCGCGAACGTAGTTATGGGAAGGAGTGCCAAGGTCCCCTTTATTGAGTGCTATTTACACAGGAGTAATAAAGATGAGGCCTTTGGGAAAGTGGTGGAAAAGTTGGAAAACTCTTTTCAAATGGCCCTCCTTCCACGACCTGCTTAGAATTCGTATTCTTTGAAAGACAAATATTTTCTCTTTTTATTTAGTTGGAATATAGGAAAAAGAAACTTGCGGATAGCCTGAGGTCTCTCTCTCTCTCTCTCTCCTCTCTCTCTCTCTCTCTCTCTCTCTCTTCTATATGTACTCTTATGGCACTTCTGTTCGTTTTCCATTGCACTTTAGTGATTAAGTAAACTCAGACGTAATTTTGAAGTCATCTCTCTCTCTCTCTCTCTCTCTCTCTCTCTCTCTCTCTCTCTCTCTCTCTCTCTCTCTCTCCCTGTGTGTGTGTGTGTGTATGTGTGTGTGAGTGTGAGTGTGTGTGTGTGAATACCAGATTCAAAGATTCAATGACCCTGGAAGATAGATGCCAAATAGTACATATTTTGTGTCAGCACAGTACAAGTGCTTTCGTTGCAAATTTGCTAATTGAGTGATTGTGAAAAACATTTGTAATTTTAGGCTTTATCAGTGCCAGGGAGGGAGTAAATGTAATCCTGCGTAACCGAAGTCATTTCAACCACTGTTACTCACTGACGATGTTCACTGCTTTATGTCGCCGTGAAATGTCCTATGGTCTTGTCGCAAATTGACGCTAAAGAGTGCTCCAGGGGATTGCTTTTTTATGATTTAGTGTGGTCAAGTCACTTGCGTTTATGAAAGCGAGGCCATATCAGAACGAATTTTATTTTATCACATTTTGGTTACTTTTTGCCACGTGTGGTGAAGAAGTTTGCTTATGGTTTCAAGAAATATGTAGTTCCACTATCTAGGTGTAGTAGGCTTGAGAGACCTCGTGATCATCGGCTAATTCCAGTGAACATCGTCTGTCGGTCACTGGATTATCCATCATCTTGGATTTGAAGATTTGAATAAGACATTATTCAGGCATCTCAATCCAGAGTATAAAACTTGGTAAATGAATCCTTTTAATAATACATTTTTTGCTTATTTTGGGAGTAAGCGTACAGACTACTTTGTTGTTGGTGTGGAGGGTGTTAGGAAAGGTCTATGGAAGGGCCTAAAAAGGTCTGAAAAAGATTTTTCGCGTCGAGTAAAAGATACAGGAGGTTTAAGATAGGATATTTATGATTTATTTATGAAAATGAAAATGTAAAAAATTAACAATGTGCATGTTAAACAGTACAGAAAAATTATTTCCAATAAAATATATTGTATTTATTTTAATTTTCGTTGGTGAAACAAAGCTCTCTTTGGCATAGATTTTTGCACATTTTAAATTATTTGGTGTACTGAATTTGGATATATATCTGTTTGATTATTTTGTTTCCCCTTATAACAGAGAATATATGAGCATGTTTAATTTGTCCGTTTTATTTGATCCTTGTTGTTAGTATAAGTAAGCACCAAGTATGAGTATTAATTACGAAGACCACGTTATGTTAAGTTAGGAATATAACGTATGCAAGTTATGTGTGAGTGGAAAATCTTGCACTCATCCCATGTATGCTGGGGGTCGTATCCCGCCTTGTTTTTGTATAAATGTAATATTCTATTTCTGTTGGATTTGTAATTACGAAATTCCCAGTTGCGAACGAATCTTTGGCAAATGCCAGATAATCATACGAAGGGCCATCACTAAGTCGATAACTTGTGTTCAACCTGTTGTGATGAGTATGTGATAATTCACAGACTTGTGAGGTGCACTTAAAAAGGGTGCTCCGTACTTGTTTGTTAGTCTTGTTCTTGTTCTCGTTCCTCTTCTCTTTATTTATTATTATTATTTTTTTAAAGGCTGTGCCCATTTTGGTTTGTTAATCTTTATCAAATGTTATGTGACAGTATTGCGAGAGAAAATTTGCAGTTTTAATCGAAAATATATTTGAAGGGTCTTCGTGGGAATAATAATAATAATTATTATTATGATTATGTCAGGCTTTTGTTATAACTATGTCGAACTTTCAATGACCCGAGCTGTAATTAATATCAGAAATCAATTTTCCGATGTAAAAGTCCGAGTTAATCCGAATCAATCTTCATTAACTTCCAGTTGTTTTGCTGTGTGTGTCTAATTACTGTTTGCCTCTGCATTTTAATACTGTATATATATACATACATACATACATACCTACATACATACATACATACATACATTAGATACATACATACTATATATTCTATAGTATATAATATAATATATTTGTATGTAATATTATTTGTACTGTATTCTATATCCTGCGTGAGTCTAATTATTGTTTGACTGCATTTTAATACTTTGTACATATGTGTGTGTATGAGCGTGTGTATGTATACGGAGAGAGAGAGAGAGAGAGAGATGTGTAAGTATGTTCATATTCATGTATTTATGCAGGTATGTGTGCATTCATGTATGATGCCAGTTAAATAAAGTATGAAGTTAAAAGTTTAAAGGGGAACTTCTGGTTGCATTTAATTGTTCCGTATGTAGTATTATTCCATTTAAGTACCCCTGGTGAAAAAAAATTCTTGAAAGGGGCGTTTTCTTATTTTTTACAACCAATTTTCTTTTGCACCCTGGGCACCGCCATTTATGTGTGGCTCATCTGTTATGCGAGACGTCGGACAGGCGGAACTATTCCGAGGGTGCAGCATCTTCAAATAATATCCTTTCTGGTATGTATTTTTCAGCTGAAAACACATGATTGAAATGGTAAATAAAGAAGTAGCCTAAAGTAGGCCTAGTTAGGCATACAGCCCTAAATTCTAAAACCCCATTAATTAAATTAGTCATAAAAGACTAAGTGAAGGCCCTCATCAATTCATGGACATACACACTCACACGTTTAGAAAACTGCCGTTCGCCCCATCACAACACGCACATGGTGATTGACAAGAATAAATTTCAATTCAAATGCCTACAAGTGGAGGCACCATAGTATAGATAGCGATAGATAGCCGCCCTGTCTTCGTCGGTACCGTGTTCTGTTCAGAGGGAAATTAAGTTCCCAAAACATATATAAATTTCATAGCCATACCTAATAACCTGCTCCTAATGTCATCTTTTAAATCTGTTGGCAAGAAATGGTCCGAACAGACAATGGCTTGCGTCGTAGTTTGAAACGTTTTGATGTTGATATCCTCCCTTCGGAGAGCCATCAGCCAGCGAATTGATTTCTTTCTAATTGACGGAATCCTGTGGAATGATGATATTATGCCTTTTGGACACTTGCCAGAAGTATTGGCACAACCAAACGCCATACAAGTTGGCATAGTTAACGCTATTTGAACGACAATTGATCTAATAGCTGAGGACAAACCGAGGACGAATACAATACAATACCCGTACTTCACTGCGCTTGGTATTGTAAGGCGACCGCGACACTACGTCATCAGTACTTTTCCACCAGATGGCAACATAGTCGAATCCTGGATAAATGTCGCGCTACTTTGAAATTAAATTGTAAAAGAATGGGATTATCGTACAGATTCGAGCAATGGCTCATTTTTTAGCTTATTAAAAGTTTTGTTTGACGAAATTTAATGGCTATTAACCAGTAGTTCTCCTTTAAGATTCGTGAAGTGAAGATAATAAAGATAAGTACAGAATTTGAGGGAAATATAAAAACAGGAGAGATTCAGCAAAGTTGAACACAGCGTAAACAATTTGTTTTACAGATTTACAAACCATGAAGTAAACAGAGGCACATAAAAGTCATAGTGACTTCTAACTTCTCAACTTCTCACACCTCATATCAGTTGGTGTCTGATTCATTCAGAAGTACGAGTAATCTTAGCGCCTGAAATGGTGACAGGTTTCGAGGTTCAAATTGTCATCATTAATCTGAAATAAAGAGCTGGTATGGAGAATAGAAGGAGGAAGCTGGGCATTGATATCTGTAGAAGGTATTTAAATATAAATTATAGAGCAAATTTACAAATATTTTTTTCATATACTTGTGCCTTATATGTTTCATATATTTATTTTCTTTCGCCCTGTGAAAATTCTCATTATTTTATTCATTGGAAGAAGTGCATCAAGAAATTTTTTTTATCTTTTTCAATTTTACCACGTCTCCATGTTTGTAGTAAAAACCGCATTATGTACATATAAAATATTTTCCTATATATTTCTTCGTTTTTAATTATTGTTCCGACAAGTCTCTATATTCAAGGAGATATTAAAACGCACAAACAATAAACATTTGGCCCCTAAGGTGGGTAGAGGCGTCAGTGCACTTCATGCGGTGCACTGTAAGCATTTCTTGAGGTTTTTTGCAGCGCTCCTTCGGCCCCTAGCAAGAACCCCCTTCATTCCTTTAACTCTACCTCCGTTCACATTCTCTTTCTTCCATCTATTTTCCACCCTCTCCCAACAATTGATTCTTAGTGCAACTGAGGAGTTTTCCTCCTGTTACACCTTTGTAACCTTGTACTCGCACCTCTTCTTTCAGTGCTGAATAACCTCATGAGTCCCAGCGCTTGGTCTTTAGTCTATATTCTCTTTTATTCTTTAAAAATTTGGTACATATCGTTGCTTGTGTGTCTGCTCCGGAGTTTCCCTGGACCTTTTCCCTCCGACAAAACGAGTCCGTCAGCACCCATGAGAATGGATAGTGCTGGCACGGCCCAAGTGCTTGCTTAAGATATTGCATTTTTTTGCCTTTTGAGGCGGTCGCAAGTTACGAGGAGGTCTTCTCGTTTATTAGATAGGCGGCCTGAGCTCTTCTTCTTCTTCTTCTTCTTCTTCTTCTTCTTCTCGTGGGTGTGCCGTGGAGTTATTACAAATGGCGCCCTGCCTCCTAAGTTTCGCCTCGAAAGGGCTTTTTGTCTCGTGAGATTTTCACAAAAGAGTTGTCTCAGTTTCATAGTGTTTCGGTCGCGTAAGTTTATCCTCGATAGAGGTGTTTCAGTGTCACAAGTTTCTCTTCGATAGAAGTGTTTCAGTGTCACAAGTTTCTCTTCGATAGAAGTGTTTCAGTGTCTTCACAAGTGTCTCTCGAGAAGTCAGTGTCACAAGTGTCAGTGTCAGTTTTTCTCGATAGAAGTGTTTCATGTCAGTCTCTTTTTCGTAGAAAGTGTTCAGTGTCAGTTTCTCTCGATGAAGTGTTTCAGTGTCACAAGTTTTTCCTCGATAGAAGTGTTTCAGTGTCACAAGTTTTTCCTCGATAGAAGTGTTTCAGTGTCACAAGTTTTTCCTCGAATAGTGTTTCAGTGTCAAGTTTTTTTTCCTCGATAGAAGTGTTTTCAGTGTCACAAGTTTTCTCTTCGATAGAAGTGTTTCAGTGTCACAAGTTTCTCTTCGATAGAAGTGTTTCAGTGTCACAAGTTTCTCTTCGATAGAAGTGTTTCAGTGTCAACAAGTTTCTCTTCGATAGAAGTGTTTTCAGTCTTAAGTTTCTCTTTCGATAGAAGGTCAGTTTGTCACAAGTCTCGATAGAAGTGTTTCAGTGTCACAAGTTTTTCCTCGATAGAAGTGTTTCGGGTCACGTTTTTCCTCGATAGAAGTGTTTCAGTGTCACAAGTTTTTCCTCGATAGAAGTGTTTCAGTGTCACAAGTTTTTCCTCGATAGAAGTGTTTCAGTGTCACAAGTTTCTCTTCGATAGAAGTGTTTCAGTGTCACAAGTTTTTCCTCGATAGAGGTGTTTCAGTGTCACAAGTTTCTCGAGAAGTTCAGTGTCACAAGTCCTCAGATAGAAGTCAGTGTCACAAGTCTCGATAGAAGGGCGTTTTCAGTGTCAACAAGTTTTTCCTCAATAGAGGTGTTTAGTGTTTGTAGTCATGTCACAAGTTTTCCATAGTGTTTTCAGTGTACAAGTCTCTGATAGACAAATTTCAAAAAAGTGTTTCAGTGTCACAAGTCCTCAATAGAGGTGTTTCAGTGTCACAAGTTTTTCCTCATCGATAGAGGTGTTTCAGTCAAAGTTTTTCGATAGAACGTCGTCACAAGTTTCTCTTCGATAGAAGTGTTTCAGTGACAGAGAACGTCTCTGGCAAACCCTTTTTTCTTTACTTTGTCTTTGCATTTGCTCTTATTATATCATTTTTTTCCGCTTCTGTCTCTCAAGTTTAAGAATTATTCTTGCGTGTGAACATCAGGCAACTCTTTTTCTCGTTCCTTTCAGCTATTTCGTGGATATCTTCTCTTCTTTTCCCCGGTCTTATGTTTTAGTCTCTCTCTCTCTCTCTCTCTCTCTCTCTCTCTCTCTCTCTCTCTCTCTCTGTAAAGTTTTCTACGATTTCAGTGTAGGAACTCTCTCTCTCTCTCTCTCTCTCTCTCTCTCTCTCTCTCTCTCTCTCTCTCTCTGATGCAGCACACTCATCGAGGAGGGAAGGATTTGGGACTGTCTCTTAGACCTATTGTATTGTGAAGAGAGAGAGAGTAAATTAACAGATATGGTCGATTCGTCTAAATACATACCACCTCCCTAATTAAAAGTGAGAGGACATCGTGGCTGTTTCCACCGGGTTTCTACTATTCATCAGATACTCTGTCTGTCTTTTTCGTTATATATTT
>NC_087204.1:75580584-75585584 GCF_015104395.2 Macrobrachium nipponense
AAAGTACAGCTTTAGACTATGCTGGGTTTTTTCCCCAGTGAATATCATTTAATTTCAAGAAATAAATTTACTCTCGTAATTTCATTTTAGTGACATTGTCATGCATGGGAAATGACATTATTACTTTTATAAGTGTGATGGAAATTATATATTAACCGTTGTACTTTCATTACCTTTGTCTATCAACTAGGTCTCTCAAATAGTTTGTCGGCTATTAGGGGTAGTTTAAGGGAGGGCGAACTATGGACTAGTGATGAATAATTGATATTGAAATGAATCCTTACATATGTGTAGCCAAGAATTTTTTTTTTTCGCAGTTGATATTGGGAGATGGTTTGTGAGTGTGCTTTTTTTTAGCCTTTTGTTTTTCTCCTTTTGACGGGTAGACGATGCCATTCACAGCATGCATGGGATGTATTTCATTGTTTTATTGTATGTGTATCAAAGGTTCCATTAGAACATCGCGTCTTTTGAACACGGAGGCGCGCATGCGCCCTTTCCACTTCTTTGTGACGCTCTCGACTCAAATGGCGCGAAATAGCACGCTGCCAATACCATTGATTAGAATTTATTGCTCTTGTTTTATGTTTTTATTTGTTTCTATTTTTTTGTCTTCGATATTGTGTATTCTGTCATGGCCTTGCCATTCAATCATCCTTTGTGTTTCGCCGTATTTTTTTTTTTTTTTATCTCTGGCGAGATCATTGTGTGTGCGTGTTTTTTTTCTTGTGCAGATCTTTTGTAACTACTTCCATTGGACAAGGGACATGGTTAGGCTTTCAGCAGTGGGGCCGTACGTGTGTCATGTTAGGTGGATGTTTGAAAATGTTCTCTCACTCTGTATTTTAGTTTCCTATTGTTTGTTGAGGACAACGGGATGTTGTTGTCTTGGTTTTCAATGACCACAGAAGTTTTGAAATTCACAGACCATATTCCGAACATTCGGTGGCACTGTAAAATATTGTCGTTTTGTGTTTGTAGCGTATAGCGTTGGTGATACTGTTTTCATTATTCAAATTGCCTATTATTCAACATGCTGAGCTCTTCATAGGGATCCCTGCATTGTTGATGAACATGTGCACGTCGCGTGGCGCACTATAGGTATTATTAAATGTTTTTTGCAGCATCCCTTTGGCCCCTAGCTGCTCTTGCTTAATAGCCCATCACTTCACTTCCATTCATGCTTCCTTGGTTCAGTTTTGCTGTCCAACCTCTCTTTTTTTCCCCAGCGCAATTGTTGGGTTTTCTCCCTGTTCCACCGACAGAGCCTTGCATTTCATCTCCTTCGTTTTCTGGATCTCTTGATCATGCTGGCAAACGTCTCCAACTCCCTAGTTTGACCGTCTTCAACTCTGAATGGCCGAAAGTCGCCCAGTGCTTCACTTGACAACTTCAGATGCTATAAAATCAAATCTTAAGCAAACTGAGCTGGCGTTCACTCGTTAAAGCTTTCACATGTAAAGCAACAGATGATAGAGCCTATATATGTAGATGCTGTGTTTTAAAAATTTTTAGAGTGTATATTTGTATGCCTTCATGATGCAGTATTTTACTTTTTTTAATATTGCTTCCTTTCCTTTTTTTTATGCTTGTACATTACTCTTTTTTTTATTATATATACAATGTAACCTTTGTGTAACATTACTTCATTCTAATGATCGCTTGTAATTTAGTGATTTTTAATTTTTTCCTTTCTGTGTTTTTGATGGAGACAGTTACTCTGAAACCGGTAGTCATAACAAAATAAAGGATGTTTTATGTACAAGTGCTGGTTTTACTCTCTTTATCAAGACTCCATTTTCCAAGGGATAGATCAGTTGCAGATATATATATATATATATATATATATATATATATATATATATATATATATATATATATATATACATATAATTATGTCTTATTAAGTGTCGATGTTCAGAGCCAAAATCTGATTTCAAGTATGAAGAGAATGACAAATTTCCGGTCATCCATCTATAATATATATATATATATATATATATATATATATATATATATATATATATTATATATATATAGATGGATGACCGGAAAATTTGTCATTCTCTTCATACTTGAAATCAGATTTTGGCTCTGAACATCGACACTTAATAAGACATAATTTGGCTCAGGACATCGACCCTTAATAAGTTATAATTTGCCTCTGAACATCGACATTTAATCAGACATAATTTGGCTCTTGACATCGACACTTAATAAGACATAATTTGGCTCTGAACATCAACACTTAATAAGTCACAATTTGGATCTGGACATCAACACTTAATAAGTCATAATTTGACTCTGAACATCGACACTTAAGACATTATTAGGCCCTGGACATCAGCACTTAATAAGTCATAATTTGAAGCACTGTCTGAAGGTTTCTATTGATTTCTTACCATGAAGTAGCGTCGCAACAGGTAAATTTAACTTGTATAATTGTCATTCGTATCGTTCAACTTGTACAAATGGTAACGTGACCCTAATGAATGCCCTGTCTGATTCTTCTAGGAATTGTTAAATTTGGTTGCATTATTTCAGTAGGTGAAGCTTTTGAATTATTAAATTATTTACTCATTAAAGTTTTATTCATCATTAATGGTGTTGCTGGTGATCTTGAACTGGGTTCTATTGAGACAGGATTTTGACATCATTCTCTTATCTCTTCAGCTACGACCGTTGCGAAAATTACATAATAATAATAATAATAATAATAATAATAATAATAAGAATTAATCTTCTTACGTGACACCATTCCGAAACTGAACATTTCTTTTTTTCATTTTGTCTTCTCAGGTAAGACCTCCGGTGATGGGGAGAGAGTGGAAGCCGGTAAGATGAAAGGTTCTCACTGGTTGGTATACGAGTTCGTTTTTTCAAGCATCCTGATTTAGCATCCAAGTAGCCAATATTTCTTTTCGTACAGATGTCGAATACAGGTCACTTGGGAATTTGAGACATAGGTTCCTGTCCTGGGGGCGTGACAGAGAAAGTCATTTCATTGTAGCTGCAATTCTCGGTGAGGGTTGTATCTTTATGTGGGAGGCGGACCTCCTCAACAAAATTTATATTATACATGTAAAGTATACGTAAGAATTGACAATATATTCGAACAAATATGATTATATATGTATAATTTTATTGATATTCTTATATGAAATTCTTTTTAAACGTTTTTATTTTTAGTTTTCCATTTAAATTTATAACGGCGTCAATAACCTAGATATTGTGGCGTCAGTTTTAATAGACATAATCGATCAGTCTTATTCTTGATAAAGTTGTGTCATGCGAACAGGACCACGAGACTCAGGAACCAATGTCCTTAGAATCACATGAAATTGGCTACGACATGCTGGAAAATTTTGGGAAGACGTGCTCGTGTGACAACTCTTGACTGTCAAGTTTCATTTCAGTCATCTTACCCAGACTTTTTTCTCAGTAAGCATGAGTTTCTGTTTGGTCTGAGAATGTATTTGGAACACATTTTGGTGAGGTGTTATGTCGAAGCCTTTAAGAAATTTGAGTTAGTTTGGATGCTTTCCTGTTCAATCGGTTCTCCTTTTTGAGTTTGCTGTAAAAGAAAACTATTGTGTCGGCTTTGTCGTCCGTCCGGCTGCACTTCATTCTGTCGGCCTTCAGATCTAAAAAGCTAGTGAGGCTAGAGGGCTGCAAATTCATATACTGATCATCCACTCTCCAGTCATCAGACGTACCTAATTGCAGCCCTCTAACCTCAGTAGTTTTTATTTGGTTTAAGGTTAAATTTAGCCATGGCTCGTGCATCTTCCAGTACTTTCTGGAGGGATGGGACACACCCTCACTCTACCGTATCTGGTGAACAACTGTAACTAAAACGCTATCGGTTATAGCTGACGGTTTTATAGAGGCTTATAAATTGTACAGAAAACTCGAGTGGGCCGGAGAAACTTATACTTTTTTGTATTTAAAATTACTAACGTCCTTAGTATGTAGTTAAGGTAAGATTTTGTTTTGAAAGTCGGTAACGTCAGGAAAACTGATGCATATTTTCTTTCCTTGTATATTCGGAACCTTTATATTCAATGAATTTTCCGCTTTTGTTGATTTTTTTCGGATCTAATTGGTTCGGCGTGTTTTCAATTAGAGCACAGATAAAATATTTTGGCAACATGTGATTTCGCGGAACTCAAGGATTTGGACTCATATTTACTTTACCGATTCATTTCTGCGGACTTTAGGGTCGTTTCTTTTTCTTCTTATTTTTCTCGTGTGTGTGTGTGTTTATATATATATATATATATATATATATATATATATATATATATATATATATATATATATTCTCGTGTATGTATGTATGTATGTATATATATATATATATATATATATATATATATATATACACATATATATATATATAAGCGAATACCACAGGAAAGTGATAGTCAGAAAGTCTATGCCAAGCGCTTTCTCCATTATTCAAGAATACCAGATTTAACTATAAGAGAAATGGAAGCTCAGCCATACCAAGTCCAAAAACATATATAAAACTGAATATATTAATTTTCTTGCTTATATTTATCTAAACTTTTTTTAATTATGAAGGTATCGAGTTTAAACAAACCAATACTTAAATTTAGAGCACTTCCATTATTTAACTTGATGATACAAGATTCAATGATATATCTTTTAACTGTGTCTCTACATGGATTAAGGATCTTGCTTGACTACAGTTTATAGGATGCTCTAAAACTCTCATATGAACGAATAATGCATTTGATATATTCGGCCAGTTCTCACAGAATATTGGTGCTGTTTGATTCGTTGTGAAAGGGATTTTCCAGTTTGTCCGTAATATATTTTATCACTCTTTTTACAAGGAATTTCATATAAGCAGCCAGAAACATCTCTAGGAGAAATTTGTATTACTAAATTCATAACATTAATATTACTGGAAAGAACATTTATGTTGAAAAGCTTTAAACTTCTAGTAATTTCTCAAAACCTTTCATCATTTG
>NC_087204.1:75590584-75607074 GCF_015104395.2 Macrobrachium nipponense
ATTTAACTAAACAGATACGTTTTTGGTTGTATTTGATTATAAAATAATTTTGGTTTAATTAAACTAAAAAATATTTTTGTACTCTATTTCAACAAAGCAAATTCTTTTGTAGTTTGATAAAAGAAATACTTTTGTAGTTGATTCCAACTAAACAAATACCTTTGCAGATTTCTTGGAGGCACCATTGTCGTGAGCAGGTACTTTTTGCGCCTTAGGTTTCGATATGAATAATACATCGTCGTAATTAAAAAAAGAAAGTGTTGGGGGGGAAGGGCCGGGGGGGCCTGGGGGGGGGGGGGGGGGGTTTGGAAGAGATTCCGAAACGAAGCGCAAGTTTCCGTTCGACACGACACCGCAGACGGGCGTCGGAAACATAATGCGCCCATCCGGGCGAGGCCTATCGCCCGCGTAATGACTCATTTTCATAAATCTTACTTTCATCGGATGCCGGTGTCTCCCGGGAGCACCGCATGCCGGCATTTTCCGAATAGTCGGCAAATTATTCTACCGCTTATGCTCATAATGATAATATACGAGAATTGGTCGGGACTCGCTCGGTCGCTTCCTCCGACGACCGCTGGAATATTTTCGTATTTTACTCTCGTTCTCTCGGTGTCGGGGCATTGGGTCCCTGGCAGGTTTGTAATCAAGGTTAATGACCTGCTTGGTACGTTCCTTGTTATAATACGTAGTGGCAAGACTAAAAATACGTTGGTGTTGGTGCTCTGATGATGTTGCATGAGAGGATAAGGACGTTAGTCTATACTTAAGAGAAGTTTATTGATGTTGATTTTATAATAGTTGTAGATGCTCATTTATACAAAAGTATACCGCAGTATAATATTATACACACATAATGTATACATATATATATTTGTAAACTTTATTTTGTAAATCCTTTTTTACTGGCTTATATTGTGGTAAAAGAGGCTTGTTTATTTTTTTAAAATGTAACGCTATGTTATTTCTAGCATACCTCCCCTCATTCCCAGACAATAAGGGAACGATAATTACCCACCCTGTCCTATAAAAAGAATAGGTGGTACTGAAATGTGCTATGGTCTTGAGAGTATCGTGTTATGGTTAATGAGCCACAGTGAGGCACGAAGATTGATTGAGAATGATAAGACATCATGAGTAGGTACGGAGAGACGTCGGGGTGAGTGAATGGGCATTTTGGAGCACAGATACTCTCTATGTTTTGTATTGAAAAGTTGTTTGTTGACTGAATGAAAACCTTGTACGCTTTCATTCTATCTTTGAAGTTTAGTTTTTTATGTATAGTATATGTATTGAATTACTATATGACTTATTGCTACAAAGGCTGCTATTTGGCGTTTTAGATAGCATGAGCGTCATCCCAGTTTTGAAAGGAGCAGTTTTCAACCAATTTTCGAACCTAGTGCACTACGAAAATGTTCATTTATTTATTTATTTTTAGAAGGAGAAAGATCATTCATTCATTCATTTGTGCATGTTGAATGGGGATTTTGAAGTATAGATTACCACCACGGGAGGGGGGAGGGTGGTGGGTTGTGCTGTCATTGCACCTTATGTGGTGCACTGTAGACATTACTTCAGGTTATTTGCAGTGACCCTTTGGCCCCTAGGAGCAGCCCATTTGATTCCTTTTAATGAAGCTCCGTTTATATTCTCTTGCATCTTTCTTTTCACCCTCTCCTCACAGTTGCTTAGTAGTGCAACTGCGAGGTTTTCTTCCGGTTGTACCTCTCAAATCTTTTTTCTGTCAATTTCAGGCCCGCTCGCTTGGCCTTTGGCCTAAATCCTATGTTCTATTCTGTTTTCTATAGTTCACTGCGGTCAAGTTTGAAAGTTTCTTGAATATAGTCAGGAAGGAGGAAGTGGATGGTTCTTTACTCTGTAGGCCTAATCAAGCAAGCACGATTTTGGACATCCTGGCAGAGCATCTTGCAGCCAAATATTTCACCAAATTTTGCCGCCGGTACAAGCTGCTTAGGTGTAGAATTTGACCGCAAAATGTTGAAAGATGTCATGAAACCTGCTCATTTGACACCGCCGTAACAGGAAAACTGGTTGCCAAGAAGATAAAATTGGCCTTGGAGGCGAAAATAGGTAAAGAGGGAAGTTCAATACAGTTTTATTTAAAGTTGTGAACCCGTATCCTTAATTGCTTATGTGCTGGAGCTTGAAACGAGATCTCTCACGAGAGAGAGAGAGAGAGAGAGAGAGAGAGAGAGAGAGAGAGAGAGAGAGAGAGAGAGAGAGAGAGAGAGAGAGAGAGAAGCTTAGTAATTAGGAAACACACTTACAATAAGAATTGAATGATATAGAAAATATTTAAGAATGAAAGGGATGAGGAAAAGAGATTGCCTAATTACGCCATCGATCAAATGGAACTTTCTTCATACTTTTGTTTGAATAATGGGAGTCTCTGGAAGGACTGAGCAATGATTTGCTAATCGCTTATCAATAGGTAATAGATTTGAGTGCCACCTGCTGCCAGATGAATCTTAAAAAGAACATTGTCTGAAATTTATTCTAGTATTATTAATGTAAGTTTTGGATAATATTCCTTGCGAATAGCAGACACCCTCGGAAAAGGAAAAGGAAAAAGAAAAAGAAAATGCTAGAAGAAAATCGGGACAAAGGTAATGGAAAAAGAATTGAATGAATATCCTTAAAAATGAAAATGAAAATATAGGAATATTGTACAATTTATCCTTGTTAAGAAAGAAATAAAGAAGAAACGAATGAAACTTATTTTTGTTATATTAATGTGAAGGATACAATACCAAAATCCGTCGAAATGAAGAACTGGGACAATTAAATCTCGCTTCGTATATCAAAAGAGATAACACCAATTTCCATTTAGTTGAATATTTAAAGAATGAGAAACAGATAGAATAATCAAAACTCGCCCATTCATTTCATTAATCTACGTGAGATAACACCAATTCCCATTTGAGGCCATCTCGTCTCCGAATAACCCTAGATCTTACGGGCGAGGGCCTAGAGTAGGCCTAACTGCCGGATAATTACTTGTCGATTTGGATAATTGTACTTATACCTTCAGATACCTCCTGGACATACTAGGAAGCTTGTATGTATTTGTTACATGTCTTTGTTTTGATTCCGTTCATCAAAGGGTTTTAGAGAGTTGAAACTTTATCGATGTATATTTTAATAGGCTATTTATCAATATGCTAAGACAGTTCATACTGTACCAGGATATTCTCTTAACGGGTTGAAGAATGGAAAGATAGAGTAGTTTATTGGGTGATCAGGATTCGTAAGATTATTGCAAAAATGGCCTGGTTGAAATCCAGAGCCAATTGGGATCGCAATATTGAAGCTTCTGAGGCACTCCATATTTCAGATACGATATTTTGGAATAGAAAAATGGGCCTTGGTCAACATACAAGAAGGCAAAGTAATAAGGACTGAAGGGATAAAGCTACTAGATGGGAATAGCATCAAACAGTTAGATGAGACTGGATACAAATACTGGAAATAATAGAAAGAGAGGATATAAAATACCAAAAGATGAAGGACACATTCAGGAAAGAATATATGCAGACTTATGGCGATACTCAAGTCAAAACTTGATGCTGGAAATATAATGAAAGCCATATACACATGGGCAGCATAAGAAATCAAAATCAGCGCAGGAGTAGTGGAGTGGACGAAAGCTGAACTCCACAGGATAGACCAGAAAAATAGGAAACACATGACAATACACAAAGCAGTACACCCAAGAGCAAATACAGACAGACTCTGCATAACACAAAAGGAAGGAGGGAGAGGGATACTAAGCTTAGAGGACTGTGTGAACAACTAGAACAAATCACTGGGGCAGTATCTGAGAATCAGGGAAGAGGACTGCATGGGAAGGAGGACTGATAAAAGTAGACGAAGACCCAGAAATATACAGAGACAGGAGAATGGCAAACAGAACGGAGGAATGGCACAATAAACCAGTGCACGGGCAGTACATGAGGCAGACTAAAGAACTGGCCAGCGATGAAACATGGAAATGGTTACAGAGAGTAGTACTCAAGAAGGAAACAGAAGGAATGCTAACATTGGCACAAGATCAGGCCCCAAGAACCAGATATGTCTAAAGAACGATAGATGGAAATGACATCTCGCCCATATGCAGGAAGTGTAATATGAAAAATGAGACCATAAACCGTATAGCAAGCGAATGTCGGGCACTTGCACAGAACCAATACAAAAAGAGGCACGATTCACTAGCAAAAGCACTCCACTGTAGCCTGTGCAAGAAACACCAGCTAGCTTGCAGTAATAAGTGTTACGAGCACCAACCTGAAGGAGTGATAGAAAACGATCAGGCAAAGATTCTCTGGGACTATGGTATCAGAACAGATAGGGTGATACGTGCAAATAGACCAGAAGTGACGTTGATTGACAAAATCAAGAAGAAAGTATCACTCATTGATGTTCGCAGTACCATGGAGCACCAGAGTTGAAGAGAAAGAAAGGGGAATAATGGATAAGTATCAAGACCTGAAAATAGAAATAAGAAGGATATGGGATATGCCAGCCAGTGGAAATTGTACCCATAATCATAGGAACACTAGGCACGACCCCAATATCCCTGGAAAGGAATCTGGAAAAATTAGAGGCTGAAATAGCTCCAGGACTCATGCAGAAAAGCGTGATCCTAGAAACGGCGCACATAATAATAATAATAATAATAATAATAATAATAATAATAATAATAATAATAATAATACTTTATTGAAAGTAATGGCTACTTCAGCAGCGTTACACTTGTAGAGATTCTTCTCTATTTTGCGAATAGCGGCTTTTTCCGTGCTACTTAAACAGGCTAGTAGAGCGCCTATAGAGGTCATGGTCAAATACAGTGTCAAAATAGGTGTATATATTTGAATTTAACAGATAAACTATGATACCATAGTCATCAAAGTCATTAACAATTCTCTCTCTTCTCTTCTCTCTCTCTCTTCTTCCTCTCTCTCTCTCTCTCTATCTCTCCTCTCCTCTCTCTCTCTCTCTCTCTCTCTCTCTCTCTCTCTCTTTCCAACTGCGGAAAGAAATGGCGTAATTTAGCTTGCTTGGCAGATTCGCAATACGATGAGGTAGCAGGAAGGGAACTGGCATTTCTCATCTATGAGATCAGCAACAGTCCTAACCAAAAAGATACAAAAGCATTCATAGATATATTAGAAAGATATAATCCTTCAAACTGGATCAAATCAACTGAAAACATCTTGAAAATAATTGAAGAAGTTCCAAATAAAATCCAAGTGGTCAAGAGACTCATAAAGAAAATATACATAAACCAACATATTCCGACAAAGAAAATGAATAAGGTGAACCTTGTGAATATCCTAATTGATGCATTAGGAAAAAGAATGCCAAAAGCATGCAAACTGTGTAAGGTGTGGTATAGCATAGTTGATCCACAAAACCTAATCAGAAAATGTGCTGCATGCAACATTCCGACCCATCCACAGTGTGCTGAGGTAATGGAAGATATGAGAAAAGATAAAAGAATATTTTGTTCAACATGTCTATCGTGGATAGACAATGTTATTAAATCAAGATTGAATGTACAAATAGTTGAGGATGAAGAAGAAGAGGAAGAAGAAGAAGAGGAAAACGGAAGTGAAGTAAACAAAACTGAAATGACAGAAAAAAATAAGAAAAACAAAGAACAAGATAAAAGTATGGATGCAGAGATACTCATTAATACTACATATGAGGCAATAAAGCAGCATACTTACGAAGAAATAAATTACGATATGACAACACAAAAGAAAATGCCGAAGAGGCTCTACCCAGATCTACACAATGACGGGAAAGAGGAAAAAATAGACAAAAAAGACAAAGTCTGCAACCTTTTAAAAAGAGGGAATTGCAGATTTGGAGAAAGATGTTACTACAAACATCCTAAGGTATGTCACAACTATGAAATATATGGTAAATGTGCATACCTAGATGGCGATGAGGATGATTGCAGAGATCTCCATCCAAAAATATGCAAAAACCTAAAAGAAGGAAAAGGATGTAAGTTCGACAAAAAATGTAAATATATGCACCCTGTAGCCATGAATAATAATCAAATAAGTAATCAACCAAGTAATAAAATCCAAAATAAGAAAGAAACAAATAAAGAGAGGAATAAAGAAAAAAAGCAAGCCATCAACGAGATATGCAGAGATGTCAGCAAAAAATTTCAAAGCATCAGCTCCAAAATTCTACTCAAGAGATAATAACTAAAGAGGATATTGCAGAAACGGAAAAAATTGCAGATTCAGACACAAAATGAATAATGATGATGAAGGAAGATCAAATATTATGGAAAAGTTGGATTTTTTAATGTCAGAATTTCTGGAAATGAAAAAAAGAACAACATACCAGAATAGGAAAGAGACATGGGAAAATCCTTATTACTACCAATATTAAATGAAGGAGAAAACACGCAAACCATCATAGTGATGAATGCGCAGGGTTTAGTTATGAGTAACTCAAAAAGAAAAATAGATTACTTAGAAGAACTAACCCAAATTGAAAAGAAAATAGATATAATGAATATAAGTGAAACCTGGTATTCCCAAGAGACTGGGAATGATGATCAAATAAAAGGGTTCCAAGCTTATAGATCAGATAGAAAAAATAGGAATCAAGGGGGAACCGCAATATATTGGAAAGACTAAAAACAAGGAAAAATATATGAGAAATATAGTAACTCATTATGTGAACTAATAGCGGTAGAATTTGAATCTGAAAAATTAATGAACATAGTAATATATAGACCTCCTAATACTAAAGAGTTTGACTGAATAATAGAAAAATTGGATGATATATGTAGAAATCACAAGGACTGGACTATTCTCCTATCTGGAGACTTCAACTTTCCTTTCGTAGACTGGAAAGAACGAATAGGAGACTGTGGTTGTACTTATACACATAAAAAAAGAGAGTAATAGTAGTGCAGAAGATAAGAGGCAATTCGAAAAGCTATTAGATATGCTACTAGAATACAACATTCAACAAATAAATCACCTGCCAACAAGAAAGGAAAATACTTTAGACCTAGTATTTGTGAACGAGGTGAATTATGTTAAAGAAATAATAGTTTATAATGCGAGTATTTCAGACCATAATGTCATAGAATTAACAGTCCATTCTAAAGCAAGTGAAAACAGAGATAAGCAAGAAATGAAAAAGTGGGAAGGATATGGAAAATACAACTTCTACAGTAAAAATATAAAATGGTCAGAAATAAATGAAGAATTAAACAAAGATTGGGATAACATTTTCGTAAGTGATGACATAAGGGTAAATACGGAGATATTATATAAAATATTAGAGAAAATAGTGGATAAATATATACCGAAGAAGAAAAGTAAACATCAGTCATGCATACCAAGAGACAGAAGGATCTTGTTCCAGAAAATCAGAAAGTGGAAAAAAGGTCTTGCAAAAGAAAAAGAAAAAAATGCATGGAAAGTTATAGAACTAAAAAGTAAGATAGAAAATGCTGAAAAAAACATTATACAATCAAAAGAAAATGAAAAACGGGACTGGAAGAAAAAACCCTAATAAATATCAAGCAAAACCCCAAACTATTATACTCATACGCGAAAAAGATGAATAAAAGAAGAATAGAAATAGGCCCTCTAAGAATTGAAGGGAGATTAACGAATGAAAAAAAGGAAATTTGCAACATACTGGCAGAACGATATAAGAGAGAATTCACCACTAGAATAGATAATGAAGATAATGATATAGAAGTAAGGGACGAAAATAGTGAATATTTAGCTGACATAGAAATTAATGAAGCTGATATTGTGCAGGCAATTAATGAAATTAAGAATGGAGCTGCTGCAGGGCCTGATGGAGTTCCTGCTATTTTGTTAAAGAAAGTAGTTCATTCTATCGCAAAGCCACTTGCAATATTATTAAGACAAAGTGTAGATACAGGCAAGATTTATGATTAGCACAAATTAGCATATATCACCCCTACTTTCAAAAGTGGATCAAGACTAGAGGCAAGTAAATTATAGGCCTGTGAGTCTAACATCACATATTATGAAAGTGTATGAAAGGGTAATGAAGAAAAATATTATGAAACATTTAATAAAAAATAATTTGTTTAATATAGGACAACATGGTTTCGTACCCGGAAAAAGTACACAAACCCAACTGTTAGTCCACTGTGAGAACATATTCAAAAATATGAAAAGCGGAAATGAAACAGATGTTGTTTATCTAGACTTTGCAAAAGCTTTTGACAAGGTAGACCATAATATATTAGCGAAGAAAATTAGAAAACACAATATCGTGGATAAAGTAGGAAGATGGTTAAAAGAATTTTTACACAACAGAAAACAGATAGTTATTGCAAACGATGAGAAATCAGATGAAGCCAAGGTAATATCCAGTGTGCCACAAGGTACGGTGTTAGCTGCAATACTGTTTGTTATTATGATTGAAGACATAGACAGTAATGTTAAGGATTCGGTAGTGAGTAGTTTCGTTGATGACACAAGAATAAGTAGAGAAATTACTTGTGATGAAGATAGGAACGCTCTACAAAGAGACCTTAACAAAGTATATGATTGGGCAGAGGTAAATAGGATGGTATTTAACTCTGATAAATTTGAATCAATAAATTATGGAGACAGAGAAGGAAAGCTATATGCATATAGGGGACTTAATAATGAGACAATCACAAATAAGGAAGCAGTCAAAGACCTTGGTGTGATGATGAATAGGAACATGTTATGCAATGATCAAATAGCAATTCTTTTGGCAAAATGTAAAGCAAAAATGGGAATGTTGTTACGGCACTTCAAAACAAGAAAAGCTGAACACATGATTATGCTTTATAAAACATATGTTCGTAGTCCACTTGAATATTGCAATATGATATGGTACCCACACTATCAAAAGGATATTGCACAAATAGAGAGTGTACAAAGGTCCTTTACAGCTAGAATAGAAGAAGTTAAGGACCTTGACTACTGGGAAAGACTACAATCCTTAAAATTATAGTCTAGAAAGGAGAAGAGAACGCTACATGATAATTCAGGCATGGAAACAGATAGAAGGAATAGCAGAAAACATCATGGAACTAAAAATATCAGAAAGAGCAAGCAGAGGTAGATTAATAGTGCCCAAAACTATACCAGGAAAAATAAGGAAAGCACAAAGGACATTAATCCACTACGCACCAGCATCGATAATGAAGCGTCTATTCAATGCGTTGCCAGCTCATCTGAGGAATATATCAGGAGTAAGCGTAGATGTGTTTAAGAATAAGCTCGACAAATATCTAAACTGCATCCCAGACCATCCGAGATTGGAAGATGCAAAATATACCGGAAGATGTACTAGCAACTCTGTGGTAGACATTAGAGGTGCCTCACACTGAGGGACCTGGGGCAACCTGAACGAACTGTAAGGTCTGTAAGGTAAGGTAAGGTCTCTCTCTCTCTCTCTCTCTCTCTCTCTCTCTCTCTCTCTCTCTCTTTCTTTCTTTCTTTCTTTCTTTCTTAAAGCGAGCTTTCGTCTGGAGCTGCCAGACATCCTCGGGCTGGGAAGCTGAGGGCTGACTGATCTTGTTGGCTAGGACTAGGATAGGGAAGTGGGGAATAGGGGAGAAGGAAGAGTACCTCTAGATACAATCCAGTTTAAGCCTAACGGCGGATACTCGGGATGGGAAAGGTGTAAGGAAAAAAGGGAGGGAAAGTGAAGTATAGTAGAAGAGAAAAAAGTGAGGGGCAGACCCTCTTGCAAAGTTAGATTACTGGTTTAGCCACCATGCAAGGACGAGACAGAGAAGAAAGGCTCGGAATACAGTTAATTTGGTTCATCGCCTGATAACTGGAATTGATTTTATTTGTTAGTAGGATTAAGATGTACAAGCACCTTATGTTTTTAATTATTTGTTAATTATTGATTTATATTATTATTTTTTTTTTCTAGTCAGTATTTATATACCTTGGTCTGGGGGGGTCACAATTGACCTTTGGCTCAAGTCTACTCCACCAGTAGTGATCTTTGACTTGGTTGATGGTGAGATCTCTAGTGGTTGTGAATAAGTTATCGTCTTCTAAACTTAATTTGTCCCAAGTTTTCTGTCCAAGTCTATGGAACCTGACATTCAGAGGCTCCAATTTTGAGTGATTATGCAACTCCCTTATTGTGTTGAAGTAGGGGGGACTTTCCCTATATGCTTGCCTCAGAGCTTTATTCTGAACTGCTTGCATTTTACGAAGTACTGTTTTACTAAGTGCACCAATTATGATGGCTGGGTATTCTAGCTGTGGCCTGGCTAGTGATTTATATAGTTTAAGTTGAGTTTTTGTCGATAGTCCTTTGAATCTTTTTAATCTACTGACAGTTTTCCTCGCTATTCTCGCCTGTACATGGGGAAGAATGCCTGATTTTTGAAATTTGCACCCAAGAATTGTGACTTGGTTATATGGAATTCTCCTAATGTTGACTATAATATCCATGGGACGTCGAGCAGAAATTGAGAGGAGCTGGAATTTATTCATATTTGTTGTTATCTTCCATTTCTTTTCGTAGTTATTGATTTTCTGTATTTCTCTAACAGTCTTTCTTTGTAGCATACATTTGGCTTTGGTAGGATATGTTATTACTTGGGTATGATCATCTGCAAACATAATTTGAAGGCAACCTTGAGATGGAGGAGGGGTATCTTTAATGTAAAAATTGTCGAGTGATGGGGAGAGATTGCTACCTTGAGGAACCCCTGACTGTAACTGGAACTCTGGTCCTATGAAGTCTTTAATTTTAATTCTTGCCACACGGTTGTCAAGAAAGTTAAATAGCAGTCTGGTTGCTAAATCTGGCAATTGTGCTTCCAAAAGTTTGTATTTTAAACCGTCATGCCAGACTTTATCGAAGGCCCGACTGACATCCCTTGAGATAAGGTTGCAGCCGTATCCTAAACTTTTCTTGACTGCTATGAACTCATATAGTCTGGTTAATGCAAGCTGAGTTCCTTTGTCTTGAGTAAACCCATATTGGTTATTTTTGGTTAGTAGATTGTCTTCGAGGAACTCGTTAAACCTTATTTGAACGATTTTTTCAAGGATCTTACCAGGTATTTCTAGAAGGGAAATTGGTCTATAGTTAGAAACAGTAGTTAGATCTTTACCCTTTTTCCCCACAAAGGGAAGTAGTGCTTTCTTGAAAAAGTCTGGCCAGTAGCCCATACTTATGGTTTCATTGAAAATGACTCTTAGAAAGTCCAGCATGGAGACGGGAAGGTGCTTGATGATAATTTTGTTTACTCTAGAATGGCCAGGTGCTTTGTTTTTAAAATTATTGATTATTTTGATGATATCTTGCAGTTGTATTGGTTTAATAAACTGGTCTTCAACATCTAATCTGTCGAGCTCTACTGTGTCGTATGGTATTATTTTGTCCTCATGTTCATGAAGTGCTGCAATCACTCGTTGTTCATGTTGCAAGTCAAACCTTAAATTCTCCCATGGGTTTATTCTGAAGATATTAGACCAGAATTGCCTGAAAATTGGTTCCTGGTCTTGGGGTGAAAAGATTTTCCTGTTGTTATGGAGTATGTAGGCTGTAGGTACAGAATCTAATCCCAGAAGCCTTCTGATCATTTTCCAGAACTTTCCTGGGTCTATAGATTCCTTCAATTTTATTTAGTAATATCTCCCAGGTCGAATTTATGAGTTCCTTTGCTTCTATTTTAATTCGTTCTTTGATATTTTGTAAGTATTCTAATAGCTGATGTGTTGGGCCATGATTATTAATTAAAGCTAGGGCTTGTTTATAGTAATATTGTAATTGCTTAAGATTATCTGTTTCTTTAGAATATGGTAAGATCCTGAAAGTTTTGAGGGGGATACAAAGTTCTGTGGCTTCTTTGATCATCCTGTACCAAAAAGTTATTTTATCATCGATGTAGGACTTATCCTTTATGATGTTATCAGGTTCGTCATAGTTGGAGAGAGAGTCATCGAGAGTATCCTTGAAACGGTTCCAGTTGGCATTGGTCAAATCGAGTGTTGGGCTGGTGGCTACCATAATAGGTCTCGCAGTAAGTTTTAATAATATAGGTATGTGGTCTGAGGTAGTTAAAGGACCCCGAGTGATTGAATAATTAAAAATGTGGTATCTGTTAGACAGAAGGATGTCAGGTTTGCCCTTGGATCTTCTGCTGAAGTATGTTTGAAAATCTGGCCCTAGAAAATAAACTAGATTCCTGTTCATAAGACCTTGAATTAAGATGCCCCTAGTATTTGTGCTATTGTGGCCCAGGGCTGGGTGAGTTGCATTTAGGTCAGCTAATAGATAGACAGGGATATTGCGTCTCATTAAGGACAAGATATCTTGCTGAGGAAATACTGGGTTCCTGGGGGGGTAAATAAGTGGTTGCTATTATTACTGGTCCCCGCACTGTCTGTAGTTCTACTGCAATTAGGTCATGATTGAATCCGTCTATTAATTTGACTGTGATATCCCGTCTTACTGCTATCGCTGTCCTGGCATTTTGATCGTTAGTGGTGTTGCATTGCAAAACGTTGTAGTTCCAGATCTTAATGCGAGTGGAGTTGGGTATCCCCGTGGAGTTTAGAAGTATAAGATGTGGGGAGAAAGAAGAATAAATGTTACTTAGTTCCTTACTACGAAGGAATGTCCACTTCAAGACGTTATGTTGAATGTTGTTGCGGTGTCCATCCTCGTTATATCTGTGGTTGACATTAGGGGGTCTGCCCCATGCTTGTCTCCTATTGGCTGGTGGCGGTGAGTCTTCGTTTTCATTGGTTGCCTAAGCCAGGTCTCAAGCCACTTTCTTCGAGCCAATGGTTGCGTTGCAGCCTATCCTGCAGCCGCCTGGACCTCCTGAGTGGCGCTGTAACGTTGATGGGCGTTGCACTACGCTGTGGGACGTCACGGCTAATTTGATGTCCATCGGCTGCAGGAGGACCTCGTTCGGGGGCGTTGTCTTCCGTGGAGTTGTCATGATGGGTGGTGTCATTGTTGGTGGCAGGTCTTCTCATACTCATAGGGAGGAGAAATTCTTCCTGTGTCGTATTCAGTGTAGGTTTTATTTGCTGGATGAGGAGCGCCTCCAGCAGGCGCAATTGACGGGCATCAGGGGCCTTCCCGATGATTTTCGTGTTCTGTATGATGACATCCCGGGAGATGCCCTCCTGATGTTTAGTGCGGGCGTGATTCTTGATAGGCCCCTCTTGGGCGTGGCACGAGAGTCTCTTCGACAGTCGCATGGTAGTCATACCTACGTAGGCGCCGCTGCATTCGCGGACTGGGCATGTATACTGGTACACTACATGCGTCTGCTCCAGGGGTTCTCGTACCTGTGGAGAGGGGTTATTTTTCATAATAAGGTCGCGCGTTCTCCGATTCTGGTAATATATGATTAAGTCGATATTCTTGGTGTCGTCAGTCGGGGATACATTAACAGAAATAATTATCTTAATGGAGTCCTCTTCTTCACGGTAATGGGAACTCATGAAGGCTATGTAGTACAGCTTGATATCATCCTTGGGGGCGAGGCTGCGGGCTCTCACTACCGTACCGTGCCATTTCTCCAGGGCTTGATGGCTTCTAAGAACTCAGCCAGACGCCCGCCCTTACGTACGCCTTGGCTAAACACCTCAACCAAATTTTGACCCCTTACGTCCCGAGTCGGTACAGCCTGCAGTCATCGGCAGAGTTCTTAGAAGCCATCAGGGACGTCCCTGGTACCAGGATTATCGCCTCGCTGGACGTGGAGTCCCTATTTACGAACGTGCCTGTCGACGAAACCATAGATGTAATCCTTGATCGTGTCTACAGGAATCAGTCGACAGCGCCCCTCAACATACCGGAAGCCTCGCTCCGTACGCTGCTAGAGATCTGCACGAAGAAGGCCCCTTTCTCCACCCACCGTGGCCAGATGTTCCGCCAAAAGGATGGCGTGGCGATGGGCTCCCCACTTCGCTAACTTTTATATGGGCACCGTGGAGGGACGGGTCTTCGCCAGGATGCAGCAACCCCGCAGATATGGACATCATATTGACGACATCTTTGTGCAAGTCGACGCCGAGGATGAGGTAGAAGCCCTCCGTCAAGCAAAGAGAGAGAGAGAGAGAGATTGAGAGAGGGGGAAGAGGATAGAGAGAGATAGACGAGAGAGAGAGAGAGAGAGAGAGAGAGAGAGAGATTGTTAATGACTTTGATGACTATGGTATCATAGTTTATCTGTTAATTCAAATATATACACCTATTTTGACCCTGTATTTGACAATGACCTCTATAGGCGCTCTACTAGCCTGTTTAAGTAGCACGGAAAAAGCCGCTATTCGCAAAACAGAGAAGAATCTCTACAAGTGTAACGCTGCTGAAGTAGCCATTACTTTTAATAAAGTATGCTTGAGAGAGGGTCTGCTTCCTAAGTACAATAATAATAATAATAATAATAATAATAATAATAATTAGGGGAAAAAGTTACAGGAAAAATGTAACAGGAGTAATTGCTCCACTTTAGAGATAAAGGTGATGAAGGCTACAGGAAGAATGCTAAAGATCTTTTGTTATTCATTGCAATAGGGAAGATGTATGACAAGATTTTAAATGATACAATAATCAGGTGACAGGAATAATAGTGGATGGAAGAATGACGTAATTTTTGACAAGGAAGACGGCTTGTTGACTAATTTTTTGTGATAAAACATTTATGTGGAAAGTTTGAAAGTATAGGATAAAAGCTTTATGCGGTGTACACGAAATTAGTTGGCGGTTAGAGAGGCATCTGATTTCCGGGTAATTTAGCGAAAGTATTATAGTTGCCTCGCTGGTAATTCGAACTTCAGCGGACTTTTTAATTCTAAGGGTAAAATCATTTATTTACTGGCATTATGTTCAGAAAGTTTTACTTCTAATTATGCTCAAATTTGGGGGTGATTTTACAACTTTTAATTTTTTTAAGAATAAAATAAGGGAAATTACATCAGCGGTAACCTGGTATAGCTGTTCGTGTGGTGGTTAATTAGAGACATACGTACACACACACACACACACACACATATATATATATATATATATATATATATATATATATATATATATATACATGTGTACGTATGTCTCTAATAAACAACCAGGTTACCGCTGATGTAATTTCCCTTATTTTATTCTTTAAAAAATTAAAATTTGTAAAATCACCCCCAATTTTGAGCATAATTAGAAGTAAAACTTTCTGAACATAATGCCAGTAAATAAATGATTTTACCCGGAAATCAGATGCCTCTCTAACCGCCAACTAATTTCGTGTGCATAATATAAGTATATATATATATATATATATATATATATATATATATATATATATATATATATATATATATGTATATATATATATAAAATATAAAAAATATAATGAACCCATAAAACTCCAAAATATAGATTGAAAAATACTATATTTCAGAGACTGCTGTTTCTACCAGAAGAGTGAGAGAAGTCTCTGAAATATAGTATTTTTCTCTATATTTTGGCGTCTTTATGAGCTCCTTTCATTAGATGGAATTCTGCTGTAACAGAACATTTTTACTAGTCAAATATATATATATATATATATATATATATATATATATATATATATATATATATTATATATATATATATATATATATATATATATATATATATATATATATATATATATGAATAACTTGATCACGAAGTATATAAAACGTGATGCTATGTATAAATAAAGGGTCGAACTAGACCGAAAGTGCTTGGCTATCTCGCTTTTCATTTTTTTTCCTTCGTGGCAAAAACTTTTATATATATATATATATATATATATTATATATATATATATATATATACCATCATCATCATCATCATCATCATCATCAGCAGCCATTTCTAGTTCACTGCATGACAAAGGCCTGACATGTTTTCCCACTCCCTTCTGTTTATGGTCTTTCTATGCCATTCTATATCCGCAAATTTTCTTAGCTCGTCAATACATCGTCTTCTCTTCCTTCCCCTGCTTCATTTGCAATTTCTAGGGACCCATTCTGTTATTCTTTTTCATCCATCTATTATCTGACATTCTCATTATATGTTCCTGCCCAGGCCATTTCTTTTTCATACTTGTTGTTAGAATATCCTCTACTTTAGTTTACTCTCGTATCCATGTAGCTCTTTTCTATCTGTTAGTATTATTCCCATCATTATTCTTTCCATAGCTCTTTGAGTTGTAACTAGCTTATGTTCTAAGGCTTTAGTAAGGCTCCAAGTTTCTGATGCATAAGTTAATACTGGTAGGACCATCTGATGAAACATTTTTCTTTTTAGAGAAGTGGCATTTAACTTTTCATAATCTCATTTTGTTTACCAAAAACTCGCCATCCCATGCTTATTCTTCTTTTAATTTCGGTCTCATGCCCAGGGGAAACATAACCCTTATTTATTGTGTCTGCATTTTCATTGAACATTAA
>NC_087204.1:75607574-75640074 GCF_015104395.2 Macrobrachium nipponense
TTGCATCTTCCTTTGCAAACCTTCTTACAGGAGCACTTTGTCAATTCTTGACAGCTTGCTGCAATCGGTGGAAGTGTTGTCCAATGTGTCTGCCATGCCTCTCCTTTCTGTGTCCACCCCCATTCAGCTGGACTGCTCATGTGTGGATGACAGTGGGTTGCCTGGCCCCAGATGATCCCAGCCTGGTAGGCTGCACGCTTTGCATGTTCTCTGAGGACTGCCTGTGTTGGTAGAATTGAGTTGTACTGCCTCTGCTTGCTGGCAAACAGATCTAGTCTTGCTTTGTCCACACCAGTGGCTGCGCTTGATCTGTCGTACATGAGGACAACGAATATTTCCAGCCTTTGCATGTCAAGATCACGAATCAATATTGGATGCTGGCTGACACTGATGAAGGATTTAGTAATATCATCAAATACATTCCAAGTCTGCCATGCAGATTTCTTCGCTTTCCCATGGAAGGCAGACACAATGTCACACCCAGTGAATGCGTGAAAGTAGGGGATCCCTCTAGCTTTCTTAAGCCCAATTGCAGAAACTACCTCATGGACTGTAATCCATTGCATATGGGCTCCTTGGCTAAAGGCAGGCCACATTTCCTGAAGACCTAGCTTCTGGAAGGATGGCATTACAGATATTGTTATTACTAGCACATCTGTGTCATTAGCCTTGATGATTATAGGCTTGCTCCCATCAGTCGTTGCATCTATAGCGTGCACAAATATTAGAGTGTCAGCTTCTTCATGACAACATGGGGACACAGCATCCAGAGACTTCACTGTGTTGCTAATGGCATCCTCTCCTTTTGTGACGATGACTGTGGTTGTTGTTTCTGCTTCACACATCTTTTCGGCCAGGAAGTGAAACAGTTCAGTCTTGTTGCTGGGGTCACGAAGGAAGCTTTGCCAATTTCCTGTTGTCTTGCTTGTTGTCTTCCTTTCACTCTTTTTCTGATTCCTTTCCCCCTTTTTGACCTTGTCTCTGATTTCAGACTTGATTTCTTGTATTCACCAAAGACTATGTCCACCTGCTTGTACCGAGCACCATAGGATGCCACCTTTGGGATGATTTCTTCTTTGGCATAGTCATTAAATGTCTTTGAAGTACGTGGAGGTGAGGCATTGATAAGTGATGATTGTATCTCCCTTTGGTTCTCCCACTGGGACATTCACTTGTGCTTCAAGAATTTCAACCAGCTGTGACTTCTGACACGTATGAAGCTTGCCGCTGTCACTGAGAGATGCAGGGTATGACTGATTCTCGTACTTGAAGAATTCTTGCAAGTCACACTGTCTATTCTGGCTTGAGATGAACAGTCGCGAGAATAATTGACAGTCCTCTTTTAGGACTTATGTTGTCAACTGCTCCAGTTGTAAACAAATTCTTTCTCAAGACTGGGGGACAGATTACTCCATCTTCCAACAGTAACCTGTGGCAACCAAACTGGCTGCTCCTAGCTGTGCTGAGATCGCTAGGACCCGGTCATATGATATGCTGAGCCCATTCTCATGGAGCATTTGAATTATTTGTCTCTTCCTTGTCTTGGCAAACACATACAGGCCCATGTAGACTGCAAAATGTGTCTCCTGGTCCTTGGAATGCTTGTGGACATCCGATCCTTCCTTGTATTTGGCGAAGCAGTTGCACTGTAGAAGTTGTGATGTAGCAAAGTCTGGTTTCGATGCTCCATGATGGAGTTGGGACTTGGTGTCTGCTCCATGTTCGATCATGCATACAAACTGAAGCAGTGATGTTGGCACAGCCTGTTCTAAGTCTTTGTCATGAAAATGGCTGCTGAAATTCGACTTTTGATGGAGCATATCTTGTCTAATTATTTCAGTGGCTTCTGATAGGATTGAACCTACATCAGTCTCAACAGCCAACAGAACTTCTTGTCCTTGGTGATAGCTTGCAGTTGTGGAATGTGCAAAAGCAGCTGATCCTTGAGTTGAGTAGGATGAACATCAGGCGAGTCAACACCAAGCTGTTCCAGCCTATGCTTTTAAAGCTTGGTCAAATCAGCAAGCTTGAAAATCGGTGGCCTCTCACTGTCATTTTTAATCTTGCAGATGTTGGTGACTAGTTCAGAGAAAGCAATTGGATATGCATCCTTCCAGTGTTCCTGTGCTTTTTCTTGCTCCCGCACCTTTAGGTATGCCCGTTCTCAGTTATACACTGCCACCAAACAGCCAGGATGATATTTCACTTCTTGGGCTACAACATCTCTTGCACTTAGGTTGGAGAGAAGTTTTTTATCACTGAGTGCTTTGGCACATTCATCTATTCTCCTATTCACTTGCATTGTCATTGCTTCTCTAAGCTCCCCTCCTTCAGTTTTGCAGAAGAACTGACAAGGAATCGACTCTAATGCTCCAACTGACAAGAAATCGAATTGAACACTACAACTTTAATGCATCAACTGACAAGGAATCGACTCTAACGCTCCAACTGACAAGGAATCGAATTGAACACTACAACTTTTATGCTTCAACTGACAAGGAATCGACTTCAACGCTTCAACTGACAAGGAATTGAATTGAACACTACAACTTTAATGCATCAACTGCAAGGAATTTAATGCTTCAACTGACAAGGAATCGACTCTAACGCTCCAACTGACAAGGAATCGAATTGAACACTACAACTTTTATGCTTCAACTGACAAGGAATCCACTCTAATGCTCCAACTGACAAGAAATCGAATTGAACACTACAACTTTAATGCATCAACTGACAAGGAATCGACTCTAACGCTCCAACTGACAAGAAATCGAATTGAACACTACAACTTCAATGCATCAACTGACAAGGAATCGACTCTAACGCTCGAACTGACAAGGAATCAAATTGAACACTACAACTTTTATGCTTCAACTGACAAGGAATCGATTCTAACGCTCCAACTGACAAGGAATCAAATTGAACACTACAACTTTTATGCTTCAACTGACAAGGAATCGACTCTAACGCTCCAACTGACAAGAAATCGAATTGAACACTACAACTTTAATGCATCAACTGACAAGAAATCGACTTTAATGCTCCAACTGATAAGCAATCAAATTGACGGCTACAACTTTAATGCTTCAACTGACAAGGAATTGACTTGAACGCTCCAACTGATGAGGAATCGAATTGAACACTACACCTGAAAAGGAACGTAATTGAACACTACAACTTCTATGCTTCAACTGACAAGGAATTGAATTTTACCCTCCAACAGACAAGGAATCGAATTGAACATTACAACTTTAATGCATCAACTGACAAGAAATCGGATTGAACACAACTTTTATGCTTCAACTGACAAGGAATCGAATTTTACCCTCCAACTGACAAGAAATCGAATTGAACACTACAACTTTAATGCATCAACTGACAAGGAATCGACTTTAACGCTTCAACTGACAAGGAATCGACTTTAACGCTTCAACTGACAAGGAATCGAATTGAACACTACAATATTAATGCATTAACTGCAAGGAATTTAATGCATCAACTGACAAGGAATCGACTTTAACGCTTCAACTGATAAGGAATCGACTTTAACGCTTCAACTGACAAGGAATCGAATTGAACACTACAACTTTAATGCATTAACTGCAAGGAATTTAATGCATCAACTGACAAGGAATCGACTCTAACGCTCCAACAGACAAGAAATCGAATTGAACACTACAACTTTTATGCTTCAACTGACAAGGAATCAAATTGAACAATACTACTTTTATGCTTCAACTGACAAGGAATCGACTCTAACGCTCCAACTGACAAGGAATCGAATTGAACACTACAACTTTCATGCATCAACTGACAAGGAATCGACTCTAACGCTCCAACTGACAAGGAATCGAATTGAACACTACAACTTTTATGCTTCAACTGACAAGGAATCGACTTCAACGCTTCAACTGACAAGGAATTGAATTGAACACTACAACTTTAATGCATCAACTGCAAGGAATTTAAGAATGCATCAATGACAACGTGGAATCGACTTCAACGCTCCAACTGACAAGGAATCGAATTGAACACTACAACTTTAATGCATCAACTGACAAGGAATCGCTCTAACGCTCCAACTGACAAGAAATCGAATTGAACACTACAACTTTAATGCATCAACTGACAAGGAATCGACTCTAATGCTCCAACTGACAAGAAATGAATTGAACACTACAACTTTAATGCATCAACTGACAAGGAATCGACTCTAACGCTCCAACTGACAAGGAATCGAATTGAACACTACAACTTTAATGCATCAACTGACAAGGAATCGACTCTAACGCTCCAACTGACAAGGAATCGACTCTAACGAATCTCAACTGACAAGGAATCAAATGTTGAAGAACACTACAACTTTTATGCTTCAACTGACAAGGAATCGACTTCAACGCTTCAACTGACAAGGAATTAAATTGAACACTTACAACTTTTAATGCATCAAGGGCAAGGAATTTAATGCCTTTCAAACTGACAAGGAATCGACTCTAACGCTCCAACTACAAGGAAAATCGAATTGGAACACTACAAACTTTTAATGCTTTCAACTGACAAGGAACCCACTCTAATACTCCAACTTGACAACAAATCGATTGAACACTACAACTTTAATGGCCATCAAACTGACAAGATCGACTCTAACCGCTCGAAACTTGACAAGGCAATCAAATTGAACACTACAACTTTTAATGGCTTCAACTGACAAAAGGAAATTCGATTCTAACGCTCCAACTGACAAGGAAATCAAAATTTTGAACACTACAACTTTTATTGCTTTCAACTGACAAGAATCAATCTAACGCAACTGACAAGGAATCGAAATTGAACAACTACAAACTATAATTGCATCAACTGACAAGGAATCCACTCTAACGCTCCAACTGAACAAGGAAATCGAAATTGAACACTACAACTTTAATGCATCAACTGAACAAAGAATCGACTCTGCCTTCCAACTGGACAAAGAAATCGAATTGGAACAACTACAACTTTAATGCATCAACTGGCAAGAAATCAAACTCCTAACGCTTCCAACTGACAAGGAATCGAATTGAACACTACAACTATGCTTCAACTGAACAAGGGAATCGTTCTTAACGCTCCAACTGACAAGGAATCAAATTGAAACACTAACAACTTTTAACGCTTCAACTGACAAGGAATCGACTCTAAACGCTCCCAACTTGAAAGGAATCGAAAAATTGAAACACTACAACTATTTAATGCATCAAACTGAACAAAGGAATCGACTCTAACGCTCCAACCTGAACAAGAAAATGAATTGAACCCACCTACAACTTTTAAAGCATCAACTGAAACGGAATTCGAACTCTAACGCTCCCAACTGAACAAGAAATTTCGAATGAACACTACAACTTTAATGCATCAACTGAACAAGGAAATCGACTCTAACGCTCCAAACTGACAAGGAATCGAATTGAACACTACAACTTTCATGCTTCAACTGACAAGGAATCGATTTTAATTGCTCCAACTGCATAAGGCCAATCAAATTGACGGTACAACTTTTAATGGCACAACTGAAACAAATTCGAACCTTCTACCGCTCCAACTGACAAGGAATCGAATTGAACACTACCAACTTTTAATGCATCAACTGACAAGGAATCGACTCTAACGCTCCAACTGACCAAGGAACGAATGAAACACTACAACTTTTTATCTTCAACTGCAAGGAAATCGACTTAAAGCTTCCAACTTGAACAAGCAAATTGAAATGAAACACAACACTTTAATGCATTTCAACTGCAAGGAATTTATGCTCAACTGACAAGGAATCGACTCTAAACGCTCCAACTGACAAGGAATCGAATTGAAACACTACAACTTTTAATGCTTCAAAACTGACAAGGAATCCACTCTTAATTGCTCCACTGATCGGAATGAACCACTACAACAACTTTAATGCATCAACTGAAAGGAATCGAACTCTAACGCTCCAACTGACAAGAAATCGAATTGAACACTACAACTTTCAATGCATCAACTGAAACAATCGACTCTAACGCTCGGAACTGACAAGGAATGCAAATTGAACACTACAACTTTATGCTTCAAACTGAACAAAGGAATCGATTCAACGCTCCAACTGACAAGGAATCAAAATTTGAACACACAACTTTAATGCTCCAACCTGAACAAAGGAATCGCACTCTAACGCTCAACTGACAAGAAACCGAATTGAACCACTACAACTTTTTTAATGGCAATCAACTGACAAGAATTCGACTTTTAATGCTCCAACTGAATTAAGCAATCAAATGACCGGCTACAACTTTAATGCTTCAACTGACAAGGAATTGACTTGAACGCTCCAACTGGTGAGGAATCGAATTGAACACTACACCTGAAAAGGAACGTAATTGAACACTACAACTTCTATGCTTCAACTGACAAGGAATTGAATTTTACCCTCCAACAGACAAGGAATCGAATTGAACATTACAACTTTAATGCATCAACTGACAAGAAATCGAATTGAACACAACTTTTATGCTTCAACTGACAAGGAATCGAATTTCACCCTCCAACTGACAAGAAATCGAATTGAACACTACAACTTTTATGCTTCAACTGACAAGGAATCGACTTTAATGCTCCAACTGATAAGCAATCAAATTGACAGCTACAACTTTTATGCTTCAACTGACAAGGAATTGACTTGAACACTCCAACTGATGAGGAATCGAATTGAACACTACAACTTTTATGCTTTAACTGACAAGGAATCGACTTGAACGCTCCAGCTGACAAGGATTCGATTTGAACACTTCAACTGACAAGGATTCGACTTGAACACTACAACTTTTATGCTTCAGCTGACAAGGAATCGACTTGAACGCTCCAACTGACAAGGAATCGACTTGAACACTACAACTTTAATGCTACAACTGACAAGGAATTGACTTGAAAACAATTGACGAGGATTCGACTTTAACACTACAACTGATGAGGAATCGAATTTTAACACTATAACTGGCAAGGTGATATCAGCCACGAAAAAATATCGAAAAAAATTATGTGGGAAAGATCGCTGAACTAACTAACATATAAAAAATCTGAGACCCTGCGGTCACACAAGTGTTAGCTATTAAGAGGACCAGATGTGATTTTACGAGGGAATTAAAGCTGATGTTCTACCTAAATTTCAAAAATGAGTCATCTATATCTATTTGAAATGTTTTACAGGGTTCACTTTTTTTTCTGCCTAACTTAACATATAAGAGTCTAAATCAGGGTCTGTTATGTCATCAAGTCTTGGCCTCCCGTCAGTAACACATTATTTCTTACATAAATACAAGTCTGCCTCTTAAATAATATATATCTATAGTATATGAATATAATGGGAAGGAGTGAGATGCAAACACACACACACACACACACACACACACACATATATATATATATATATATATATATATATATATATATAACTAAACACACGCATTGTAATGAAAGACTAAGTAAAATAAAATTTAAAACTTGACAACAAACCTTCCAACCTGAGTTCGGTTGCTGAACTGTTTGCCAGAACGAGAAGGAGTGTGTATGTGTGTCTATATATATATATATATATATATATATATATATATATATATATATATATATATATATATATATATATATATATATATATATATATATAATTTAAAACTGAAAATATTTCATGCTTTCCTTAGTATAATGAACGTTGTTTTTAAATATGATAATTGTATGAAAACCTGTCTGATAGAGGATAAACCTGAAGAATGTGACGCAGGATGTGCATACAACTTGTGATAAAATGTGCTAGGGTCAGACTGGGAAATCTTGTAGCACACGGATTTCCCAAATGACAACCAATCTAGTAGCATCTTTATTCATGTGAGAGATATGTAATAAAATGGAAAGATACGACAACACTAAAAAAACTAGCGATATTTTAGAAAGTCTAATACTAAAATCATGTTCTATTGATAAAATAAATATTATGAACCTCAGTCCTGGGCTTTATAAAGTTGATAATGTTATGAAAAATGAGTTATTTAAAGAACACACATATATAATATATATTCACATATTTCTGTGAAACACATTCTTGTGAGTTTATTTTCAATATATCATCACCACCACCACCATCATCATCATCATCAGCCGTTTATAGTCCTGCAAAAAGGTCTCAGACATGTCCTTCCCCTCCCTTATGTTTATGGTCTTTCTATGCCATTCTATATCCGCAAATTTTCTTATCTCGTCAATCCATCTTCTTCTCTTCCTTTTCCTGCTTCGTTTGCAGTCTCTAGGGACCCATTCTGTTATTCTTTTCCTCCATCTATGATCTGACATTCTCATTATATATCCTGGCCACGCCCATTTCTTTTTCTTACTTGTTGTTAGAATATCCTCTACTTCAGTTTGCTCTCGTATCCACGTTGCTCTTTTTCTGTCTCTTAGTGCTGTTCCCATCATTATTCTCTCCATAGCTATTTGAGTTGTAACCAGCTTATCATCTAAAGCTTTAGTAAAGCTCCAAGTTTCTGATGTATATTTTAATACTTGTAGGACCATCTGATTAACTACTTTTCATTTTAGAGAAAGTAGCATTTTACTTTTCATAATCTCTTTTTATCTACCAAAAGCTCTCCATTCCATGCTTATCCTTCTTTTAATTTCGGTTTCATGTCCTGGGAAATATACAATTTTCTACTAAAACTGGCATCTATAAAATCATATAGCTGTTCCATCATTAATACTTTTACGGTCAATATTTTCTATTTTTGCGCAGGTTTTCCTTCCATTGAAGTATATATATTCGATCACTCTCACTAAGTTTTCACCGTCTGAGTTTTAAAAGGGCCTCTATTTATCGTGACGTGGTTGAAAAAGCCGGTTATTAACCTGAAACATGATTTATGACCGGATGATGATGTGCCAGGTCAATGAACTGCGTGACATCACTCTATTTGTGGTCATGATCAACCGTTTCCCCAACAACGGATATCTGACCATTTGCTGTTTTTCCGTAAGTGCTTTCTTTCTGTCTTTCTTGAAAGCTTCAGCTGTCAACTCTCTCATGGAGGTAGTCAAAAGATTAATTATAAACTCACGAGGGCTCCAAAGGGAAATCAGCCAGCAGAGAGAGAGAGAGAGAGAGAGAGGTAGTTATCATTGTGAAACCCAATTTCACCTTTATTTCAGTTCCTGCAATGGAAAGTCACATATAAATTGATGGCCTACAGCATATCTTTCATGGCGTACTGTAAATAGTGCTTTCAGCTTGTCTGCAGCCTTCCTGAGAAATCATCGCCACTCCCTTCTGTAAATTCAGTAATATTCGTTATCAGCGTTTTGTACATCTTTTCCTTGTGCGTGTGTGGTGGTGGTGGTTTGGAGAGAGAGAGAGAGAGAGAGAGAGAGAGAGAGAGAGAGAGAGAGAGAGAGAGAGAGCGATGATAATACTATAGCAATATAAGTAGACAATGAATTCCAAGTTCTTTAGTAATGTTAATACATAAAAATGATAGCATTTTTATCAATATCAATCACAAGCCGTCGATTCTCCTTTGTTGGGTTTTGCCCACCATAAATTATACTTTCATTGCAGATTCCATTTTGCAAAATGAACATTTCAGCAATTAGTGATTATATCAATTAATTAACTATGATTAGAAAACTATCCGTCGATAATAGTTTCAATAAATACTATTCCTTTCTGTTCCTGTCCTCAAGAGACCAATAACACTGATACCGGACAAATCAACAGCAACAAACTGTCTTGAAACGGCAAAGAAATTAATCCGATTATTTTATTGACACGAACCGAATGAGTCCTGGCACCCCCACCTCCTCCAACCTCCCTTCCCACCTTCTGTCCCCTCCCCTCCCCTTCCCCCTGCCCCATATCCCGAAATGACGCGGGAGGAAAAGAGGCTCACATATCACGCCCATCCATCATCATTCAACGACACGCAGACGATAGTAATGACGCAAGTGATGGAGATTTATAACCGCCGTGTTGCGCGGGGAGAGCCGATCCAAAGGCAGCGAAGGCTCATAGCTGCTACTGGGCGCAGATTCCGCATCTTATTTGCCTCCGTAACTCTTCTTCGAGAAGAGCATAGCATGGAAAATTGGCAGTATTCAAAAGACAAATTTCCATAAACGTTAAAAAATATTCAAGAGAAAGTGTAATTCTACCAACAGAAACACACATACAAAGACAGTCTAGATCACGAACAATCTTAAAAATATTAAAAGAAGGTATACTTCTGCCTAAACAAAGCACACACACACACACACACACATACATACACACACACACAGACGAAGACATTCTATGCCCCCAACAATCTCAAATTTTACAGGCCTCTTCATTAGTCCACAGACTACCCATCCACAATGTATCACTGAATTCCATCGACAACATCGCGAAGCATCTTGCGGACCGACAACCAAACAAACAGAAGAGGGTGAACACATAAACCACCTTCTAATTTCGTTGGCAGGGGGTCATAAAGGCATTCCTTATCTCCGCCAGTCTCGAGCTTGTCAAATGATGTCAGAGGCATTAAAGGCAACTCAGGGAAGGGAGAAATGGGCTCATCCGGACGGATAATAACCAAGAGGTTGAAATTGAAGCCGTGAACTCCCAGGATAAGAATACATCAGCGGATCCGAACAAGCGCCCCCTACCCCTTCCCGGCTTCGCATTGCCTCGCGAATGGGGTCGTATCGGCGTCCCATGGCTTTCTGGCGAAGGCTGATAACATTAATAACCGAAGACGAGGCGGGATTATTACTCTGAGAGTCATAGGAAAACATTTTGTAGCTATCTTAACCAATAAAGGGCCTGACTGTGGTCAATCAGAAACGTATTCTTTTAAGGGTTAGTTCACGGGAGATG
The DNA here is from genome assembly GCF_015104395.2 of Macrobrachium nipponense. Classification (NCBI taxonomy): domain Eukaryota; kingdom Metazoa; phylum Arthropoda; class Malacostraca; order Decapoda; family Palaemonidae; genus Macrobrachium; species Macrobrachium nipponense. Next base: position 75,618,484 of record NC_087204.1, read on the forward strand.
GATGAAAGCTTCTGGCAAAACATCCAAATTTAGAAATTCCTCTTTTCACATGTATCATTTACATTATTGCGGCATTTTTGTTTATATGTTAAAACAACGATGCCGAACATCTCTTCATCATTAAGGTGTATTTACTTACTATAAATATTAGTAACTAGATTGATGATTCTCTTCATTACCTTAAGAACTATTGCTATCGCATAATTCGCGTACTCAGTTCAATTTTGAAATATTTTCATACTAAAAATGATAAGTGACAAATTTTCAACCTTCGGTCAACTTTGACTCTACCGAAATGGTCGAAAAACGCAATTGTAAGCTAAAACTCTTACAGTCTAGTAATATTCAGTCATTTATCTTCATCTTGAAACAAATTCGAAGTCTCTAGCACAATATTTAGATTTATGGTGAATTTTTAAAAAAATCTTTCCTTCCCATCCGGCCTGGCGCGGATTCTCCGCCACAAATCTCCGAAATGCGTACGTTCCATTCTCGGAATATTTGCTCCGTTTCATATTAGGCATTTCATAGAGTTTTATATATGAAAATGTGCGCAATTTCATGTAGAATAAAACGAAAAATATTTGAAGTTGTAGCTTTTTTTATTCCGAAATAATTGCTATATATATATAAAAAATTTGACATTTGGTCAACTTTACCTAGTCAGATATGGTCGAAAACTGCATTGTAAGCTAATATTCTTACAGTATCAGTAATATTCAATCATTTTTCTTCATTTTGAAGAGAAAATTGGAAGTCTCTAGAACAATATTTAGATTTTATGGTGAATTTTTGAAAAAAATATTTGTTTATGTCCGTGCATTACGAATTCATGCATTATTTTGATAATATTTTCTCTGTGTTGCTTTTATCGTTTTACGATGTGTTTTATATACCAAAATGATCGCAATTTAGTGTACATTACAACAAAAAAAGAAGTAACTCGTTACCTTTAACCATTTTGCGCACAGCGCGATTTGAATACAATTATATATGAAATTTCGTTTTTGCGCTATCATATATCGCAATATTTATATATGATTATGATATTTTTTTTAATTTCTGATGGTTGCATACTAAACTTCAGCCAATGACAAAAAAAGGAGCCAAAAATGAACTCTTAATCTTGAAAACTAAGCGCGCTGTGATTTTTTGAAAAAAATATTTTTTCCGCTTCCGCTCTCACTCTGAAACACTTCCGGCATACGGGAGACATTTTTTTTTTTTACCGCTTCGGCGTTTAAGGGTTAATCAATGACAGTTCCGCCTGAAGTTGTCACTTTTGGTCGTAACTCTGTGACGGCCGTCATGATGGTAAATGGTGTCTTACAGGCATATGTACCACCAGGGACTTGTAAGACGCCCATTTTTGGATTCAGCACACTTTTACACCCTAGAAACAACCACTCGCTTTTGGCCATTCTCAGTTAGTTCAAAGGGCCTTAGCTCTTGGACTATATATTTGCAATCTTTTTATGAAAAGTGTGAGTTTATCAGAGAAATTTAGTGCATCAACAGTACTGTGTACATTTGCAACCTAGATGCAGGGCATCTCATGTAAGTATGTGAACTCAAAGGAAAGTCTCAAGAGCTGTAGTTATCTGTGGTAAGTTTGGAAGAATGTGAAAAGTAGTTAGATAGAAGGCAGTGAAAGAGAGCAGCCGGTGGTTAGGTGCGGCAATGCTTTTGAGGTTCTCCTGATTGATTGATTGAAGCTAGGTAGTTCTGCGTTGATTGATGTGAATGCAAAATTAGCGGTACAGTTATCTTGGTCACTGAAATGGCCAGATCGTGTGATTGACTGGTAGATTGAATAATGTAGAGAATATAAATTCATTTGCTTTGGATGGATGAACAACAGCAGTGATTTAAGCGAAGATATTACTCTAAGTTTCAATGTCGAAAAATTGGATAGGAAATTGGTCCCTTTTATTCTGTAAAACTGGTTGGTGTATTATGAAGAAAGGTTTAGATTTTATTTACTTGAAAAGTTAAATAGGAATTTTTTTGGTGTGAAGTTGTTGTGGAGCAACTCCGTTTGGGTTACAAAGCTTGTATGAATGTCATTGTTTTCATAAATGGATCTGGTGTGTATAAGTGTGCTTGCATCGTAGTGTTTGCATCATGCGGGCTTTACATACATACATGTATATATATATATATATATATATATATATTATATATATATATATATATATATATATACATACATACATACATACATACATACATACATACGTACATACATACATACACGTGTAATAAATGTATGTATGTATGTATATATGTATGTGTCTGCATAGCAATATGTACGCATCCAAATATTGACTGTACAACTGGGCGGAAATACTCGCTGTCGATGTTGGCAATATTGCGCTGTTTCAGCTTCCCCTCTCCCTACCGTACCCCCCTTCTCCTCTCCCATTCCCCCCCTCCTCTTGCCATGCCTGTGTGTGTTCTGTGTACCTTCACATGTAATATGACACCTCATTTTATGCAGTGTGACTTTGGCCTCGAAAACTTTCGCTTTATTTATTGGTCCTTCTTACCCCTGGTATCGGGTTAATGAGGGCTGCTTTGTTTGGTCTCGAGACAAGCTTATCAGTGTATTGTAAGCCCCTGGCGGCCCTGTGACCTCCTCCGGCACTCAGAGGAGCATTTGTGGAGATAGCAGTCGTGACCCTGGGCGGCTTCTTGGTTTATTCCCTTGTAAAGTTTGCTCTTACTCTCTTGGAGAAGAATCTCCTTTTTGTTTCTTGTGATTCACTTCTGACTGTGGAACTGCTGGACCCTGTTGTCGTGGTAGGTCTCTTCCATCTTTCTCTGTCTCCCTCATTTTGGATAGATTATACTTTTTTAAGCAATTAAATTCTCCCTCCCCCATTCTCACACATGAGATGGGAGATATTGATCTCTTTGTTTCTCATCAAGTGTAATATTTTCTCTCTCTCTCTCTCTCTCTCTCTCTCTCTCTCTCTCTCTCTCTCTCTCTCTCTCTCTCTCTCCAGAAAACTTCATTATTATCGTCGTGAGACTTGTTGTTTGATTAACACTTCAGCTGGAGGCTGAGAGAGAGAGAGAGAGAGAGAGAGGCATTAAGGAGATAACGCACGAGCGCGCTTTCTTTCATCTTTTGATCTTGCCGCCAGACTTTTCAACAAGTAGCTATCGATAGGTGAAAGGCAGGTCAATGCGTTTTCACCCAAGGTCGAATGATTTTTGTCACAAATGCTTGGTGCTTTGTGTCAAGTTCGTCGGCAAGATTCCTAAAGATGAAAACAAACACACACAAATTTATGTATGATATTGCTTGACAGTTTTATGCATGATATCGCCCGCTCACTTTTAGCAAGATTTTCTGTTGTAACCGACCATTGCCTGTTCTTAGAAATCTTTGCTTTTGTGTTTAACGAAGTATTCAACTTTTATTATAGTGATAATAATAGCACTGACAATTTTTAATTAAGTTCACTTCTATTTACAAGTGCAGCTGAGATAGAATTCAGTATTTGGTTGACTGTGTTTTCCAGGCAAGCCAGTGGAATAATGTCAATAGATAAATTTCTATCGGTAATGACAAGAGTTTTGTTTGCATTTCCACACCATCTTAGCTATCTCTTCCTTGTTACTTGTATTGACCTGTACGGTATAAATGTCAACCTTGGTGTACTCTCAGTCGTAATATTGAATCATCAACTTTGTACCACAACTTAACAACTTAAAACTGCTAATTTTCATGAAACTGTGCTGATTATGTTATGGTATTTTTCACTTACCATATGAAATAGTTTGGTAAGTTTTTTTTTCTTTTCACCTTTTAACATAGCATACAAAGTTAGATGGAGGTAATGTATTTCACCATGACTTTCCTCAGCATATCGTAGAACATTTATGTCGGATTACAGAAAAAGTTGCTGACGGTCAGGCCTTGGTCTAAGAGTAGGAGAACACATTTTGAAATTGACCAAAATTCGGGTCCTGATCCAGAAACTCCTTCTATGGATCTATGGAACAAGCCCACAGGGGCCATTGATTCTATTGTTAGTTTTTAAGATAAGGCGTCTCGCTTTTTTCAAACTCCTCTTTGCTACTCTGGCTCGTTCTCTGTCCAGTAATTATGTGGATCTTCAGTATACAGGTTGAACATTTTCTCGAGGATGTAGTCATTTCTTTGCTTTTGTCGTGTTACATAGCGTTGTTATAATTTAACTGTGCCTTTTGGTATGGTTGTTTGGTGACTATTATTATTATTATTATTATTATTATTATTATTATTATTATTATTATTATTATTGGTTAAGAAATCCACAGTGGTGTAGGTGTAAATACTATATATTTTAAAGTATGTATACAAAATTAAATATACATTTCTAAAATATATATTTACATCTACACCATTGTGGGTTTCTTCACCTTTTAGTGACTCCTGCTATTATTATTATTATTATTATTATTATTATTATTATTATTATTATTATTATTATTATTATTATATTTTGATGTTGATGATGATGATGATTATTATTAATATGCGTGAAGGAACCTACACAGGGAAAACTTGTAGTTGTGTTATTGTGTCGAGGTGTCAAAGTTTTAACGTGTAGAGAGTTTAGCATCCATTCTAGACTATCATCGCTACCGTACGGATTGGGCTAAAATATTTACAATCCTCATGGTTAAATGGGCCAGTTGCGGGAGCAGCTCGTTTCGGGCTTGATTTCCCCTAGACTGTCGACTTGACCTATCGAAGTTGTTCACTGTTTTGATGCTTATTACACCTTCCACATAATTATAATTATTGTATATATTTTGCCTGACTGTTTTCCCCTGTATACCACTTTCCTTTGTCCTTTCCAAGAAACTTGTTGGTCTTGTTTCACACTCCTTGTTCTTACTTGCTCCGCCCATCCTACTTTTCTTCGACCCCTAAATGTAATTTTGAATCAGTCTCCACTCAGCAACTAAACCAAGGACTCTGGTGTCCGGCAGGGAAGCAGTCTACTTTATTGTAATGTATCTATAAGCTAAGTATAAGTGATATTGTTGTGAGGGTTTAATAACGAATTGTGCTTTGTTTCAAGTGTTCTTAATTTCAAGTACGATTACTTTTCGAGACGTGGTTGTCACTTGTCATTTGTTATTTATTTTGTCCTATTGTTTTGTAAATACTTTTTGCATTATTATATTTAAAATCTGTTTTGATCGTATTCTCATTCAAATACCTTTATTTTGTATTATTATGGTCCATTGAACCCACCTGCTAATTTGGTAAATTACCCTTCTCTCTCACGACTGTAATAATGCTGAGACAAAAGGTTTATTCACTGCATGTTTTCGTGAACCAGTCAAGTTAAGTATATCTTAGTTTTGCTAGACCACTGAGCTGATTAACAGCTCTCCTAGGGCTGGCCCGAAGGATTAGATATTTTTACGTGACTAGGAACCAATTGGTTACCTAGCAACGGGACCTACAGCTTACTGTGGGATCCGAACCACATTGTATCGAGAAATGAATTTCTATTACCAGAAATAAATTCCTCTGGTTCCGCGTTGGCCGAGCCGAGAATCGAACTTCGGACCACCGGATTGGTAGCCGAGCGCGAAAACCACTCGTCCAACGAGGAACTTCATGGACCAGTGGTGACAAGGGCTGGCTCTGGGCTGGATTACTAGTAAACCATCGTCCCAGCCGTAGAATATAATTGTAGTGCTGAACACCCCGTTATGGTGGTGACCTTGGAAGTTTACTGAAATTCGTTTGGCGATGGTGATTGCTTATTAAAATTATTTGTTTACCTTGGTCTATTTTGTAAGGCCAGTTTCAGGTTCAGAATCTTAGAGTTGATCGTTTAGGTACTTGAAACAATGATAATGGAAAGTTTATAGTCTTCCAAATTCAGTAGCTTTTTTTTTTATGTATTTCATAATGCATTTTCTATGGAGACCACATCAGCACAGAGCAGTTTACTATGAAAATGGTTTCCTTGTCACCCTATGAATAAATTAACTAACTTTCATTAAAGTCCGTTCTCCCAAATATACCTTGGGAGATTTTCAATGATTTTAATTTTCCATTGTCGGGTTTAATTCTCTGTGCTATTATCTTGGTCATCTTTTAAGGTTGTTTGAGAATTAAAATGTAATTTATGGTGCCAGTTTCTTGTGATACTATAGAGTGCCATATTTTAAGCTTTAGTGAAAAAACTTTCTGACATTATCCTCAGTAAGTTGAATCATTGACATTATTATGTTAAATCAATTCCTGTGAACGTGTTCGGTATTTTGAGAAAGTTTTGTTATATAAAAACGTCCTTGGATGATATATGTAAAAAAGTTTTAACGTTGACAAGGTAATTGGATGAGTATTGCCTTACTGAGTTTTCACTTTGCGGTTTGTGATGGGCACTAATGTTTTATCATTTTTGCTCACACTTCTTTTTCCTCGAGGCTTAAACTGAGCTTTCAGTGATGCCCGCTGATGTTTGCCACTTTATGTTATCTAGTGAAGGTCTTAGTATTTTTGTAGTGCACCCGACAAGTGGAAATTATCATAAACTTGAACTGAGTACGCGAATTATGCGATAGCAGTAGTTCTTAAGGTAATGAAGAGAATCATCAATCTAGTTACTAATATTTATAGTAAGTAAATACACCTTAATGATGAAGAGATGTTCGGCATCGTTGTTTTAACATATAAACAAAAATGCCGCAATAATGTAAATGCTACATGTGAAAAGAGGAATTTCTAAATTTGGATGTTTTGCCAGAAGCTTTCATCCATCTCCCGTGAACTAACCCTTAAAAGAATACGTTTCTGATTGACCACAGTCAGGCCCTTTATTGGTTAAGATAGCGACAAAATGTTTTCCTATGACTGAGATCTCAGAGTAATAATCCCGCCTCGTCTTCGGTTATTAATGTTATCAGCCTTCGCCAGAAAGCCATGGGACGCCGATACGACCCCATTCGCGAGGCAATGCGAAGCCGGGAAGGGGTAGGGGCTGCTTGTTCGGATCCGCTGATGTATTCTTATCCTGGGAGTTCACGGCTTCAATTTCAACCTCTTGGTTATTATCCGTCCGGATGAGCCATTTCTCCCTCCATTTTTTTTTTTTTTTCCCTGAGTTTGCTTTAATGCCCTCTGACATCATTTGAGAAGCCCGAGACTGGCGGAGATAAGGAATGCCTTTATGACCCCCTGCCAACGAAATTAGAAGGTGGTTTATGTGTTCACCCTCTTCTGTTTGTTTGGTTGTCGGTCCGCAAGATGCTTCGCGATGTTGTCGATGGAATTCAGTGATACGTTGTGGATGGGTAGTCTGTGGACTAATGAAGAGGCCTGTAAAATTTGAGATTGTTGGGGGCATAGACTTCTTTTAATATTTTTAAGATTGTTCGAGATCCAGACTGTGTTTGTATGTGTGTTTCCGTTGGTAGAATTACACTTTCTCTTGAATATTTTTTAACGTTTATGGGAATTTGTCTCCTGAATACTGCCAATTTTCCATGCTAAGCTCTTCTCGAAGAAGAGTTACGGAGGCAAATAAGATGCGGAATCTGCGCCCAGTAGCAGCTATGAGCCTTCGCTGCCTTTGGATCGGCTCTCCCCGCGCAACACGGCGGTTATAAATCTCCATCACTTGCGTCATTACTATCGTCTGCGTGTCGTTGAATGATGATGGATGGGCGTGATATGTGAGCCTCTTTTCCTCCCGCGTCATTTCGGGGTTGTAACTCAGTCTCCGGCGAGGGATTTATTATTAGTCGGGATATGGGGCAGGGGGAAGGGGAGGGGAGGGGACAGAAGGTGGGAAGGGAGGTTGGAGGAGGTGGGGGTGCCAGGACTCATTCGGTTCGTGTCAATAAAATAATCGGATTAATTTCTTTGCCGTTTCAAGACAGTTTGTTGCTGTTGATTTGTCCGGATATCATGTTTATTGGTCTCTTGAGGACAGGAACAGAAAGGAATAGTATTTATTGAAACTATTATCGACGGACAGTTTTCTAATCATAGTTAATTAATTGATATAATCACTAATTGCTGAAATGTTCATTTTGCAAAATGGAATCTGCAATGAAAGTATAATTTTTGGTGGGCAAAACCCAACAAAGGAGAATCGACGGCTTGTGATTGATATTGATAAAACTGCTATCATTTTTATGTATTAAGATTACTATAGAACTTGGAATTCATTGTCTACTTATATTGCTATAGTATTATCATCTCTCTCTCTCTCTCTCTCTCTCTCTCTCTCTCTCTCTCTCTCTCTCTCTCTCTCTCTCTCTCTCTCTCTAAACCACCACCGCCCCAAACGCACAAGGAATAGCAGTACAAAACGCTGATAACGAATATTACTGAATTTACAGAAGGGAGTGGCGATGATTTCTCAGGAAGGCTGCAGACAAGCTGAAAGCACTATTTACAGAGCGCCATGAAAGATATGCTGTAGGCCATGACTTTCCATTGCAGGAACTGAAATAAAGGTGAAAGTGGGTTTCACAATGATAACTACCCGTCTCTCTCTCTCTCTCTCTCTCTCTCTCTCTCTCTCTCTCTCTCTCTCTCTCTCTGCTGGCTGATTTCCCTTTGGAGCCCTCGTGAGTTTATAATTAATCTGTTGACTACCTCCATGAGAGAGTTGACAGCTGAGACTTTCAAGAAAGACAGAAAGAAAGCACTTACGGAAAAACAGCAAATGGTCAGATATCCGTTGTTGGGGAGACGGTTGATCATGACCACAAATAGAGTGATGTCACGCAGTTCATTGACCTGGCACATCATCATCCGGTCATAAATCATGTTTCAGGTTAATAACCGGCTTTTTCAACCACATGTCATCGGTAAATAGAGACCCTTTTAAAAATTAGACGGTGAAAACTTAGTGAGAGTGATCGAATATATATACTTGAATAGAAGGAAAACCTGCGCAAAAATGGAAAATATTAACCGTAAAAGTATTAATGATGGAACAGCTATATAATTTTATAGATGCCAGTTTTAGTAGAAAATTGTATATGTAAATCTTTTATCCTCTCTTTTCACCAAATATTCAGTATTTCCGAGTGGTCTGTTCACACACACACACACACACACACACACACATATGATATTGAAAGTGTTTCCCCAGGACATGAAACCGAAATTAAAAGAAGGATAAGCATGGAATGGAGAGCTTTGGGTAGATAAAGTGAGATTATGAAAAGTAAAATGCTACTTTCTCTAAAAAGAAAAGTAGTTAATCAGATGGTCCTACAAGTATTAAAATATACATCAGAAACTTGGAACCTTACTAAAGCTTTAGATGATAAGCTGGTTACAACTCAAATAGCTATTGAAAGAATAATGATGGGAATAACACTAAGAGACAGAAAAAGAGCAACGTTGATACGAGAGCAAACTGAAGTAGAAGATATTCTAACAACAAGTAAGAAAAAGAAATGGGTGTGGCCAGGATATATAATGAGAATGTCAGATCATAGATGGATGAAAAGAATAACAGAATGGGTCCCTAGAGACTGCAAACGAAGCAGGAGAAGGAAGAGAAGAAGATGTATTGACGAGCTAAGAAAATTTGCGGGTATAGAATGGCATAGAAAGACCATAAACATAAGGGAGGGGAAGGACATATCTCAGAACTTTTTGCAGGACTATAAACGGCTGATGATGATGATGATGGTGGGGGTGATGATATATTGAAAATATGTGAATATATATTATATATGTGTGTTCTTTAAATAACTCATTTTTCATAACATTATCAACTTTATAAAGCCCAGGACTGAGGTTCATAATATTTATTTTATCAATAGAACATGATTTTAGTATTAGACTTTCTAAAGTATCGCTAGATTTGTAGTGTTGTCGTATCTTTCCATTTTATTACATGGCCTTCGTCTCTCTCATGAATAAAAATGCCACTAGATTGGTTGTCATTTGGGAAATCCGTGTGCAACAAGATTTTCCAGTCTGACCTACTAGGGAACATTTTATCACAATTTGTATGCACATCCTGCGTCACATTCTTCAGGTTTATCCTCTATCAGACAGGTTTTCATACAATTATCATATTTAAAAACAACGTTCATTATACTAAGGTAAGCATGAAATATTTTCAGTTTTAAATATTTTAAATATATATATATATATATATATATATATATATATATATATATATATATATATATATATGTAATGAGGTATTCCCTCGTTATTCATTTGGTAAACGTGTAGCTCGAGCGTCAAGGCAAACCAATACACACAGCCCCCCCCCCCCTCTCTCTCTCTCTCTCTCTCTCTCTCTCTCTCTCTTCTCTCTCTCTCAATCTCTCTCTCTCTCGGCAACTCCTCTCTCTTGCTTGGTGAGACGTACCCGCGTGAAGTCACAATAATCAACAGATATCACAAGTTTAACATACGACTAGAATTTGAGAAATATCTAGAAGTGTTCGTGAACTATCGGTGATAAGATTAGTGTGAAAATAGTAGGATAAAGCGTCTTCTAAGTTAGTTTATCAAGTGTAATACTATAAATCAGAACAAGATGGCAGTAAGTTCCAACTGCGGGAAGAGGTGGCGTAATTTGGCGTGTTTAGCAAATTCGCAATACGATGAGGTAGCAGGAAGGGAACTGGCATTTCTCATCTATGAAATCAGCAACAGTCCTAACCAAAAAGATACAAAAGCATTCATAGATATATTAGAAGGATATAATCCTTCAAACTGGAACAAATCTAATGAAAACATCTTAAAAATAATTGAAGAAGTTCCAAATAAAATCCAAGTGGTCAAGAGACTCATAAAGAAAATATACATAAACCAACATATTCCGACAAAGAAAATGAATAAGGTGAATCTTGTGAATATCCTAATTGATGCATTAGGAAAAAGGATGCCAAAAGCATGCAAACTGTGTAAGGTTTGGTATAGCATAGTCAATCCACAAAACCTAATCAGAAAATGTGCTGCATGCAACATTCCGACCCCATCCACAGTGTGCTGAGGTAATACAAGATTTGAGAAAAGATACAAGAATTTTTTGTTCAACATGTCTATCATGGATAGACAATGTTATTAAATCAAGATTGAATGTACAAATAGTTGAGGATGAAGAAGAAGAGGAAGAGGAAGAAGAAGAAGAAAAAGAAGAAGAGGAAAACGGAAGAGAAGTAAACAAAAATGAAATGACAGAAAAAAATAAGGAAAACAAAGAACAAGATAAAAGTATGGATGCAGAGATACTCATTGATACTACATATGAGGCAATAAAGCAGCATACCTACGAAGAAATAAATTACGATATGACAACGGAAAAGCAAATGCCGAAGAGGCTCTACCCAGATCTATACAATGACGGGAAAGAGGAAAAAATAGACAAGAAAGACAAAATCTGCAACCTTTTGAAAAGAGGGAATTGCAGATTTGGAGAAAGATGTTACTACAAACATCCTAAGATATGTCAAAACTATGAAATATATGGTAAATGTGCATACTTAGATGGATATGGGGATGATTGCAGAGATCTGCATCCAAAAAAATATGTTAAAAACCTAAAAGAAAAAAGGAAAAGGATGTAAGTTCGACAAAAAATGCAAATATATGCACCCTGTAGCCATGAATCATAATCAAATAAATAACCAACCAAGTAATAAAATCCAAAATAAGAAAGAAACAAATAAAGAGAGAAATCAAGAATATCAGGTAAAAGAGAAAAGCAAACCACCAATGAGATATGCAGAGGTGTCAGCAAAAAATTTCAAAGCATCAGCTCCGAAATTCTACTCAAGAGATAATAACTGTATTTATTATGCAAGAGGATATTGCAGAAACGGAGAAAATTGCAGATTCAGACACAAAATTAATAATTATGGATGAAGGAAGATCAAATATTAATGGAAAAGTTGGATTTTTTTTTTTAATGTCAGAATTTCTGGAAATGAAAAAAAAGAACAACATACCAGAAAACAGGAAAGAGACATTGGGAAAATCCTTATTACTACCAGTATTAAATGAAGGAGAAACACGCAAACCATCATAGTGATGAATGCGCAGGGTTTAGTTACGAGTAACTCAAAAAGAAAAATAGAGTACTTTAGAAAGAACCTAACCCAAAATGAAAAGAAAATAGATATAATGAATATAAGTGAAACCTGGTAAATTCCCAAAAGAAACTGCGGGAATGATGATCAAATAAAAGGGTTCCAAACTTATAGATCAGATAGAAAAAATAGGAATCAAGGGGGAACCGCAATATATGGGAAAGACAAAAAACAAGGAAAAATATATGAGAAATATAGTAACTCAGAATGTGAACTAATAGCGGTAGAATTTGAATCTGAAAAATTGATGAACATAGTAATATATAGACCTCCTAATACTAAAGAGTTTGACTTAATAATTGAAAAATTGGATGATATATGTAGAAATCACAAGTACTGGGACTATTCTCCTATCTGGTGACTTCAACTTTCCTTTCGTAGAATGGAAAGAACGAATAGGAGATTGTGGTTGTACTTATACATATAAAAAAGAGAGTAATAGTAGTGCAGAAGATAAGAGGCAATTTGAAAAGCTATTAGATATGCTACTAGAATACAACATTCAACAAATAAATCACCTGCCAACAAGAAAGGAAAATACTTTAGACCTAGTATTTGTGAACGAGATGAATTATGTTAAAGAAATAATAGTTTATAATGCGAGTATTTTCAGACCATAATGTCATAGAATTAACAGTTCATTCCAAAGCAAGTGAAAATAGAGATAAGCAAGAAATGAAAAAGTAGGAAGGATATGGAAAATACAACTTCTACAGTTAAAAATATAAAATGGTCAGAAATTAATGAAGAATTAAACAAAGATTGGGATAACATTTTCGTAAGTGATGACATAAGGGTAAATACGGAGATATTATATAAAATGATTGGAGAAAATAGTGGAAAAATATATACCGAAGAAGAAAAGTAAACACATCATGCATACCAAGAGACAGAAGGATCTTGTTCCAGAAAATCAGAAAGTGGAAAAAAGGTCTTGCAAAAGAAAAAAATGCATGGAAAGTTATAGAACTAAAAAGTAAGATAGAAAATGCAGAACAAAAAGATTATACAATCAAAAGAAAATGAAAAACGGGACTTGGAAGAAAAACCCTATTAAATATCAAGCAAAACCCCAAACTATTATACTCATATGCGAAGAAGATGAATAAAAGAAGAATAGAAATAAAAGGCCCTCTGAGAATTGAAGGGAGATTAAACGAATGAAAAAAAGGCAAATTTGAACATACTGGCAGAAACGATATAAGAGAGAATTCACCCCTAGAATAGATAATGAAGATAATGATATAGAAGTAAGGGATGAAAATAGTGAATATTTAGCCGACATAGATATTAATGAAGCTGATATTGTGCAGGCTATTAATGAAATTAAAAATGGAGCTTGCTGCAGGGCCTGATGGAATTCCTGCTATTTTGTTAAAGAAAGTAGTTCATTCTATCGCAAAGCCACTTGCAATATTATTAAGACAAAGTGTAGATACAGGCAAGATATATGATGAGCACAAATTAGCATATATTACCCCTACTTTCAAAAGTGGATCAAGACTAGAGGCAAGTAATTATAGGCCTGTGAGTCTAACATCACATATTATGAAAGTGTATGAAAGGGTAATGAAGAAAAATATTATGAAACATTTAATAAAAAAAAAATTTGTTTAATAAAGGACAACATGGTTTCGTACCCGGAAAAAGTACACAAACCCAACTGTTAGTCCACCGTGAGAACATATTCAAAAATATGAAAAGCGGAAATGAAACAGATGTGGTTTATTTAGACTTTGCAAAAGCTTTTGATAAAGTAGACCATAATATATTAGCGAAAGAAAATTAGAAAACACAAATATCGTGGATAAAGTAGGAAGATGGTTAAAAGAATTTTTACACAACAGAAAACAGATAGTTATTGCAAACGACGAGAAATCGGATGAAGCCAAGGTAATATCCGGTGTGCCGCAAGGTACGGTGTTAGCTGCAATACTGTTTGTTTATTATGATGAAGACATAGACAATAATGTTAAGGATTCGGTAGTGAGTAGTTTCGCAGATGACACAAGAATAAGTAGAGAAATTACTTGTGATGAAGATAGGAACGCTCTACAAAGAGACCTTAACAAAGTATATGATTGGGCAGAGGTAAATAGGATGGTATTTAACTCTGATAAATTTGAATCAATAAATTATGGAGACAGAGAAAGAAAGCTATATGATATAAGGGACTAATAATGAGACCATCACAAATAAGGAAGCAGTTAAAGACCTTGGTGTGATGATGAATAGGAACATGTTATGCAATGATCAAATAGCAACTCTGTTGGCAAAATGTAAAGCAAAAATGGGAATGTTGTTACGGCACTTCAAAAACAAGAAAGCTGAACACATGAATTATGTTTATAAAACATATGTTCGTAGTCCACTTGAATATTGCAATATGATATGGTACCCACACTATCAAAAGGATATTGCACAAATAGAGAGTGTACAAAGGTCCTTTACAGCTAGAATAGAAGAAGTTAAGGACCTAGACTACTGGGAAAGACTACAATTCTTAAAATTATATAGTCTAGAAAGGAGAAGAGAACGCTACATGATAATTCAGGCATGGAAACAGATAGAAGGAATAGCAGAAAATATCATGGAACTAAAAATATCAGAAAGAGCAAGCAGAGGTAGATTAATAGTGCCCAAAACTATACCAGGAAAAATAAGGAAAGCACACAGGACATTAATCCACTACGCACCAGCATCGATAATGCAGCGTCTATTCAATGCGTTGCCAGCTCATCTGAGGAATATATCAGGAGTGAGCGTAGATGTGTTTAAGAATAAGCTCGACAAATATCTAAACTGCATCCCAGACCATCCAAGATTGGAAGATGCAAAATATACCGGAAGATGTACTAGCAACTCTCTGGTAGACATTAGAGGTGCCTCACACTGAGGGACCTGGGGCAACCCGAACAAGATGTAAGGTCTGTAAGGTAAGGTAAGGTCTCTCTCCACCTCTTTCTCTCCACTCTAACAGGTAATGAAAATGAGAGAGTTGCATCATAAGAAAATACGTTTATTAACAATGAATAAATAATGAATTAATCAAGTGTTACCGACTAACTCAATTCAATTAAAACCCCAACAAAATGTCTGAACAGTTATAGTCACACCAATCGTCTCTCCCATCTGGGACTCTCTGTCGGTCCATTGCCTGAACCGTCTGTTTCAAAGACACAGAACACATCCCATAAGTACACACACAAGTTTAACAATCAGAGATTAAAGATTGGATATCATCACAAAATGTCAAATAGATAACAAGCCAGTCTTCGGCTAAAATACTTCAACACTCACCCAAGCAACCGGAACACTTAAAGCACTATATAACAAAGACTCCCGGTGAGCACCACGGCATCTTGCCTTTCTCTCGAAGAGGCCTCTATCAAAATCCCCCATAGACTTGCGTATGATACTTTTTAATAGAAGAGGCGCACACGCACTTTCGAACGCACACTTCGTTAGCGCCTCACACTTACTGGCCGCAACCAGTTTCACAAAGGCACTTTGAGAAGAGTTAATAAACTGTCGTGCATTGACTTGTCTAACTAAGCAGATTTATCTCACGCCACCCATAGAAACCCATTCATCAGCCTTCTCGGGTCGTTGCCTCTCCACTGTTCTGCACATTCCATAGGTCACAGCAAACATGTAGGCAATATATTATTAATCAAAAACCCTAGGCCTAATATATATATTATATATATATATATATATATATATATATATATCTATATATATATATATATACACATATACACTTACACACTACTTCTCGTTTTGGCAAACAGTTCAGCAACCGAACCTCAGGTTGTAAGGTTTGTTTTCAAGTTTTTAAATATTTTTTTTTTACTTAGTCTTTCATACAATGCGTGTTTTTTAGTTATATATATATATATATAAATATATATATATATATATATATATATATATATATATATATATGTGTGTGTGTGTGTGTGTGTGTGTGTGTGTGTGTTTGCATCTCACTCCTTCCCATTATATTTATATACTATAGATATATATTATTTAAGAGGCAGACTTGTATTTATGTAAGAAATAATGTGTTACTGACAGGAGACCAAGACTTGATGACATAACAGACCCTCATTTAGACTCTTATATGTCAAGTTAAGCAGAAAAAAAAGTGAACCCTGTAAAACATTTCAAATAGATATAGATGACTCATTTTTGAAATTTAGGTAGAACATCAGCGTTAATTCCCTCGTAAAATCACATCTGGTCCTCTTAATAGCTAACACTTGTGTGACCGCAGGGTCTCAGATTTTTTATATGTTAGCTCAGCGATCTTTCCCACAGAAATTTTTTCGATATTTTTTCGTGGCTGATATCACCTTGCCAGTTATAGTGTTAAAATTCGATTCCTCATCAGTTGTAGTGTTAAAAGTCTATTCCTCATTAATAGTAGTGTTAAAGTCGAATCCTGGTCAATTGTTTTCAAGTCAATTCCTTGTCAGTTTTAGCATTAAAGTTGTAGTGTTCAAGTCGATTTCCTTGTCAGGTTGAGGAGCGCTCAGTCGATTCCTTGTTCCAGTTGAAGCCATAAAAGTTGTAAGTGTTCAAGAAATCGAAAATTCTTGTCAGTTGGGAGCGTTCAACGTCGATTCCTTTCCAGTTGAAGGCATAAAAGTTGTAGTGTTCAAGTTCGATTCCTTGTCAGTTGGAGCGTTCAAGTCGATTCCTTGTCCAGTTGAAGCATAAAAGTTGTAGTGTTCAAGTCGATTCCTTGTCAGTTGGAGCGTTCAAGTCGATTCCTTGTCCAGTTGGAAGCATAAAAGTTGTAGTGTTCAAGTTGATTCCTTGTCCAGTTGGGAAGCGTAGTCGATTCCAAAGTTCCTAGTTGGAGTTCAAGTCGATTCCTTGTCCAGTTGTAGCATTAAAGTTGTAGTGTTCAAGTCGATTCCTTGTCCAGTTGTAGCATTAAAGTTCGTAAGTGTTCAAGCGAATCCTTGTCCAGTTGAAGCATAAAAGTTGTAGTGTTCAAGTCGAATCCTTGTCCAGTTGAAGCATAAAAGTTGTAGTGTTCAAGTCGAATCCTTGTCCAGTTGAAGCATAAAAGTTGTAGTGTTCAAGTCGAATCCTTGTCCAGTTGAAGCATAAAAGTTGTAGTGTTCAAGTCGAATCCTTGTCCAGTTGAAGCATGAAAGTTGTAGTGTTCAAGTCGATTCCTTGTCAGTTTAAGCATAAAAGTTGTAGCCGTCAATTTGATTGCTTGTCAGTTGGAGCATTAAAGTCGATTCCTTGTCAGTTTAAGCATAAAAGTTGTAGTGTTCAATTCGATTCCTCGTCAGTTGGAGCGTTAAAGTCGATTCCTTGTCAGTTGAAGCATAAAAGTTGTAGTTTTCAATTCGATTCCTCGTCAGTTGGAGCATTAAAGTCGATTCCTTGTCAGGTGATGCATTAAAGTTGTAGTGTTCAATTCGATTCCTTGTCAGTTGAAGCATAGAAGTTGTAGTGTTCAATTACTTTCTTTTTCAGGTGTAGTGCTCAATTCGATTCCTTGTCAGTTGTAGCGTTAAAGTGGATTCCTTGTCAGTTGATGCATTAAATTCCTTGCAGTTGATGCATTAAAGTTGTAGTTTTCAATTCGATTCCTTGTCTGTTGTAGCGTTAAAGTCGATTCCTTGTCAGTTGATGCATTGAAGTTGTAGTGTTCAATTCGATTCCGTGTTAGTTGGAGCGTTACAGTCGATTCCTTGTCAGTTGATGCATTAAATTCCTTGCAGTTGATGCATTAAAGTTGTAGTTTTCAATTCGATTCCTTGTCAGTTGGAGCGTTAAAGTCGATTCCTTGTCAGTTGGAGCGTTAAAGTCGATTCCTTGTCAGTTGGAGCGTTAAAGTCGATTCCTTGTCAGTTGAAGCATAAAAGTTGTAGTGTTCAATTCGATTCCTTGTCAGTTGTAACATTAAAGTTGTAGTGTTCAAGTCGATTCCTTGTCAGTTGTAGCATTAAATTCGATTAATTGTCAGTTGTAGTGTTAGTGTCGAATCTTTGTCAGTTGTAGCATTAAAGTCGATTCCTTGTCAGTTGTGTTCAAGTAGATTCCTTATCAGTTGAAGCGTTAAAGTCGATTCCTTGTATGTTGTAGTGTTAAAGTCGAATCCTCATCAGTTGTAGTGTTAAAATCGATTCCTTGTCAGTTGTAGTGTTAAAGTTAAATCATTGTCAGTTATAGTGTTACAGTTGATTCCTTGTCAGTTGTAGTGTTGTAGTTGAACCCTTGTCAGTTGTAGTGTTCAAGTCGATTCCTTGTCAGTTATAGTGTTATAGTTGAATCCTTGGTAGTTGTAGTGTTGAAATCGATTCCGTGTCAGTTATAGTGTTATAGCTGAATCCTTGTCAGCTGTAGTGTTTAAGTTGAATCCTTTTCAGTTACAGAGATAAAGTTGATACCTTGTCAGTTGTAGTGTTACAGTCAATTCCTTGTCGTAATACTGTTCAAGTCGATTCATCATCAGTTATAGCGTAAAAGTCGAATCCTTGTCATTTGTACTGTTCATGTCGAATCTTTTTTAGTAGTAGTTAGGGTGATGGGACGTCAACCACAGTCCCCCTTTTTGAATCTCTGTCCCCAGCCTGCCCCTCCCCCTCTCCCCCCCTCCAACAAAAAAAAAAATCCTTCTGGGGACGTACTAATGTCCCCCTTTACGGAATTTTCCCGTCATGTGTCCCCCATTGTCAAATGCAATTTCGTCTTGTGTTGCACTGACTTTTGTGAATCTCTTAATACTCAACCGTTACTCCTTAGGAAGATAAAGTCCAGCCAGAAATACACTCAATGGTAATGGTTAATGTAAAAATGTTTTTCGTTTTGTTTTACTATTCATAGATCATGTCTATAAATTTAACACCTGCTTTGAAAAAATGCTGACTGAATCATGCTCTTTTATTTATTCAGTTGTTTATATATATATATATATATATATATATATATATATATATATATATATATATATATATATATATAATTTTTTTGAAGAATTAATCTCATATGTCAGGATTCAGGATGATAATATCAAGCAGCTACAATTCTGTAATCTCTCTCTCTCTCTCTCTCTCTCTCTCTCTCTCTCTCTCTCTCTCTCTCTCTTTCTCTCTCTCTCTCGCTAATATATATATATATATATATATATATATATATATATGTATATGTATATATATACACATATATACATATACATATACATACATACATACATACATATATGTATATATGTTTTATATATACATATATCCACACGTATACGGGTTATCCTTATGCATAGCATATATGCACTTCTTAATTTATATGGTTGTCCCCTTTTCCCATCTCAAGTAAATGGTCACCCTATAGTTATAGTGTTAAAGTCTAATCCTTATTAATTGTATTGTTAAAGTCTATTCCTTGTCAGGTATAGTGTCCAAGTCGATTCCTTGTCAGTTGTAATATTAAAGTTGATTCATTGTCAGTTGTAGATTCCTTGTCAGTTGTAGTGATAAAGTTGATTCCTTGTCAGTTGTAGCGTTAAAGTCGACTAACTGACAGATATATTTTTAAAGTCGCCTCCTTCTTAGTTATAGTGTTAAAGTCATATCCATGGAGACATTTATAGTGTGAAAGTTCTATAGTGCTATTTGTTGCCGACGTCTTTCTTAGATGTCTTACAAGCTTACCCTTGGCTGACATCTTTCGGACAGTTACAGCGTCGAAGAACTATAAACTGAATTTGGGTTGGGAATGCTCAGGACTGTTACTGATGAACTGAATGGAACTGAGTCGTCTTTATCAAATACATAGAGTCCAAATCAATAGAGTCCAAATCAACTTCAAGTATTCGGACTTTCTGTGCAGAACTAAAATGTCGACTAGTTAGCCGATTGCAGCTGTGGCATCCTCAGCTCTCCAAATATTTAAGCGAAGAGCAAATTCATTCCAGCTCTCTGCTCTCTGTTCCCTGAATTTTAGGTATATCGATGTTATTTTTTATTTTCGCATATTTATTTATTTATAACCGTTTCCTATAACTTTCGTCTCTCAGCGGCTCATTACCTTTTGGAGCTTTGTTGGGTTTATAGTCTCTTGATTCTGGTCATGAGGGTTGTCAGCTGAACATTTAAAAAAGAAAGAAAAGAAAGGTAGATAGACATGAAGGGTATTAGGTCATTGAAAGAGTCTGAAGGAATATAAAGTAAAGACGAGTATGCCGAAGAGTCATGGGTTTAATAGCAAATTGACAGGTAAGGGTCATTTCGCACCTGTGATAGATTCTTCGTATCCTTCAACGCAGGTACTGGTAATCACATCTCCTGGGCTGATTTTATTATCATTTATAACCAGAAGATTGAATATGACTGTAGTGAAAACAGGTGCGGTGCATTTTTTAATTCCAACTGCATTGATAAAGCAAAAATTTATACTTAAATCTATCTATCTACACACACGCACACACATGATAACGCAAAAAATTTATATTTATATCTATATCTATACACACACACACACACACACACACACTCTCACTGTAGAAACCTTTGTAAAGCTCTATCATTTCTGTTGACTACTTAATACCAAGACCAATCGCGAATACAGAATGTCTGGTGAAAATCAATATACCAAGATATATTTTTGGCCTTACTGAGATAAAAATCGGCACAGTGACATTTGAAATGTCCGTAGAGTTTAGAAGCCTAGAACTTTTGAATGTAACATCGGTCTAACATTAGTTGTGGAAGGAGGTTGATGAAATTTTTTATTTAAATACCTATGGTTTGTCACAAAGCAAGTGATTCGACTCTAGTTTGTGTGCTGTAAGGACATCTGTCAGCGATGTAGTAGTCCTCGGGTGGCTTTGGCGACATGAAACCAGAAGAGTAATTTTAAACATTTTGACTGCTTAAGGGGTTATAAAGGTTACAATGAAAGAAAACGTACTTTCTTTGCCAGTGGAAAAATGTTTAGGTCAGGCTTACCTCATATTTTGATTCGGGGAGCACATGAAGCAGGAGGCCACCTGTAATGGCGGCAGCTAACCTGCAGAAATTGAAGGGGGTCGAGTGTTGGGTAAACGCACCTGATATATATTACAGAAAAGAAAATATTGAGATCCTATTTGGCACAAGCGACTGTGAGTCACGTGAACCCCGAAAACCCCCTGCGGTGGGAGCCGGGTTGCATTGGATTTAGTCGCGTTCTAAAGGGGGGCGGGGTTGCCGGTTGCGTGGTCTGGCTTTTCTATTGTACGTAGTTTGGATGATCAGTACATAGCTTGTAAGTTAGGAACAAAACATTTGGACCAGTTTCTGTATCAGTTTTCTTTTAGATTTCTGGCTTGGAGGAGAGTTAGAACTTGAAAGGGAAGAAACATGTTGACCAAGGTCCCTTTGACTTTCCTGCAAAATATCTGGTCAGCGGGACCCTGCTTTTAAGCGGACACTCCTAATCCACGAATCGCTTTTCATCGCATGGAGTCAACACGTCGCCGAAAGACGA
>NC_087204.1:75647574-75656573 GCF_015104395.2 Macrobrachium nipponense
ACCGCTAATAACTGCAGAAACTGCTGCCTTGCAGGTGGACTTTAGTCGAAGGCGAGGCCACCGCGAATAACTGTGGAAATTGTCTGCCTTGCAGTCTCACTGTTTCGTGAAAGGGTCTGCCCACCGCGAATAACTGTGGAAACTGCGGCCTTCCAGGTGGACTTTTTAATCTAAGGCGAGGCCCACCGCCAATAACTGTGGTTGATAACAACAAGGACATGTGGTCTTAAAAACCCTTTTGCCAAAAATAAACCATGCCTGATGTTTTGAGGAAGGTAGACGAGAAGGCGCATCAGGCAACTGACCCCTTGATGTAGGGATAACGTGGGAAAGAAGAGTTCTCTCTATGGCCCTGAAGAGCTTGAAAATAAAGAATTGTTCATTGATTTGCATTAATATCTGAATGTAATTGCAGTTTTGTGAGTTTCTGAAGATGTATTATTTTTTCAAGAAAGTTGCCGGATTTTGAGAACTGTTATAGTATATGACAGTTGAATAGCATGCATATCAATCGAAGATTTCCACAGTTATCCTTTACAAACAATCTTCTGATCCATAACTTTTGCATACATCTTGCTGCCTTCCTGGCTTCGCCTATTCTGTGACTCGCTACATTCTTATTCCACTATCATCCATTAAATTTACTTCTCAATACTTTTATAAAGCAGCCGTTAAATTGTTCATTGTTTTTATTAGGTTTTTTCCAATGTTTCCCCATAACGTATCTTTTTGCACAGTCACCTTGAACTTCCTCTATCCTCTAAAGATTCTTCCTCAGTTCCTTTCTATTATCCATATTCAACACTGCAGCATTTGAATTCCAGAATCATTTTCTTATTCCCCAACTTTGCACCTACATTTAATGCTTTTGCACTATGTAAGCTTTTAATTGCTGTTGGCAACTACATTCTGCATCATACTTTCTCCAGTCTCCACGTTGCATCTCATTCAATCTCTCATAATTTGTCTCTGGGTTCAAATATGTCTGATTTTTACTTAACTACTCTATAAAACACGCTCGCTCATTTAGTTTGCAAACCCTCACACCTCCTCTCTACTAAAATCGTGTCATATATCTAAATTTATCTGACAAACAATCAGTTATTGTCTATATATGTATATATATACATACGTATATATATGTGATATATATATATATATATATATATATATATATATGTATGTATGTATGTATGTATGTATGTATGTATGTGTATATATATATATATATATATGTATATGTGTGTGTATATATATATATATATATATATGTATATGTATATATATATATATATATATATATATATATAAATGTATATTCCTCTGATAACTCCTATCATACAAGACAGATCAGTTCCGTCAACGAAGTAACCCCCACCTCTCGTTTTTCCACTTGCCTTCTTCAGACTGGAAAGAATCAATAACCGATACGTTTGTTAAATAATCACAAGGCATCCCCCCAAGAGAAATCATCTTGATGTTTTTCCCTATGCCCAATCCCTCGCCCCTCGCCCTCCCCTCCCCCTTTTCCCCTTCCCCTCGTTATCCTTCTTCCACCTCCTCCTCATTCCCTCATTTTTGCGAAGATATCGACGAAAAGTTGCAGTTTCATTGTGCGCTTTGTTTTTAAAGAGACGACGGATGTGAGTATGTTTAGAATTCGAATTGGAATTTATTATTATATTATTATTATTATTATTATTATTATTATTATTATTATTAGCTCTTCATTTTCAAAGAGTACGATGCTTCTTCAGATTTGCATAGTGTTTTATTTAGCTTCTAATGGCCAAGCTTTAGGACTTCTCTTCTTGCCTTCACGATTAAGTCCTAATCTTTTACTTTCCTGGGTATTCATTCGAATGTCTCTAGATTAAGTTTTAAGGTACGAGAATACGTACGACAGATGAAAAAATGGTAAATAGGACCTTTCCAAGGGTTTTCGGGGCTCCATATCTAGGACCAGTATTTATTGGAGTCATTATTTTTATGATATTTACAGTCGTTTGCATATGTTTTCAAGGTCATCCCCAACGGGCCGAGAAGGTGGATACATACCCGATTAAAACTCTTTGGGGTCACTGTGGAGGAAAGATCCGGTTAATATAAAAAAAAGTTTAATTCTCTCTCTACTTGAGTGAGGTTATGCAAGGTTAAGTTAACTTGAATGTGGTTAGTGTCGGTTGCAATGGGTTAGGTTAACCGAGGAATGTTTTCATTATACATAACCTTACCTTACAGACCTTACATCTTGTTCGGGCTTGCCCAGGTCCCTCAGTGTGAGGCACCTCTAATGTCTACCAGAGAGTTGCTAGTACATCTTCCGGTATATTTTGTCATCTTCCAATCTTGGATGGTCTGGGATGCAGTTTAGATATTTGTCGAGCTTATTCTTAAACACATCTACGCTCACTCCTGATATATTCCTCAGATGAGCTGGCAACGCATTGAATAGACGCTGCATTATCGATGCTGGTGCGTAGTGGATTAATGTCCTGTGTGCTTTCCTTATTTTTCCTGGTATAGTTTTGGGCACTATTAATCTACCTCTGCTTGCTCTTTCTGATATTTTTAGTTCCATGATATTTTTCTG
Organism: Macrobrachium nipponense; assembly: GCF_015104395.2. Classification (NCBI taxonomy): domain Eukaryota; kingdom Metazoa; phylum Arthropoda; class Malacostraca; order Decapoda; family Palaemonidae; genus Macrobrachium; species Macrobrachium nipponense. The sequence continues at coordinate 75,650,168 of NC_087204.1, forward strand.
CTTACCCTTCTATCTGTTTTCCATGCCTGAATTATCATGTAGCGTCTTCTCCTTTTCTAGACTATATAATTTAAGAATTGTAGTCTTTCCCAGTAGTCTAGGTCCTTAACTTCTTCTATTCTAGCTGTAAAGGACCTTTGTACACTCTCTATTTGTGCAATATCCTTTTGATAGTGTGGGTACCATATCATATTGCAATATTCAAGTGGACTACGAACATATGTTTTATAAAGCATAATCAGTGTTCAGCTTTTCTTGTTTTGAAGTGCCTTAACAACATTCCCATTTTTGCTTTTACATTTTGCCAACAGAGTTGTTGATATTTGATCATTTGCATAAAACAGTTCCTATTCCATCATACCCATACCAAGGTCTTTAACTGCTTCCTTATTTGTGATGGTCTCATTATTAGGTCCCTTATATGCTATAGCTTTCTTTCTCTGTCTCCATAATTTATTGATTCAAATTTATCAGAGTTAAATACCATCCTATTTTACCTCTGCCCAATCATATACTTGTTAAGGTCTCTTTGTAGAGCGTTCCTATCTTCATCACAAGTAATTTCTCTACTTATTCTTGTGTCATCTGCGAAACTACTCACTACCGAATCCTTAACATTATTGTCTATGTCTTCATCATAACAACAAAACAGTATTGCAGCTAACACCGTTACCTTGCGGCACACCGGATATTACCTTGGCTTCATCCGATTTCTCGTCGTTTGCAATAACTATCTGTTTTCTGTTGTGTAAAAATTCTTTTAACCATCTTCCTACTTTATCCACGATATTGTGTTTTCTAATTTTCTTTGCTAATATATTATGTCTACTTTATCAAAAGCTTTTGCAAAGTCTAAATAAACCACATCTGTTTCATTTCCGCTTTTCATATTTTTGAATATGTTTTCACGGTGGACTAACAGTTGGGTTTGTGTACTTTTTCCGGGTACGAAACCATGTTGTCCTTTATTAAACAAATTATTTTTTATTAAATGTTTCATAATATTTTTCTTCATTACCCTTTCATACACTTTCATAATATGTGATGTTAGACTCACAGGCCTATAATTACTTGCCTCTAGTCCTTGATCCACTTTGAAAGTAGGAGGTAATATATGCTAATTTGGCTCATCATAATCTGCCCCTGTATCTAACTATTGTCTAATAATATTGCAAGTGGCTTTGCGATAGAATGAACTACTTTCTTTAACAAAATAGCAGGAATTCCATCTGGCCCTGCAGCAGCTCCATTTTTAATTTCATTAATAGCCAGCCACCCAATATCAAGCTTCATTAAATATCTAGTGTCAGACTTAAAATATTTCACCTATTTTCATCCTTACTTCGATATCATGTTCATCTTCCATTATCTACTTTCTAGGGGTGAATTCTCTCTTAGGATCCGTTCTGGCCAGTATTGTTGCAAATTTCCTTTTTTTTCATTCGGTTAATCTCCCTTCAATTCTTTCATAGGGCCCTATTTCTTTTGATTCTTCTTTTGATTCATCTTCTTCGCATATGAGTATAATAGTTTTTGGGGTTTTGCTTGATATTTAATAGGGTTTTTTCTTCCAAGTCCCGTTTTTCATTTTCTTTTGATTGTATAATCTTTTGTTCTGCATTTTCTATCTTACTTTTTAGTTCTATAAACTTTCCATGCATTTTTTTCCTTCTTTTGCAAGACCTTTTGTCCATGATTTTTCTGGAACAGATCCTTCTGTCTCTTGGTATGCATGAATGATGTTTTACTTTTCTTCTTCGGTATAAAATATTTTTCCACGATATCTCCAATATTTTATATAATATCTCCGTATTACCCTTAGGTCATCACTTAACGAAAATGTTATCCCAATCTTTGTTTAATTCTTCATTAATTTCGGGACCATTTATATTTTACTGTAGAAGTTGTATTTCCATATCCTTCCCACTTTTCATTTCTTGCTTATCTCTATTTTCACTTGCTTTGGAATGAACTGTTAATTCTATGACATTATGGTCTGAAATACTCGCATTATAAACTATTATTTCTTTAACATAATTCATCTCGTTCACAAATACTAGGTCTAAAGTATTTCCTTTTCTTGTTGGCGGGTGATTTATTTGTTGAATGTTGTATTCTAGTAGCATATCTAATAGCTTTTCGAATTGCCTCTTATCTTCTGCACTACTATTACTCTTTTTTTTATATGTATAAGTACAACCACAATCTCCATTCGTTCTTTCCATTCTACGAAAGGAAAGTTGAAGTCACCAGATAGGAGAATAGTCCAGTCCTTGTGATTTCTACATATATCATCCAATTTTTCAATTATTAAGTCAAACTCTTTGAGTATTAGTAGGTCTATATATTACTATGTTCATCAATTTTCAGATTCAAATTCTACCGCTAGTTAGTTCACATTCTGAGTTACTATATTTCTCATATATTTTTCCTTGTTTTTTGTCTTTCCCATATATTGCGGTTCCCCTTGATTCCTATTTTTTCTATCTGATCTATAAGTTTGGAACCCTTGTTTTATTTGATCATCATTCCCAGTCTCTTGGGAATACCAGGTTTTCACTATATTCATTATATCTATTTCTTTCATTTTGGGTTAGTTCTTCTAAGTACTCTATTTTTCTTTTTGAGTTACTCGTAACTAAACCCTGCGCATTCATCACTATGATGGTTTGCGTGTTTTCTCCTTCATTTAATACTGGTAGTAATAAGGATTTTCCCATGTCTCTTTCCTGTTCTGGTATGTTGTTCTTTTTTTCATTTCCAGAAATTCTGACATTAAAAAATCCAACTTTTCCATAATATTTGATCTTCCTTCATCATAATTATTAATTTTGTGTCTGAATCTGCAATTTTCTCCGTTTCTGCAATATCCTCTTTGCATAATAAATACAGTTATTATCTCTTGAGTAGAATTTCGGAGCTGATGCTTTGAAATTTTTGCTGACCTCTTGCATATCTCATTTGGTGGTTTGCTTTTCTCTTTTACCTGATATTCTTGATTTCTCTCTTTATTTGTTTCTTTCTTATTTGGATTTTATTACTTGGTTGGTTATTTATTTGATTATGATTCATGGCTACAGGGTGCATATATTTGCAGTTTTTTGTCGAACTTACATCCTTTTCCTTCTTTTACTTTTAGTTTTTACATATTTTTGGATGCAGATCTCTGCAATCATCCCCATATCCATCTAAGTATGCACATTTACCATATATTTCATAGTTTGTGTGTTTTGCAATACATAACAAAAATCTTAGGATGTTTGTAGTAACATCTTTCTCCAAATCTGCAATTCCCTCTTTTCAAAAGGTTGCAGATTTTGTCTTTTCTTGTCTATTTTTTCTCTTTCCCGTCATTGTATAGATCTGGGTAGAGCCTCTTCGGGATTGCTTTTCTGTTGTCATATCGTAATTTATTTCTTCGTAGGTATGCTGCTTTATTGCCTCTATGTAGTATCAATGAGTATCTCTGCATCCATACTTTTATCTTGTTCTTTGTTTTCCTTATTTTTTTCTGTCATTTCATTTTTGTTTACTTCTCTTCCGTTTTCCTCTTCTTCTTTTTCTTCTTCTTCTTCCTCTTCCTCTTCTTCTTCATCCTCAACTATTTGTACATTCAATCTTGATTTAATAACATTGTCTATCCATGATAGACATGTTGAACAAAAAATTCTTGTATCTTTTCTCAAATCTTGTATTACCTCAGCACACTGTGGATGGGTCGGAATGTTGCATGCAGCACATTTTCTGATTAGGTTTTGTGGATTGACTATGCTATACCAAACCTTACACAGTTTGCATGCTTTTGGCATTCTTTTTCCTAAGCATCAATTAGGATATTCACAAGATTCACCTTATTCATTTTCTTTGTCGGAATATGTTTGGTTTATGTATATTTTCTTTATGAGTCTCTTGACCACTTGGATTTTTATTTGGAACTTCTTCAATTATTTTCAAGATGTTTTCATTAGATTTGTTCCAGTTTGAAGGATTATATCCTTCTAAATATATCTATGAATGCGTTTTGTATCTTTTTGGTTAGGACTGTTGCTGATTTCATAGATGAGAAATGCCAGTTCCCTTACCTGCTACCTCATCATATTGCGAATCTGCTAGACACGCCAAATTACGCCACCTTTTCCCGCAGTTGGAACTTACTGCCATCTTGTTCTGATTTATAGTTTTACACTTGATAAACTAACTTAGAAGACGTTTTATCCTACTATTTTCACACTAATCTTATCACCGATAGTTCACGAACACTTCTAGATATTTAATTCTAGTCGTATGTTAAACTTGTGATATCTGTTGATTATTGTGACTTCACGCGGGTACGTCTCACCAAGCAAGATGGCTACTACGAGAACAGTTATGCGTCACATATTCCAAATAGCATTTATGTTCTTCACCCCCACGGATGCAATTGGATCTTTCACAATCATAGTTGGTTTTGCTCTGAAGGAGGACCAGGGCAGCCACTTAACCGACAAGCCCCCCGGGTACGTCAGATGCTCGCCGGATTGCCTGCCTGGAAACTGATTGACAAATGACGTCGAGGAGCCTGGAGCAATAGGCTACGTACGTTATGTTGTTGAGATGCGATAAGCAATATGTAATGCCTTTGTTCGTAGCTCTAGCAGTTCAGTTTTAATGAATTTTTCCTGTGTACAGTGACTTCATGTGAAGTAGATGTTTAATGAGAATTTTACGCAGAATATCAGTCTACTTTTATTTCTTGTTCTCTGTTAAAATGTCTGGCGTGTTTGAGAGAGAGAGAGAGAGAGAGAGAGAGAGAGAGAGAGAGAGAGAGAGAGAGAGAGTCCCTTTAGATGCCTTTTTTTCCATTAAACTTCGAATATTTGGTGCTCGCAGCTTCAATAAATGGTTCTTTGGATTGCCGATACTGTCCCATTTTTCCCTTCTTTCAAGTCTAGATTTGAAGAATCGATAAGGCCATGGATGTATCGTTGCAACTGGAGAGAGAGAGAGAGAGAGATGGAGAGAGAGAGAGAGACGAGAGAGAGAGAGAGAGAGAGAGAGATAGGGAGAGAGGACGATGTGGAGAGAGAGAGAGGGAGAGGAGAGAGAGATTTTCTTTTTGATGTTATTTTCTTGCTTTCCCTTTTTGTGAAACTTCCATATCGGAAAACTAGTGTCTTTGTGATATATTTCAGAGGGCCCAACGGGCGGACTTGCTTTTATTTTCTGTCAATTGAACATGTTTTTTTTTGTTTTTTTTATTCGTCTCACGTTATTTTTTCATTGAGTTGGAAATATGCCATTTAGCAGCAAGTGAAGCTTTCACAAAGGAATGGGAACAAGGCATTTATCCTGAAATAAAGACTTGACAGTGAATTGAAGATATGACTCTTTACACTATATGAAGATCTGGGTTTTGCTTGAAAACAGATTTTTTCCGTTTAGTCATGCTCCTATTTGCAGTCGTCTAAGTGCCACCCTCTCCATATAAAGGATTTTTTTTTTTTTTTTTTTTTTTGTGGTATAAGAGTTTATGTCCCCTTTCGTAGCTTCCACTTCGAAAATGATTAATATGCCCTTGTCCCGATACTGATTTTTTAAATGATACATTTTTAAGTTCATGACATATTTGTTTTATCTCGGCAGTGGCGATTGTGAATGTTTATCTATCGTAAAGTTAATGATGGTCTTCAGCAATTTATTATGCCAGTGTGGGAAATGGGTCAGTGACAAGTTAATAGATTTAGAATTTCTAGTCTTTTTGTTTTTTTTATTATTTAATTTGGAGTGGCGCACCTTTCAATTAAATCATTAGAATATATTTTTATTTTTTACACAAGATGAGGTAAACTCATTTGCTTCAAACTACCAGTATATAAAGTCACTAAAAATTTCCATTTCAGGATTTGCAAACGAATGAGGGCTGTGATTTTCGTTCCTTTCAGAAGCTTGTGTTTCAAAGACACGGAATGAATGATGAGAATTTGTGCGGAGAGAGAGAGAGAGAGACAGAGAGAGAGACAGAGACAGAGAGAGAGAGAGAGAGAGAGACGTGCCAGTGATTGAATGAGGAATCTTTATATATTCAGTATTTTCGTTTTTCTATTCGGTTATATGAATGGATGTGTGTTCGAGAGAGGTAGAGAGATATACAGCAAGAAAAAGTGGGTCGAGAAGGCATACTGTAAACAATAAGGTAGTTTAAATTAGAGATAAAATCTTTTATTCAATCTGTAGGTAAAGGAAAACAGAAGCGTATTTTGCTCGGTAAGAACTGATGAAGCCTTAAATAATTCATTGTATTTCAGAAAAGGTCATGTATGGCCTCTGTAGATTGTGAACCCGCCGGGTAAACCTCTTGAGATGAAACCATAAATAAGAATCTAGTCTCCGTCTTTTGAAAGAAATGGACGGGCTGGGAGATATTGTG
>NC_087204.1:75657073-75677073 GCF_015104395.2 Macrobrachium nipponense
CACAATATCTCCCAGCCCGTCCATTTCTTTCAAAAGACGGAGACTAGATCTTATTTATGGTTTCATCTCAAGAGGTTTACCCGGCGGGGTTCACAATCTACAGAGGCCATACATGACCTTTTCTGAAATACAATGAATTATTTAAGGTTTCATCGGTTCTTACCGAGCAAAATACGCTTCTGTTTTCCTTTACTTACAGATTGAATAAAAGATTTATCTCTGGAAATTAAAACTACCTTACTGTTTACAGTATGCCTTCTTCGACCCACTTTTTTCTTGCTGTATATCTCTCTACCTCTCTCGAACACATCCATTCATATAACCGAATAGAAAAACGAAAATACTGAATATTTAAAGATTCCTCATTCAATCACTGACACGTCTCTCTCTCTCTCTCTCTCTCTCTCTCTCTCTCTCTCTCTCTCTCTCTTTCTACGCACAAATTCTCATCATTCATTCCGTGTCTTTGAAACACAAGCTTCTGAAAGCAACGAAAATCACAGCCCTCATTCGTTTGCAAATCCTGAAATGGAAATTTTTAGTGACTTTATATACTGGTAGTTTGAAGCAAATGAGTTTACCTCATCTTGTATAAAAATATATTCTAATGACTAATTGAAAGGTGCGCCACTCCAAATTATAAATAAAAAAAAAGACTAGAAATTCTAAATCTATTAACTTGTCACTGACCCATTTCCCACACTGGCATAATAAATAGCAGAAGACCATCTTTAACTTTACGATAGATAAACATTCACAATCGCCACTGCCGAGATAAAACAAATGTCATGAACTTAAAAATGTATCATTTAAAAAATCAGTATCGGGACAAGGGCATATTAATCATTTTCGAAGTGGAAGCTACGAAAGGGGACATAAACTCTTATACCACAAAAAAAAAAAAAAAAAAAAAAAAATTCCTTTATGGAGAGGGTGGCACTTAGACGACTGCAAATAGGAGCATGACTAAACGGAAAAAAACCTGTTTTCAAGACAAAAACCCAGATTCTTCAATATAGTGTAAAGAGTCATATCTTCAAGTCTTTATTTCAGGATAAATGCCTTGTTCCCATTCCTTTGTGAAAGCTTCACTTGCTGCTAAATGGCATATTTCCAACTCAATGAAAAAATAAACGTGCGTCGAATAAAAAAAAAAAAAAAAAAAAAAAAAAAATGTTCAATTGACAGAAAATAAAAGCAAGTCCGCCCGTTGTGCCCTCTGAAATATATCACAAAGACACTAGTTTTCCGATATGAGTTTCACAAAAAAGGGAAAGCAAGAAAATAAACATCAAAAAGATCTCTCTCTCTCTCTCTCTCTCTCTCTCTCTCTCTCTCTCTCTCTCTCTCTCTCTCTCTCTCTCTCTCCAGTTGCAACGGATACATCCATGGCCTTATCGATTCTTCAAAATCTAGACTTGAAAAGAAGGGGAAAAATGGGACAGTATCGGCAATCCAAAGAACCATTTATTGAAGCTGCGAGCACCAAATATTCGAAGTTTAATGGAAAAAAAGGCATCTAAAGGGAGTCTCTCTCTCTCTCTCTCTCAAACACGCCAGACATTTTAACAGAGAACAAGAAATAAAAGTAGACTGATATTCTGCGTAAAATTCTCATTAAACATCTACTTCACATGAAGTCACTGTACACAGGAAAAATTCATTAAAACTGAACTGCTAGAGCTACGAACAAAGGCATTACATATTGCTTATCGCATCTCAACAACATAACGTACGTAGCCTATTGCTCCAGGCTCCTCGACGTCATTTGTCAATCAGTTTCCAGGCAGGCAATCCGGCGAGCATCTGACGTACCCGGGGGGCTTGTCGGTTAAGTGGCTGCCCTGGTCCTCCTTCAGAGCAAAACCAACTATGATTGTGGAAGATCCAATTGCATCCGTGGGGGTGAAGAGCATAAATGCTATTTGGAATATGTGCCGCATAACTGTTCATGTAAAATGGAAACATTCCTCGGTTAACTTAACCCATTGCAACCGACACTAACCACATTCAAGTTAACTTAACCTTGCATAACCTCACTCAAGTAGAGAGAGAGAATTAAACTTTTTTTTATATTTACCGGATCTTTCCTCCACAGTGACCCCAAAGAGTTTTTAATCGGGTATGTCTCACCTTCGCGGCCCGTTGGGGATGACCTTGAAAACATATGCAAACGACTGTAAATATCATAAAAATAATGACCCCAATAAATACTGGTCCTAGATATGGAGCCCCGAAAACCCTTGGAAAGGTCCTATTTACCATTTTTTCATCTGTCGTACGTATTCTCGTACCTTAAAACTTAATCTAGAGACATTCGAATGAATACCCAGGAAAGTAAAAGATTAGGACTTAATCGTGAAGGCAAGAAGAGAAGCCTAAAGCCTGGCCATTAGAGGCTAAATAAAACACTATGCAAATCTGAAGAAGCATCGTACTCTTTGAAAATGAAGAGCTAATAATAATAATAATAATAATAATAATAATAATAATAATAATAATAATAATAATAAATCCAATTTCGAATCTAAACATACTCACATCCGTCGTCTCTTTAAAAAAACAAAGCGCACAATGAAACTGCAACTTTTCGTCGATATCTTCGCAAAAATGAGGGAATGAGGAGGAGGTGGAAGAAGGATAACGAGGGGAAGGGGAAAGGGGGAGGGGCGAGGGGCGAGGGATTGGGCATAGGGAAAACATCAAGATGATTTCTCTTGGGGGGGATGCCTTGTGATTATTTAACAAACGTATCGGGTTATTGATTCTTTCCAGTCTGAAGAAGGCAAGTGGAAAAACGAGAGGTGGGGGTTACTTCGTTGACGGAACTGATCTGTCTTGTATGATAGGAGTTATCAGAGGAATTATAACATATATACGTAATATATATATATATATATATATATATATATATATATATATATATACACATATAACCATACATACATACGTACATACATATATATACGTATGTATATATATACATATATAGACAATAACTGATTGTTTGTCAGATAAATTTAGATATATGACACGATTTTAGTATAGAGGAGGTGTGAGGGTTTGCAAACTAAATGAGCGAGCGTGTTTTATAGAGTAGTTAAGTAAAAATCAGACATATTTGAACCCAGAGACAAATTATGAGAGATTGAACGAGATGCAACGTGGAGACTGGAGAAAGTATGATGCAGAATGTAGTTGCCAACAGCAATTAAAAGCTTACATAGTGCAAAAGCATTAAATGTAGGTGTAAAGTTGTGGAATAAGAAAATGATTCTGGAATTCAAATGCTGCAGTGTTGAATATGGATAATAGAAAGGAACTGAGGAAGTATCTTTAGAGGATAGAGGAAGTTCAAGGTGACTGTGCAAAAGATACGTTATGGGGAAACATGGAAACCATAAACATGGAACAATTAATGCTAATATGCATGGTGAACGCATTTAAACGGCTGCTTTATAAAAGTATTGAGAAGTAAATTTAATGGATGATAGTGGAATAAGAATGTAGCGAGTAACAGAATAGGCGAAGCCAGGAAGGCAGCAAGATGTATGCAAAAGTTATGGATCAGAAGATTGTTTGTAAAGGATAACTGTGGAAATCTTCGATTGATATGCATGCTCTTCAACTGTCATATACTATAACAGTTCTCAAAATCCGGCAACTTTCTTGAAAAAATAATACATCTTCAGAAACTCACAAAACTGCAATTACATTCAGATATTAATGCAAATCAATGAACAATTCTTTATTTTCAAGCTCTTCAGGGCCATAGAGAGAATACTCTTCTTTCCCACCGTTATCCCTACATCAAGGGGGTCAGTTGCCTGATGCGCCTTCTCGTCTACCTTCCTCAAAACATCAGGCATGGTTTATTTTTGGCAAAAGGGTTTTTAAGACCACATGTCCTTGTTGTTATCAACCACAGTTATTGGCGGTGGGCCTCGCCTTAGATTAAAAAGTCCACCTGGAAGGCCGCAGTTTCCACAGTTATTCGCGGTGGGCAGACCCTTTCACGAAACAGTGAGACTGCAAGGCAGCAATTTCCACAGTTATTCGCGGTGGGCCTCGCCTTCGACTAAAAAGTCCACCTGCAAGGCAGCAGTTTCTGCAGTTATTAGCGGTGGGCAGAGCCTTCGAATAAAAAGTCCATCTGCAAGGCAGCAGTTTCCACAGTTACTCGTTGTGGGCAGAGCCTTCGACTAAAAAGTCCACCAGCAAGGCAGCAGTTTCTGCAGTTATTGGCGGTGGGCCTAGCCTTTTACTAAAAAAGTAAGACTGCAAGGCAGTAGCTGTCCTTTCAGTCAGTCGCCTTTTGCGACACCCCGGACCTACGTGGTAAGGTAGTATTCTTACACACCTACCACATCCCCCCCCCCCCCCCCCCCCCCCCCCCCCCCCCCCCCCCCCCCCCCCCCCCCGGGTCACAGAGAGAGAATACTATGGAACCTTAACCATCTTAGAAGAGAGAATGTTTGGAGATGTAGCTGAGGTGCAATCCAGGAAAAATAGTGATTGGGCAAATATACATCACTTGTTAAATATACATCTTACGAATAAAGACCAGAATAATAAGCCTAAGTTAATTACCTGATACACATACGGAGCAGTTGTAGAAAGTTTTAGAGTACTCTTTATTATTATATATATAATAAGCAACCGAAATCGGTCGGTATGGCTTCCCAAATCTAGCTTGGTCACAGCAAGACGGGGATGATGATAAAATTCCAATTGCTGTATGATAACTTTTGTGTCTCTTATAATCATGCAAATTTAAGAAGTTATTTAGGGAACACAGAACAAGGAAAGAAATCTCACAGTCTGAAATGAGTTGTATGAATTACTGAGTTTGCATTTTCACACGTTGCTTGTGTGACTGCGGAGCCGAGAGTAAGAAAATCATACAAAAAACAATTATTGGGAACAGTGAGTTCCAGCAAAAATCAATGTCTTTGATATTAATTTGGGCTGAAATGACTTATAAGGCGATGGAAGATTGGTTCATACACTACAGGCTGCTTTATTAGATTTTTCAGTACAAGAAACAAAAATTTTTTATAACCCAAACGTGATTATTTACCATTTAATTAACATAGCTTATGCACAGATATTTTGTTAAAAATATAAGTTCAATAAACCTAAAATCATTGCCGTAAACTACTGAATAAAAAACACAAATCATATAATTTTACACATTGTCTTCATTAACGGAGGTTTAAAAACCATAAACAAAAAAAGGAACAAAAATATAACCAATAAATCACGGAAACAAACCACAGCTTCGTCTAAAGTCGATGAATATCTCTGAATTGAGGGAATAAACTGTAAGCTGTTAAAACTATTCATTTTTGTAAAAGTCCCATATAAACTTTCAAGCTGAAATAAATCAATATGACGGTGAAGTCGTTATTCTAATTTACTTCTTCTTTCATGCTAAACGATCAATCTTTTAACTGCAAAGCTAAGCTTCAGACCTTTTTATTTTCTCACTTTTTACTTCGTTAATTTTCCGTTAAACTTATTATAAGCTAAGATCAAGAAGTCTATATTTTGTAATTTGTACTTAACTAAGCATTTCAATTTCGGAGCTCTACAGTGAGTTAGGTATGAGAGAACTTTCAAGTCTTTGAGGAAATTTGTGTCATCAACGCAAATGATTAATATGAAATTTCTTTAAGATTTTACCACATACAAAAAAATTTACTTTGTACAAAGTAGTCATACTGAAATACTTACATTAATGACCAAAACATTAGTATAAAACACAACACACCAGGAGTCCGAGTTACAGGATTGCATTCATTAAGTAAATTGCGAACTTAATTAAATACTCTCTCTCTCTCTCTCTCTCTCTCTCTCTCTCTCTCTCTCTCTCTCTCTCTCTCTCTCTCTCGCTAAATTCGAGAGGCTTACTTGGTCACTTGTGGCATTCACCTTGTAGCCTCATTTAGCAACATCTCAAAAGGTAATTAGGCCAAGCACGAACTGAATTTTGCAAGAAGAAAACAAATATGTTGCAGGGAAATTAAGACTTTGAAACATTTAAACAGATTTTACACACACACACACACACACACATATATATATAGGTATATATATATATAATATATTTTATTTTAAATACTAGACAAAATTTGCCTGTTATTTCATACAAGTAAACAATTAAATACACACACACACATACACACACACACACACACAAAACACACACACATATATATATATATATATATATATATATATATATATATATATATATATAATATATATATATAATATATATGTATGATGTATAACTGAATCACGAAAGTTAGGAACGTGATAAATCCATAAATAAAGATATATGCCACGAAGGAAAAATAAACGGAGGAGGTCTGCAGACCTCCTTCGTTTATTTTTCCTTCGTGCATATATCTTTTATATATATATATATCTATATATATAGTATAAATATATATATACATATATATATATAATATATATACATATATATATATGTATATGTATATTAATGCATATTTTATCTATATATATATATATATATTTATATATATATATATATATACACACATATAGCACATACATACCAGTACATACATATATATGCAATATATATAAAATATAAAATATATATATTATAATGATATATATATATATATCTATAGGATATAATATATATATGGTATGTAGGTATTTGATTGTTTATTGTATGAAATAACAGGGAAATTTTATTTGTCTAGTAATTTTTTTTAAAATTTATATATTAAAATATTATATAGTATATATATAAATATATACGTATATATATTAATTATATGTTTCTAATATGTAAATTATCTATAGTTTATATTAATAATATTATGGATTAATAATTGTTATATTACTATATATTTTATTGATTTATTATATATACGTGTGTGTGTGTGTGTGTGTAAAATCTGTGTAAATTTTTCAAAGTCTTAATTTCCCTGTAACATATTTGTTTTCTTCTTGCAGAATTCAGTTCGTGCTTGGCCTGATTACCTTATGAGAGTTGCCAAGTGAGGCTGCAAGGTGAATGCCACAAGTGACCAAGCAAGCCCTCTCGAATCTAAAGAGAGAGAGAGAGAGAGAGAGAGGACGAGAGAGCGAGAGTATTTAATTAAGTTCGCAATATACTTAATGAATGCAATCCCTTGACTCAGACTCTTGGTGTGTTGTGTTTAATATATATATATATATATATATATATATATATATATATATATATATATATATATATATATATAATATAATATATATATATATATAATATATATATATATATATATATATATATATATATATCTATATATATATATATATATATAGATATATATATTTATATATATATATATATATATATATTATTAATATATATATAATATCTATATATATATTATATATATATATATAGTATTATTATATATATATATATATATACACGTTCATGTGTAAAAAAACAACTTGACACTTAGTAACAGGGGTGTGACAGAGACTTCATTCTCCTCGTCTTTATCAAAAGGCCTGTAAACAGATCCATTTATGTGGAACATCGGTCACAATTCATCCGTCTTAAGTACGGTTCCCTTTCATTATAAACCTTATAATTAACGACGCTGTAAACACGGGGCTCAGTTCCTCGACTGCAAACAACCTGAAAGTCAGATCGATAACATTCGCCTGACGCCTTATGCATTACTATCGCAAAAATTCCGCTCGATCGAAATTCTTTTCGCACCCGATGCAATGCACGACGCGCCTGCATATTCATGAGCGTCAGAGGGACCTATTAACGATGAATAATTCGTCTTTCGGCGACGTGTTGACTCCATGCGATGAAAAGCGATTCGTGGATTAGGAGTGTCCGCTTAAAAGCAGGGTCCCGCTGACCAGATATTTTGCAGGAACGTCAATGGGACCTTGGTCAACATGTTTCTTCCTTTTCAAGTTCTAACTCTCCTCCAAGCCAGAAATCTAAAAGAAAACTGATACAGAAATTGGTCCAAATGTTTTTGTTCCTAACTTACAAGCAATGTACTGGTCATCCAAACTTACTTACAATAAAAAAAGCCAGACCACGCAAACCGGCAACCCGCCCCCCCCCCCCCCCCTTTTTTTAGAACGCGACTAAATCCAATGCAACCCGGCTCCCACCGCAGGGGGTTTTCGGGGTTCACGTGACTCACTATTTTCTTTTCTGTAATATATATCAGGTGCGTTTACCCAACACTCGACCCTCTTCAATTTCTCCAGGTTAGCAGCCGCCATTACAGATGGCCTCCTGCTTCATGTGCTCCCCGAATCAAAATATGAGGTAAGCCTGACCTAAACATTTTTCCACTGGCAAAGGAAGTACGTTCCCTTTCATTATAACCTTTATAACCCCTTAAGCAGTCAAAATGTTTTAAATTACTCTTCTGGTTTCATGTCGCCAAAGCCACCCGAGGACTACTACATCGCTGACAGATGTCCTTACAGCACACAAACTAGAGTCGAATCACTTGCTTTGTGACAAGCCATAGGTATTTCAATCAAAAATTTCATCAACCTCCTTCCACAACTAATGTTAGACCGATGTTACATTCAAAAGTTCTAGGCTTCTAAACTCTACGGACATTTCAAATGTCACTGTGCCGTTTTTTATCTCAGTAAGGCCAAAAATATATCGTGGTATATTGATTTTCACCAGACATTCTGTATTCGCGATTGGTCTTGGTATTAAGTAGTCAACAGAAATGATAGAGCTTTACAAAGGTTTCTACAGTGAGAGTGTGTGTGTGTGTGTGTGTGGTGTGTGTGTGTGTGTGTGTGTGTGTGTATAGATATAGATATAAATATAAATTTTTTGCGTTATCATGTGTGTGCGTGTGTGTAGATAGATAGATTTAAGTATAAATTTTTGCTTTATCAATGTAGTTGGAATTAAAAAATGCACCGTACCTGTTTTCACTACAGTCATATTCAATCTTCTGGTTATAAATGATAATAAAATCAGCCCAGGAGATGTGATTACCAGTACCTGCGTTGAAGGATACGAAGAATCTATCACACGTGCGAAATGACCCTTACCTGTCAATTTGCTATTAAACTCATGACTCTTCGGTATACTCGTCTTTACTTTATATTCCTTCAGACTCTTTCAAATGACCTAATACCCTTCATGTCTATCTACCTTTCTTTTCTTTCTTTTTTAAATGTTCAGCTGACAACCCTCATGACCAGAGGCAAGAGACTATAAACCCAACAAAGCTCCAAAAGGTACTGAGCCCGCTGAGACGAAAGTTATAGGAAACGGTTATAAATAAATAAATATGCGAAAATAAAAAATAACATGGCTATACCTAAAATTCAGGGAACAGAGAGCAGAGAGCTGGAATGAATTTGCTCTTCGCTTAAATATTTGGAGAGCTGAGGATGCCACAGCTGCAATCGGCTAACTAATCGACATTTTAGTTCTGCACAGAAAGTCCGAATACTTGAAGTTGATTTGGACTCTATGTATTTGATAAAGACGACTCAGTTCCATTCAGTTCATCAGTAACAGTCCTGAGTATTCCCAACCCAAAATCAGTTTATAGTTCTTCGACGCTGTAACTGTCCGAAAGATGTCAGCTTGTAAGACATCTAAGAAAGACGTCGGCAACAAATAGCACTATAGAACTTTAACACTATAAATGTCTCCATGGATATGACTTTAACACTATAACTAAGAAGGAGGCGACTTTAAAAATATATCTATCAGGGAGTCGACTTTAACGCTACAACTGACAAGGAATCAACTTTATCACTACAACTGACAAGGAATCTACAACTGACAATGAATCGACTTGGACACTATACCTGACAAGGAATAGACTTTATCACTACAATTAATAAGGATTAGACTTTAACACTATAACTAGGGTGACCATTTACTTGAGATGGGAAAAGGGGACAACCATATAAATTAAGAAGTGCATATATGCTATGCATAAGGATAACCCATATACGTGTGTATATATGTATATATAAAATATATATACATATATGTATGTATGTGTATGTATGTGGTACATATATATTACCCTATATTAATAGTATATATATAATATATATTATATTAGAGAGAGAGGAGAGAGAGAGAGACAGACAGAGAGGAGAGGGTATGAGAGAGAGAAAGAAAGATGAGAGAGATTTTAGCAGAATTGTAGCTGCTTGATATCATCCTGAATCCTGACATATGGGATTAATTCTTCAAAAAAATTATATATATATATATATATATATATATATATATATATACAAAACTGAATAAATAAAAGAGCATGATTCAGTCAGCATTTATTCAGAGCAAGTGTTAAATTTATAGACATGATCTATGAATAGTAAAACAAAACGAAAAACATTTTTACATTAACCATTACCATTGAGTGTATTTCTGGCTGGACTTTACCTTCCTAAGGATGACGGTTGAGTATTAAGAGAATCACAAAAGTCAGTGCAACACAAGTCGAAATTGCATTTCACAATGGGGGACACATGGCGGGAAAATTCCGTAAAGGGGGACATTAGTACGTCCCCAAAAGGATTTGTTTTGTTGGAGGGGGGGAGAGGGGGTGGGAGGGGGAGTGGCAGGCTGGGGACAGAGATTCAAAAAGGGGGACTGTGGTTGACGTCTTATCATCCTAACTACTACTAAAAAAGATTCGACATGAACAATACAAATGACAAGGATTCGACTTTTACGCTATAACTGATGATGAATCGACTTGAACACTATTACGACAAGGAATTGACTGTAACACTACAACTGATAAAGGTATCAACTTTATCTCTGTAACTGAAAAGGATTTAACTTAAACACTACAACTGACAAGGATTCAGCTATAACACTATAACTGACACGGAATCGATTTCAGCACTACAACTACCAAGGATTCAACTATAACACTACAACTGACAAGGAATCGAATTCAACACTATAACTGACAAGGAATCGACTTTAACACTACAACTGACAAGGAATCAACTTTAACACTACAACTGACAAGGAATCAACTTTAACACTACAACTGACAAGGGTTCAACTACAACACTACAACTGACAAGGAATCAACTTTAACACTATAACTGACAATGATTCAACTTTAACACTACAACTCACAAGGAATCGACTTTAACACTACAACTGATGAGGATTCGACTTCAACACTACAACATACAAGGAATCGACTTTAACGCTTCAACTGATAAGGAATTGACTTTAATGCTACAACTAACAAGGATTCGACACTAACAATACGACTGACAATTAATCGAATTTAATGCTACAACTGACAAAGAATCGACTTGAACACTACAACTTTAATGTTACAACTGACAAGGAATCGGCTTGAACACTATAACTTCAATGCTCCAACTGACAAGAAATCGAATTGAACACTACAACTTTAATGGATCAACTGACAAGGAATCGACTTTAACGCTCCAACAGACAACGAATCGAATTGAACACTACAACTTTAATGCATCAACTGACAAGGAATCGACTTTAACGCTCCAACTGACAAGGAATCAAATTGAACACTACAACTTTAATGCATCAACTGACAAGGAATCGACTTAAACGCTCCAACAGACAAGGAATCGAATTGAACACTACAACTTTAATGCATCAACTGACAAGGAATCGACTTTAACGCTCCAACTGACAAGGAATCAAATTGAACACTACAACTTTTATGCATCAACTGACAAGGAATCGACTTTAACACTCCAACTGACAAGGAATCAAATTGAACACTACAACTTTTATGCTTCAACTGACAAGGAATCGACTTTAACGCTCCAACTGACAAGGAATCGACTTGAAAACTACAACATAAATGCATCAACTGACAAGAAATTTAATGCATCAACTGACAAGGAATCGACTTTAACGCTCCAACTGACAAGGAATCGAATTGAACACAACAACTTTAATGCATCAACTGACAATGAATCGACTTGAACGCTCCAACTGACAAGGAATCGAATTGAACACTACAACTTTTGAACAAGAATGAATTGAACACTAACCGGTAGAACTACTAAGACAAGTTAGCTTAACTGACAAGGAATCGACTTTAATGCTCCAACTGACAATGGAATCGAATTGCAACACTACAACTTTACTGCAGCTAAAATGTGAACAAGGAATTTAATAAAGCATCAACTGACAAGGAATCGACTTTAACGCTCCAACTGACAAGGAATCGAATTGAAAACTACAACTTTAATGTATCAACTGACAAGGAATCGACTTTAACGCTACAACTGACAAGGAATCGAATTGAACACTACAACTGACAAGGAACGGAATTGAACACTACAACTTTTATGGTTCAACTGACTAGGAATCGAATTTAACCCTCCAACAGACAAGGAATCGAATTGAACACTACAACTTTTATGCTTCAACTGACAAGGAATCGCCTTTAACGCTCCAACAGACAAGGAATCAAATTGAACACTACAACTTTTATGCTTCAACTGACAAGGAATCGACTTTAACGCTCCAACAGACATGGAATCGAATTGAACACTACAACTTTTATGCTTCAACTGACAAGGAATCGACTTTACCGCTCCAACTGACAAGGAATCGAATTGAACACTACAACTTTAATGCATCAACTGACAAGGAATCGACTTTAACACTCCAACTGACAAGGAATCGAATTGAACACTACAACTTTTATGCTACAACTGACAAGGAATCGAATTGAAAACTACAACTTTAATGCATCAACTGACAAGAAATTTAATGCATCAACTGACAAGGAATCGACTTTAACGCTCCAACTGACAAGGAATCGAATTGAACACTACAACTTTAATGCATCGACTGACAATGAATCGACTTAAACGCTCCAACTGACAAGGAATCGAATTGAACACTACCAGTTTTATGCTTCAACTGACAAGGAATCGACTTTAACGCTCCAACTGACAAGGAATCGAATTGAACACTACAACTTTAATGCATCAAATGAGAAGGAATTTAATGCATCAACTGACAAGGAATCGACTTTAACGCTCCAACTGACAAGGAATCGAATTGAAAACTACAACTTTAATGTATCAACTGACAAGGAATCGACTTGAACTCTCCAGCTGACAAGGAATCGAATTGAACACTACAACTGACAAGGAACAGACTTGAACACTACAACTTTTATGGTTCAACTGACAAGGAATCGAATTTAACCCTCCAACAGACAAGGAATCGAATTGAACACTACAACTTTAATGCATCAACTGACAAGGAAACGACTTTAACGCTCTAACTGCCAAGGAATCGAATTGAACACTACAACTTTAATGCTCCAACTGACAAGGAATCGATTTGAACACTACAACTTTTATGCTTCAACTGACAAGGAATTTAATGCATCAACTGACAAGGAATCGCCTTTAACGCTCCAACAGACAAGGAATCAAATTGAACACTACAACTTTTATGCTTCAACTGACAAGGAATCGACTTTAACGCTCAACAGCAGAATCGAATTGAACACTACAACTTTTATGCTTCAACTGACAAGGAATCGACTTTCACGCTCCAACAGACAAGGAATCGAATTGAACACTACAACTTTTATGCTTCAACTGACAAGGAATCGAATTTAACGCTCCAACAGAAAGGAATCAAATGGAACACTACGACTTTAATGCACCAACTGACAAGGAATCGACTTGAACGCTCCAACTGACAAGGAATCGAATTGAACACTACAACTTTTATGCTTCAATTGACAAGGAATCGACTTGAACAATCCAACTGACAAGGAATTGAATTGAACACTACAACTTTTATGCTTCAACTGACAAGGAATCGACTTGAACGCTCCAACTGAAAAGGAATCGACTTGAACACTACAACTTTAATGCTTCGACAAAAGGAACAACTTGAACACCTCCAACTGACAAAAGGATTCGCCCTGAACACAAAAACGTTTATGCTTCAACTGACGGAATCAACTTGAAATCAACTGAAAGGATTGCTTGAACCTAAACGTTTATGCTTCAAATGACAAGGGAATCGACTTGAACCGCTCACTGATCAGGATTTCGACTGAAACTACAGCTTTAACGCTTCAAACTGACAAGGAATCGACTTTATCGTTCTAACTGACAAGGATTCGACTTGAACACTACAACTTTAATGCTACAACTGACAAGGAATTGACTTGAAAACAATTGACCAAGTTCGCCTTTAACACTACGACTAATGAGGAATAAACTTTTAACGCTACAACTGATGAGGAATCGAATTTTAACCCTGTAACTGGCAAGGTGATATCAGCCACGAAAAAATATCGAAAACATTTCTGTGGGAAAGATCGCTGAACTAACCAACATATAAAAAATCGGAGACCCTGAGGTCACACAAGTGTTAGCTATTAAGAGGACCAGATGTGATTTTACGAGGGAATTAAAGCTGATGTTCTACCTAAATTTCAAAAATGAGTCATCTATATCTATTTGAAACGCTTTACAGGGTTCACTTTTTTTTCTACTTAACTTGACATAAGAGTCTAAATCAGGGTCTGTTATGTCATCAAGTCTTGGACTCCCGTCAGTAACGCATTATTTCTTCATATACAAGTCTGCCTCTTAAAATAATATATACTATAGTATATACATATATGGGAAGGAGTGAGATGCCCAAACAACACACACACACACACACACATAAATATATATATATATAACACCGGTGAAGCAGGCAAAACAGCTCAATACACCGGTTGCCTTATTGTTGCCAACGTTTCAGGACAATGGTCTCATTTTCATGCTATATATAGGCAGGGAAAAAATAAC
Source organism: Macrobrachium nipponense (assembly GCF_015104395.2). Taxonomy (NCBI): domain Eukaryota; kingdom Metazoa; phylum Arthropoda; class Malacostraca; order Decapoda; family Palaemonidae; genus Macrobrachium; species Macrobrachium nipponense. The sequence goes on from NC_087204.1 coordinate 75,671,939, forward strand.
TAAAAACACGCATTGTATGAAAGACTAAGTAAAAAAAAAAATATTTAAAAAACTTGAAAACAAACCTTACAACCCGCAGGTTCGGTTGCTGAACTGTTTGCCAGAACGAGAAGGTGTGTGTAAAGGGTCCGAACAGGACCGAAAGTACTCGGCTATCTCACTTTTTCATTTTTCCCTTCGTGCAAAAACCTTTATATATATATATATATATATATATATTATATATATAGTATATATATATATAATATATATAATATATATATATATATATATTATATATATATATATATATATATTAAAATATTTAAAACTGAGAATATTTTATGCTTACCTTAGTATAATGAACGTTGTTTCTAAATATGATAATTGTATGAAAACCTGCTGACAGAGGATAAACCTGAAGAATGTGACGTAGGATGTGCATACAACTTGTGATAAAATGTGCTAGGGTCAGACTGGGAAATCTTGTTGCACACGGATTTCCCAAATGACAACCAATCTAGTAGCATCTTTATTCATGTGAGAGACGAAGGCTATGTAATAAAATGGAAAGATACGACAACACTAAAAAATCTAGCGATATTTTAGAAAGTCTAATACTAAAATCATGTTCTATTGATAAAATAAATATTATGAACCTCAGTCCTGGGCTTTATAAAGTTGATAATGTTATGAAAAAAAAATGTAGTTTAGTTAAATAAAAGAACACACATATATAATATATATTCACATATTTCTGTGAAACACACATTTCTTGGTGAGTTTTTTTATTTTCAACTATATCATCACCACCACCACCATCATCATCATCATCAGCCGTTTATAGTCCTGCAAAAAGGTCTCAGACATGTCCTTCCCCTCCCTTATGTTTATGGTCTTTCTATGCCATTCTATATCCGCAAATTTTCTTATCTCGTCAATCCATCTTCTTCTCTTCCTTTTCCTGCTTCGTTTGCAGTCTAGGGACCCATTTCTGTTATTCTTTTCTCCATCTATGATCTGACATTCTCATTTATATAAATCTGGCACGCCATGTTTTTCTTTTTCTTGTACTGTTGTTAAATATCCTCTACTTCAGTTTGCTCTCGTATCCACGTTGCTCTTTTTCGGTCTCTTAGTGCTGTTCCCATCATTATTCTCTCCATAGCTATTTGAGTTGTAACCAGCTTATCATCTAAAGCTTTAGTAAGGCTCCAAGTTTCTGATGTATATTTTAATACTTGTAGGACCATCTGATTAACTACTTTTCATTTTAGAGAAAGTAGCATTTTACTTTTCATAATCTCTTTTTATCTACCAAAAGCTCTCCATTCCATGCTTATCCTTCTTTTAATTTCGGTTTCATGTCCTGGGAAATATACAATTTTCTACTAAAACTGGCATCTATAAAATCATATAGCTGTTCCATCATTAATACTTTTACGGTCAATATTTTCTATTTTTGCGCAGGTTTTCCTTCCATTGAAGTATATATATTCGATCACTCTCACTAAGTTTTCACCGTCTGAGTTTTAAAAGGGCCTCTATTTATCGTGACATGTGGTTGAAAAAGCCGGTTATTAACCTGAAACATGATTTATGACCGGATGATGATGTGCCAGGTCAATGAACTGCGTGACATCACTCTATTTTGTGGTCATGATCAAACCGTCTCCCCAACAACGGATATCTGACCATTTTGCCTGTTTTTTCCGTAAGTGCTTTCTTTCTGTCTTTCTTGAAATTCTCAGCTGTCAACTCTCTCATGGAGGTAGTCAACAGATTAATTATAAACTCACGAGGGCTCCAAAGGGAAAAAATCAGCCAGCAGAGAGAGAGGAGAGAGAGAGAGAGAGAGAGAGAGAGAGAGAGTAGAAGAGAGAGAGAGAGAGACGGGTAGTTATTATTGTGAAACCCAACTTTCCACCTTTATTTCAGTTCCTGCAATGGAAAGTCATGGCCTACAGCATATATTTCATGGCGCACGTAAATAGTGCTTTCAGCTTGTCTGCAGCCTTCCGAGAAATCATCGCCACTCCCTTCTGTAAATTCAGTAATATTCGTTATCAGCGTTTTGTACTGTATTCCTTGTGCGTGTGGGGCGGTGGTGGTTTAGAGAGAGAGAGAGAGAGAGATGAGAGAGAGAGAGAGAGAGAGAGAGAGAGATGATAATACTATAGCAATGTAAGTAGACAATGAATTCCAAGTTTCTTATGTAATCTTAATACATAAAAATGATAGCATTTTTATCAATATAAATCACAAGCCGTCATTCTCCTTTGTTGGGTTTTGCCCACCATAGATTATACTTTCATTGCGGATTCCATTTTGCAAAATGAACATTTCAGCAATTAGTGATTTTTAGAGTATTATATCAATTAATTAACTATGATTAGAAAACTATCCGTCGATAATAGTTTCAATAAATACTATTCCTTTCTGTTCCTGTCCTCAAGAGAACAATAACATTGATACCGGACAAATCAACAGCAACAAACTGTCTGGAAACGGCAAAGAAATTAATCCGATTATTTTTATTGACACGAACCGAATGTAGTTCCTGGCATCCCCACCTCCCCTCCGACCCTCCCTTCCCACCTTCTGTCCCCTCCCCTTCCCCCTGCCCCATATCCCGACTAATAATAAATCCCTCGCCGGAGACTGAGTTACAACCCGCCGAACATGACGCGGGAGGAAAAGAGGCCTCACATATCACGCCCATCCATCATCATTCAACGACACGCAGACGATAGTAATGACGCAAGTGATGGAGATTTATAACCGCCGTGTTGCGCGGGGAGAGCCGATCCAAAGGCGGCGAAGGCTCATAGCTGTACTGGCCGCAGATTCCGCATCTTATTTGCCTCCGTAACTCTTCTTCGAGAAGCGTAGCATAGCATGGAAAATTGGCAGTATTCAAAAGACAATTTCCATAAACGTTAAAAAATATTCAAGAGAAAGTGTAATTACTACCAAACGGAAACACACATACAAACACAGTCTGGATCTCGAACAATCTTATTAAAAATATTAAAAGAAGTATACTTCTGCCCAAACAAAGCACACACACACACACACACAGACAAAGACATTCATTGCCCCCAACAATCTCAAATTTTACAGGCCTCTTCATTAGTCCACAGACTACCCATCCACAACGTATCACTGAATTCCATCGACAACATCGCGAAGCATCTTGCGGACCGACAACCAAACAAACAGAAGAGGGTGAACACATAAACCACCTTCTAATTTCGTTGGCAGGGGGTCATAAAGGCATACCTTATCTCCGCCAGTCTCGGGCTTGTCAAATGATGTCAGAGGCATTAAAGGCAAACTCAGGGTAAGGGAGAAATGAGCTCATCCGGGGACGGATAATAACCAGAGGTTGAAAATTGAAGCCGTGAACTCCCAGGATAAGAATACATCAGCGGATCCGAACAAGCGGCCCCATACCCTTCCCGGCTTCGCATTGCTCGCGAATGGGGTCGTATCGGGCGTCCCATGGCTTTCTGGCGAAGGCTGATAACATTAATAACCGAAGACGAGGCGGGATTATTACTCTGAGAGTCATAGAAAACATTTTGTCGCTATCTTAACCAATAAAGGGCCTGGGCTGTGGTCAATCAGAAAAACGTATTCTTTTAAGGGTTAGTTCACGGGTGATGGATGAAAGCTTCTGGCAAAACACCCAAATTTAGAAATTCCTCTTTTCACATGTAACATTTACATTATTGCGGCATTTTTTTTATATGTTAAAACAACGATGCCGAACATCTCTTCATCATTAAGGTGTATTTAACTTACTATAAATATTAGTAACTAGATTGATTATTCTCTTCATTACCTTAAGAACTATTGCTATCGCTAATTCACGTACTCAGTTCAAATTTATGATAATTTCCACTTGTCGGGTGCACTACAAAAATGCTAAGAACTTCACTAGATAACATAAAGTGGCAAACATCATCGGGCATCACTGAAAGCTCAGTTTAAGCCTCGAGAAAAAGAAGTGTGAGTAAAAATGATAAAACATTAGTGACCATCACAAACGCAAAGGCCGAAAACTCAGTAAGGCAATACTCACCCAATTACCTTGTCAACGTTAAAACAGTTTTTACAAAAATATATCATCCAAGGACGTTTTTATGTAACAAAACTTTCTCAAAATACCGAACATGTCCACAGGAATTGATTCAAGATAATAATGTCAATGATTAAAACATATTGAGGATAATGTCAAAAGAAAGTTTTTTTCACTAAAGCTTAAAATATGGCACTCTATAGTATCACAAGAAACTGACACCATAAATTACATTTTAATTCTCAAACAACCTTAAAAGATGACCAAGATAATAGCACACAGAATTGAACCCGACAATGGAAAATTAAAAACATTGAAAATCTCCCAAGGTATATTGGATGTTAGCAGGATATCTAAAAAATGGGAGAACGGACTTTAATGAAAGTTAGTTAATTTATTATTCCATAAGCTGGAATAAGGAAACCACTTTCATAGAAAACTGCTCTGTGCTGATGTGGTCTCCATGGAATGCATTAAGAAATCATAAAAAAAAACAAAAAAAAGCTACTGAATTTGGAAGACTATAAACTTTCCATTATCATTGTTTCAAGTACCTAAACGATCACTCTAAGATTCTGAACCTGAAACTGGCCTTTAAAATTAAGACCAAGGTAAACAAATAATTTTAATAAGAAATCACCATCGCCCAACGAATTTCAGTAAACTTCCAAGGTCACCATTCATCGCGGGGTGTTCAGGCACTACAATTATATTCTACGGCTGGGACGATGGTTTACTAGTTAATCCAGCCCAGAGCCAGCCCTTGTCACTACTGGTCCATGAAGTTCCTCGTTGGACGAGTGGTTTTCGCGCTAGGCTACCAATCAGGTGGTCCGAAGTTCGATTCTCGGCTCGGCCAACGCGGAACCAGAGGAATTTATTTCTGGTAATAGAAATTCATTTCTCGATACAATGTGGTTCGGATCCCACAGTAAGCTGTAGGTCCCGTTGCTAGGTAACCAATTGGTTCCTAGCCACGTAAAAATATCTAATCCTTCGGGCCAGCCCTAGGAGGAGCTGTTAATCAGCTCAGTGGTCTGGCAAAACTAAGATATACTTAACTTGACTGGTT
>NC_087204.1:75679573-75684573 GCF_015104395.2 Macrobrachium nipponense
ACCACGACTGCTATCTCCACAAATGCTCCTCTGAGTGCCGGAGGAGGTCACAGGGCCGCCAGGGGCTTACAATACACTGATAAGCTTGTCTCGAGACCAAACAAAGCAGCCCTCATTAACCCGATACCAGGGGTAAGAAGGACCAATAAATAAAGCGAAAGTTTTCGAGGCCAAAGTCACACTGCATAAAATGAGGTGTCATATTACATGTGAAGGTACAGAACACACACAGGCATGGCAAGAGGAGGGGGGGGGGGGGAATGGGAGAGGAGAAGGGAGGTACGGTAGGGAGAGGGGAAAGCTGAAAAAGCGCAATATTGCCAACATCGACAGCGAGTATTTCCGCCCAGTTGTACAGTCAATATTTTGATGCGTACATATTGCTATGCAGACACATACATATATACATACATACTACATTTAATACACGTGTATGTATGTATGTATGGGTATATATATATATATATCATATATATATTATATGTATATGTATGTAAAGCCCGCATGATGCAAACACTACGATGCAGCACACTTATACACACCCAGATAACATTTATGAAAACAATGACATTCATACAAGCTTTGTAACCCAAACGGAGTTGCTCCACAACAACTTCACACACAAAAAATTCCTATTTAAATTTTCAGTAAATAAAATCTAAACCTTTCTTCATAATGCACCAACCAGTTTTACAGAATATAAGGGACCAATTTCCTATCCAATTTTTTGACATTGAAACTTAGAGTAATATCTTTGCTTAAATCACTGCTGATGTTCATTCATCCAAAGCAAATGAATTTATATTCACTAAATTATTCAATCTACCAGTCATCACACGATCTGGCCATTTCAGTGACCAAGATAACTGTACCGCTAATTTGTACATTCACATCAATCACGCAGAACTACCTAGCTCTCCTCTGTGGTCCACTTCAGGAGAACCGTGGCGTCGATGACCGAAGTTGTTGTGACCCCATGGTACATTTTTACATCAATCAATCAATCAGGGAGAACCTCAAAAGTATTGCCGCACCTAACCACCGGCTGCTCTCTTTCACTGCCTTCTATCCAACTACTTTTCACATTCTTCCAAACTTACACAGATAACTATAGCTCTTGAGACTTTCCTTTGAGTTCACATACTACATGAGATGCCTTGCATCTAGGTTGGAAATGTACACAGTACTGTTGATGCACTAAATTTCTCTGATAAACTCGCACTTTTCATAAAAAGATTGCAAATATATAGTCAAAGAGCTAAGGCCCTTTGAACTAACCGAGAATGGCCAAAAACGAGAGTGGTTGTTTCTAGGGTAAAAAAGTGCGCTAATCCAAATATGGGCGTCTTACAAGTCCCTGGTGGGACATGTGCCTGTAGACACCATGTACTATCATGATGGCAGTGACAGATTTACGACCAAATGTGACAACTTCAGGAGGATCTGATCTTGGATTAATGATACCTTTCCTATTCTGTCATTATAGTAACACTTTATAACTTTTAAATGAATATTAATGTTTTAAAAAGTATATATTGGATTTTTGTATCCATTCATTACCAAATGGGCGCAGTGCAAAAACTTTTGTGTGCACCATAATATTTAAGACCCTGTTTGTCAACAGGTACAGCATGGGATAACTATGATGAAAACACTGAAGCCCTATCAGGGAAAGGGACTTTACATGATACCTTTGGCATTTGCTACCAAAATGTTCTTAAAAAAGACATATCAACCACCAGTCCAACAGGTAAAGATACAACACAAGCAGACATGTCACCAAAAAAACTTAAGCAAAAAAGAAAGTTTGACTCTGACATGGTTCATCCAATTCCATATCCAAAGAAACCTCATATCTCAACCTTCAACTATTCAGTTGAAGAAGTTAATAAACTCAGGCGCCTGATTCAGATAAGAAGAAATATAGAATGGGCAATGTCAAGTGAACTATTTGACGATACACCAATGTGGTCCGGTTGGAATTCACGCATCAAAGAAGATAAACTTCCATTCCAGATTGCCAGATACATGGAGAACTTACATCCAGCCCCGTCACGACTGAATGTGGTTGCTGAAACGATGAGACAATCACAGACTGTTACATAGGAGTGTGGCGATACATACACACTAGTGACCTACGATCTGGCAATCGCAAAACCAGCTATGGAGATACAGGACCAAGAATCTCCAAAATATGATGATCTGCTCACATGCTTTGGTACTTTTCACATCTTGGTGGCTTATTTTGCATAGAGGTCTTGGCACTTGGATCGCTTAGAGGATTTATTGCCGGAACACACTTCAACCTCCGCAAACGACTACACCCACTGCTAGCTACAGCTTTCCAGGTGTTGCATTTTCAGAGCTTTCTTAAAACCAATGGTGGCAGTAACTGAACACCTACAAGGAATGTTGCATACTTTGAACTCAGCTGCTGACTTGGAGAATCTAGAAAGTACACTAACATATATAACCCTAATGGATGAATATGAACACTTCACAAACAAAACAAGATCTGGATGTCATGGAGCAACTGCAAGGTATTTGATTCTGTATATTGATCTTGTGCATATATTTCTCCAGTTTGGTAGGGCCTGTTGTACTAGTGACCTGGATATGCCTTTGGAGCAAACTGTAAATGGTGATGCAGCATCACGACTGAAAGGTATATTGGCTTTCTCACTGTCAGTCTCTGCCCGTCGAAAAATGGATGGTGACAAAAACTTGAAAAATCAGGTGTAACAAAACTAACACACATCTCAAGAGCTGAAACCGCTATCATATCAAACGAGTTAACAGTAACCTTCAAAAATAGTAAGAAGAATAGACGACACACTGAATCCATTTGGAGAAGCCCTGGGTGATGAAAATTTGTACTGCATAAGCACTGGGAAAGCAGCACCAGCCAATGTAAAAGGAGACCTCATTCGCTGTATGGAGAAAGGGAAAGAGTGGTGTGATAAGTTTTACCAGTGAGTGCTTGCAGATCCCAATAGGTTTGAAAAACCAATTCCTAAACATAAAGTAAAATGTTTTACTTACGTGGCCATGGTCAAAATATCAACCAAGGGTATGAAGATTAGGGAAGGTATATCTTCGTGAAATTTTGAAATTTCCTTTAACACCAGTAATAATGCCACTTGCTAGAACATGTTGATGGAACTGTTATGAAAAGCAGCAAATCCAAATTGATGTATATACTAGAATGAAAAGTTTCAAGTGTGACACCTACATCCGTGGAAACTTTTGTGGTAGATGAAATGTTCATAATAAAGTCATGAGAGAGTATAGCACCGACCTATGGCGCAATTGCAAAGGACATCATGGTAAATCTCTGTAGAAGACGTGGAAACGTTGGAGGTGAAATCAGCCTCATTGTACAGGACCCTGAGCAACATCGTCCAAAGGACTTACAACAAGCACTGAGAAATAACTTTAAGAAGTCATTACTGCGCTTTCTTGTGAAGGGAGGGGAAGAATGATAGCTATGCCTCTGTCTTGCACAGTCATGAAATATATTTTTAGTAGGCTGGTAAAAGAGTACTACCTTTACAGAGAGGTTGATGGTCATGTTAGTGTGTGAAAAAGTTGGTGATCTTGAGAGTTGTCATGAGGAGGCCAACTCGCATACTATGTTGCATCTTTAAAATATATATTGAAAGAACATACGCTGGTGCCAAATTAATTGTGAGATGTAATGACACAGATATTCTTGTGATCCTGCTTTATCAGGGTTCATAACACAGAGCTACATATATGGATGGATGTAGGGCAGAATGGGAAAATACTAGAAGATTTATAGATGTCACAAATTTTGCTTCAAATATTGGAAAAAACCTGTGTATGGCTCTTCCTGGGCTGCAAGCGGTAACAGGTTGTGATTTCACAGCATCATTTCTGAGGAAAGGAAAGATTAATTAAACCATATGCCATTCCTAAAAGGAATTCCAAGACACGTTTGCCAAACTGGGAACAGAATCACGGGATAGTGTTGAAAATCATCTCAAAAGAGTTGGAGAAATTTGTTTGTGTTCTCTATGGAAACCAAAAATAGATTCAGTAGATGAAGGGCGGTACTTAATTTCAGTGATAAATGCAAGCCAAAGATGTATGTCCAACAACCACTTCGGAATATCAAAGGCTTTATTACTGGTGAACTGTTTCCTTGCCAATCAGTACTGAAACAGAAAATTCGTCGCTCAATATATGTTGCGTTAATATGGAAAAATGCTAACAAACTTGTCCCAACAACGCTCAAACCTGAAGATAGTGGCATGGCAAGTTCAAAATGGTCATGCGCTTGACTTTGGTTTGAGGGAGAGCAGATACCAAAAAAGACATCTGTTGTAGGATTGATGATGAAAAGACGTTGGATCCAGAGAACGAAGTAAGTGAAATCGAGGAAGTTTCTTCTGAGACCAGTGACTGAGTTATGTTCGTTTGGTTAACAGTATACTACTTATTCTATTCACATTTATAAATACTCTTTAATTTAATCAGAAGGTTATTCATTATGTTCTTAGCTTTTTCCCAGTAACAGTTCCATTAAATTATCTTTGAAATCGGACGACTTCAAATGACCTCTAGAGGACATTTTAACTTTAAGAGTTAATAATGGACATAGATCATTAATCTAAAAGTTATACAATGTTGCTACTATAATGACAGAATAGGAAAGGTATCATTAATCAATGACACTTCCGCCTGAAGTTGTCACATTTGGTCGTAACTCTGTCACGGCTGTCATGAAGGTAAATGGTGTCTTACAGGCATATGTCCCACCAGGGACTTGTAAGACGCTAATTTTTGGATTCAGCCACACTTATTTACCTAGTAACAACCACTCTCGCTTTTGGCCATTCTCGGTTAGTTCAAAGGGCCTTAGCTCTTGGTCTTATACGCACCACTCTCACTGTACTAAATTCATCTGATAAACTCTCACACTTTTCATCAACAGATTGCAAATATATGCAATACACTTACTATACTAAATCTATCTG
>NC_087204.1:75689573-75691079 GCF_015104395.2 Macrobrachium nipponense
CTTCTGTTCAACAACACAAAGCTACACTGAGCTGAAAAAAGAGCAAGTCATGTAGGTACTAGTGATGAGGGAAGTAAGAAGTAAGATTCCATGAAAGCTCCAAGAAACTAAAACATTAGTATGCTTATTCTGCAAAACTGAAGGAGGGGAGCTTAGAGAAGCAATGACAATGCAAGTGAATAGGAGAATAGATGAATGTGCCAAAGCACTCAGTGATAAAAAACTTCTCTCCAACCTAAGTGCAAGAGATGTTGTAGCCCAAGAAGTGAAATATCATCCTGGCTGTTTGGTGGCAGTGTATAACTGAGAACGGGCATACCTAAAGGTGCGGGAGCAAGAAAAAGCACAGGAACACTGGAAGGATGCTTTCTCTGAACTAGTCACCAACATCTGCAAGATTAAAAATGACAGTGAGAGGCCACCGATTTTTCAAGCTTGCTGATTTGACCAGCTTTAAAAGCGTAGGCTGGAACAGCTTGGTGTTGACTCGCCTGATGTTCATCCTACTCAACTCAAGGATCAGCTGCTTTTGCACATTCCACAACTGCAAGCTATCACCAAGGACAAGAAGTTCTGTTGGCTGTTGAGACTGATGTAGGTTCAATCCTATCAGAAGCCACTGAAATAATTAGACAAGATATGCTCCATCAAAAGTCGAATTTCAGCAGCCATTTTCATGACAAAGACTTAGAACAGGCTGTGCCAACATCACTGCTTCAGTTTGTATGCATGATCGAACATGGAGCAGACACCAAGTCCCAACTCCATCATGGAGCATCGAAACCAGACTTTGCTACATCACAACTTCTACAGTGCAACTGCTTCGCCAAATACAAGGAAGGATCGGATGTCCACAAGCATTCCAAGGACCAGGAGACACATTTTGCAGTCTACATGGGCCTGTATGTGTTTGCCAAGACGAGGAAGAGACAAATAATTCAAATGCTCCATGAGAATGGGCTCAGCATATCATATGACCGGGTCCTAGCGATCTCAGCACAGCTAGGAGCAGCAGTTGTTGCACAGTATGTGGAAGATGGAGTAATCTGTCCCCCAGTCTTGAGAAAGAATTTGTTTACAACTGGAGCAGTTGACAACATAGTCCTAAAAGAGGACTGTCAATTATTCTCGCGACTGTTCATCTCAAGCCAGAATAGACAGTGTGACTTGCAAGAATTCTTCAAGCACGAGAATCAGTCATACCCTGCATCTCTCAGTGACAGCGGCAAGCTTCATACGTGTCAGAAGTCACAGCTGGTTGAAATTCTTGAAGCACAAGTGAATGTCCCAGTGGGAGAACCAAAGGGAGATACAATCATCACTTATCAATGCCTTACCTCCACGTACTTCAAAGACATTTAATGACTATGCCAAAGAAGACATCATCCAAAGGTGGCATCCTATGGTGCTCGGTACAAGCAGGTGGACAACACTTCCACCGATTGCAGCAAGCTGTCAAGAATTGACAAAGTGCTCCTGTAAGAAGGTTTGCAAAGGAAGATGCAA
>NC_087204.1:75691579-75709079 GCF_015104395.2 Macrobrachium nipponense
CATCTTTCACAAGTCTTAATGCCTGCTCTTCTGAGGGTACAGACTTTAAATAATCATCCACATAAAAATTAGTCTTAATGGTGCATTCTACATCTGGACCATACTTATCCTTTGCATGTCAGCTGCTGCCCTCAAAGCGTAATTGGCGATGCTAAGTGGATGATACTGCTCCAAAGATGTGAACACCCATTTGATACTCTGTAAGTTCGCTTTCAAGTTCACCACCAGGCCACCATAAGAATCTAAGGTATTTATGTTGAACTTTTGGTACCTGCACTTGGTAAAACATAGATTCTATGTCACCCATCAAGGCCACCCTCTCTAGACGAAATCTGATGAGCACTCCAACAAGGGAATTAGTCATATCAGGACCTTGCATCAAATTGTCATTAAGGGAACTACCCTGGTATTTAGCACTACAGTCAAAGACTACTCTAATCTTATTTGGCTTCTTTGGATGGTAGGACACCGTGATGAGGTAGATACCATGCAGGCTGTTCATCATACGACTGATCCTCCGGAACCTTATAAGCATATCCTTCAGACACCATTTCTCGACAAATTCCACATAATCTTCATGGTACTTTGGGTTTAGTTTCATTTTTCTTCTTTGCCATTGTGCTCGTTTCACTGCCTGTTCTCTATTGTTTACCAAGTTAACTTTATTGGTTCTAAATGGTAAGGGAAGCTGGTAGTGTCCATTGGTAAACTGAATGTTTTCTGCAACTTCTTGAGGAACTGTTGATCTTCTTGTGACAGACTTTCATCAGGAACTCTACCACATCTTCTCACTAAAGTCTCTTTCGAACATATGGACCACAGCTGCAGGATGAATACACTCTTTTACCCTTTCAACTTCCTGAAGAAAGACATGGTGACATAAAATACTGTTCTTCTCTGAAGAGTATTTAAATGTAGAGGGCCACTAACAGTCCATCCATGATGGTAAAGAACTGCAAAGGAATCTTGACCCTTGGCTGGAAGCACTTCTAATGGTTGCAGTGCTTAGGGCAATTACTGCCAATCAACAAACCAATCTCCAGATCTGCTCTATAATCAGGAATCAGATCAGCAATATTCCTCAGACCGGCTACCTTTCTGAGCAATTCTGGTTTTGGTATCTGTTGATGACTCACTGGGATATATTGACGAGTAAAGGTTTTTGGCAAAATCAATAGTGTTGTTTCCTTCCATATCTGTAACACACAAATTATTAACCGCCAAAGTATTCACAATGTTTACGCCATGCATGGTTTGGAGCTTTAAACATGTCTCTGTTCCAGATGCACCAATCTGCTCTCGTAAACTCTCTGTGATGAAACAACCAGTGCTGCCATTATCAAAAAAGGCATAAGTGTCCAAAACTACTTTGTTTCCTTTCTGATATACTTTTACTGGGAGAATAGCCTGTAATATTGTATTTACTTCACTGACATGATTGGTAGTACATGTGCTAACAATAATTTCACTTGCTACTTTTCTAGACGAGCTATCATTGTCTTTATGTAGCTTGAATCCTTCGATATGCAATGATGTGGGATGCCTCTTACAGCACGTCTTACATTGCTTCCTTTTCATACATCCTTTAGAGGTATGGTTGAGACCAAAGCATCCAAAACACAACCTTCTCTCCTTAAGGAAATCTATTTTTTCTTCAGAGGTCTTCTTAACAAAATTCCAACAATCATCAAGATCATGGTTTTTTCTTGCACCGTGGACATGATTTCTCTTTCGCAGAGACTAATGTTGTCTTTCTATTTTCTGGATTCAGTTCTGCTTGGTAGCAAAGCTTGAACTTTTGTTCTTTTTTGTTGACAATATCTGAGTTTGAAGCTACCAGAGTTGTTTTTCAGGCTTTGAATAATTATTTTGAAGAGCAAAACTTGCTGAACGTTGGGTCGTTTGCTGCCTTTGCCTTTTTATAAACAAATTCAACCAAATCTGCAAAATCACTCCTCCCTTTTCTCCCTCAAATGTCCAGCAGGATACACCACTTGTTTCTGAAGGTATGTTGGAAGTTTTTAACAACTGCTTGAAGGTTAGGAAGATGATTTAGTACTTCCATGTGTGACAAGTTTGGTCATGGCATGTCTGCACTTAATAAGGAATAAAGCAAATGTATACAAGCCATGAGGATCTTCGTGTTTCAGTGCAGACCAAGAAATAAGTTTCTTATATATGCCATTGACACCTGTAGGGATCGCCATACTCTTGACTGAGCAAACTCCTAGCTGAAGTATCCTTCTGAAGAACTCATATACAAGCATCCACCTATCAAGTCTTTGGCTTCCCTTCAAGTTGCTGATCCAAGTAGTACAGTTTGTCAGCATCACCCGAAGCATTTGGGGCAATTCTGGCATCAAATGCCATCATGAAAGTGGCAAACTCAATAGGATCACCTTTAAATTTTGGTACTTCTATGCTTGGAAGCACATTGCTGCAGTCATGTGTTGCTGTATCTTCAGGAGCATCTCTTGTTGGGACTGTAGTTGCATATCAAGATTTGGCTCAGGAACCGACAATGGCTAGAACTACTGGGAACGTTTCACTTTCAACTGAGGAGTATCTACTGTTATATCCGAAGGTTGTGGTTGGAACGGGTCTACATTTGGATTCAACTGGGAAGGAGTATCTTTTGGCATGATATCCGATATATTGTCAGCTTCAGCATAAACTCTTTCCCTTGCTTGAGACATAGCAATTTTTGTTTTCTAATTCTAATTGTTCTTTCTTTTTTCTAAGTCTAAATTCTTGCTCTTCCCTCTCCTGCTTAAGTCTGAGTTCTTGCTCTTCCATCACTTTTGCTTTTTCTCCTCATAACATGTTGAGCCATCAATTCTGCCAGTCTAGCTTTCTCTTTGAGGCGAGCAGATCTTACACTAGTTCTGCTGTGGACTTGGTCCTGCTAGTGGATGAGGAACAAAGACTTTTTCTATCAAGGTCTGCAGTTAATTGCAATTCACTTTCCTTGACCCAATTATTCATTTCTGTAATGAAACGATCATAGATACAGTATTTTCTGAATGCCTCTTATTTACTGTGTTTCGTTCACTGGAATCTGTTAAATGCTTCTCATATTGCTGAAAACATTCATCATATTTATCACGTAATTTGCAGAAAATAATCATTTTCAGACTTCACCAGATGAAGATTATCACAATTATCCATTAGTCTAAAGATCTCATTTCTCCTTTTGGTCACGGCAGACAGAGCAGCAGTTTGGGCATTTTTCAAAGTTTTTATTTGCTCTTGTATCACTTCATCGAGACAATCTTCACTGACTATAGAGACCCAGCAACTTCGCTAGATTCCTGCATTTTCAATCACGAGATTTTCTTGAACTAATGTAGCTGCCGTTTTTCTTCAAAGCCACAGGGATGAGATGTAGAAAAGACACAGATCTGTTACTCACGTCACACTTTATTAAAGTTTGATATTAAAAGTTTCAAGAAATTGACATCAAACTAAACTTTAAAGCAACTTAAAGCTTTAAATCACTTAACACTAAACACTTAAAGCACTTAAAGCTTTAAAAATACTTAACACTACAACCTTAAGTTGACCGTTGCTGTAAGGGCTTATAGTTGGTCATTACTCCAAGACCAGAGAACCAATGATCAGTACTTTGCTAGTAGTCAAGGCGACGAGGTTCAAGAAAAACTGAAAACAACAAAATATACAAACTTACTAAAACTGTTAAATAGAAATTCCATAACAAACAAAGCATTGATTATAGTTTGATATAACTACAAAACACCACAAACATTAAACAGAATATATACAAATTTCAGTAAAGAAATAAACTTACATCTGTGTTACTCTAAGCTACATCCAATACAAGCGAAACGAATTTCCAAAGAAATGTTCTTTACACTTCGAAGACTTCTTCTGGTCTGTCAGTCATCAAAAACCTTGATCCTATTTCCAGAAACTTATAACTGTTACAGTGTAATTCCAACACTGATAACTACCAGGATAAACAATCTTTTCAAGAACTACTCAACAACAATTAACAAACAAATTACAGCAGTAACAATCCAAAATAGACTGAACAATGTTTACATGTAAAACGGACAAAAATATCTTTAGTATAATTTAACCCTAATCACCAAGTTGAAAACAAAGCTTAACTTAATTATTATATACACAATTGGCTTCTATAAAAAGCTGCATTTACAAGTTGGTACCCGGCATCCATCTACTGCAGTACTTTTGTAATGGGAATCATGGCTACTACGAAGAGTAGTGGGGACAGTGAGTCGCCTGGAAGATCCCTCTCCTGAATATTAACCTCTGCTAGTCTTATTCCAGAGCTTTTAAGTATTGTATTCCAGTTGTGCATTGTATTTTTGAGGAAGCTGATGGTGTTTTCCTCTGCCCCATATATTTTCAGGCATTCTATTAGCCATGTGTGCGGTATCATGTTGAAGTCTTTCATATAGTCTATCCATGCCATGCTTAGGTTGGTTTTCCTTCTCCTACTGTTCTTCATTACCATTTTGTCTATCAGGAGCTGGTCTTTTGTGCCCCTACACTTCCTTCTGCAGCCTTTCTGTCGGTGGGGGATGGTGTTTGTCTCCTCTAGGTAGCTGTATAGCCTTTCACTGATGATACCTGTTAGTAACTAACACATTATTGGTAGGCAGGTGATAGGCCTGTAGTTACTGGCTATATTTCCCTTACTCTTGTCTTTTTGTGCTAAGGATGTTCCTGTGGTCATCCATTTGGGTGCATGGTGATTTGAGATACAATGCTGGAGGAGTTCTGCTATTCGTGGGTGTGGAGCCTTGAAGTTTTTTGAGCCAGTATCCATGGACTTCATCGGGACCTGGGGCTTTCCAGTTTGGCATTTTCTTTAGTTGGTGTCTGACTGTGTCTGTTGTGATCTCTGTGAATCTTTGTTTTATTCTCCCTGTTTCTTCTTTGACTTCCTGGAGCCATGTTGCATGTTTGTTGTGTGATACCGGATTGTTCCAAATGTTTTCCCAGAGTCTCTTACTTGGTTCGGCTTCAGGAATTTATTGGTGGTTATCTTCCCCTCTTAGTTGGCTGTATAGTCTTTTCTGGTTGGTTCCGAATAGTTTGTTCTGTTGGTATCCCTTATTCTTGTTCATGAACTGTTGGATCTTATGTGCTTTGGCCTTAAGCCTCTGTTTTACATCTTCTATTGTGTTGTTTAGTCCCCTCTCTTGTACTTTGTATTTCTAGTTTATTTCCTCCCTTGTTTCTTGCTTCTTAGCCTTTTTTCTGCCATCTCTTTCAGTTTACTCAAGTCAGATCTCATCACCTTGATTTGCTTTTCCAGGCGCCTTTTCCAAGGAGGTTGCTGTTTTGATTTCTGTTGGGTTGGTTGTGCTGTGGTGTTGGTTGTTCGAATCCCCATCAGTTCTGCTACTAATCTTGCTCCTGCATATGCCAAGTTATTTTGTTTTTGTGATACTGGTGGTGTGTATTATGGCCATTATTTCATTGACCTCAATTGTTTTCTCCCTTAATTTCTTGGTGTTGTAGGCTTTCATGGAGGGGATCTTTGTTCTCTCTGTATCTGGCTGCATCCATTGTCTAATCTTTTCTACCCATTCCGTCCTCTCTGTTACTTCGTCGGTGTTTCTTCGTGTGTCGTTGTTTGATACCTTATCATCCCTGTCGTCTTCTGTGGCATCGTCTCTCAGTTCTTCTTCATGCAATTCGTTGTCGTGTGACATTTCCTTTTCCAGTTCTTCTCTTTCTGTTTGGGAGAGCCAATTCGTTTTTCATTTATGTTTCTTACTTGATCTGCCAGCCTCTGCTGTATGTTTGGGGGTGTTATTCCTCTCATTCCAGATGTTGACCAACCTTCTTCTTTATCCTCTCTCCGTCGGTTGCTTCTGATGTAGCATCTCCATATTTCCTTATTTTCTTCTCGTGATCATTTCTTCCTTTGGTTTGCTTCTGTAGCTCCAATCTCAGGCTGTTAGTTACTGTCGTGGTGGTGGTCAGTTGCTGGATGACGACCTCCAAGTACCTGACCGTCTTCCCCTTCATCTGGGTAGAACACCTTTCTGCCAGACGAAGCTCCTCGTTGCAGAGGATCCATTTATGTCGTTGTCGTTTATTCCTTCATTTCTTTCCATCATTGCTGAGTTTTGCTATTTAACCCATAGCTGGACCCTACCCCATCAGGGTTAGGTACTCATTTACCAGCTGAGTAGACTGAGGAAATTATGGTAAAGATCATTTCCCAATGAATCAACGCCGAGGAGAGCGGTCACCCTTCCAACAACTGACCAGCCCCATTGTTGCTTAACCATTATTATTATTATTATTATTATTTATTATTATTATTATTATTATTATTATTATTATTAGATTATTATTAACTTTTGCGTTATATAATTATATACCATTTATCCCTTCACCATTATATTTAAATTTTTTTTTTTTTATCTTAGAGCATTTTCTACTAAACGAGAGAGAGAGAGAGAGAGAGAGAGAGAGAGAGAGAGAGATGGTTTCTGGGACAAAATAGAGAATCATAACTTGTTTTTTCCTCCATAGTAGTTTGGTCCATTTATGTCTTATATGGAAGAAGATTTGGCTTCTTCGGTGTCTGTTGTTGGAGGCAAACTGAATTTACGCATAAATTTCACCCATAAATTTCACTCCGACAGTTCCTTCGGAATTTGTGGAACCGGTTGGAACAGATATGTCGACTATGTCACCGTTGCAGTCCAATACTTTCACGATACTCGTCATTTTTCTTTTATTGGTTCGAGTATAAATTCAAGGACTTTTTCTCATTTTTTTCAGTTCCTGGTAGTCTTTCGAATAGATTTTTATGGTGTATGTATGAGAGAGAGAGAGAATTATATATATATATATATATATATATATATATATATATATATATAATATATATAATTCGAACTACAAATGTCCTTTAATATCTAATTCGCTCTACCTCGGATTTGTATATTTTCTTATATGTACCGAAGGGGAATTTTTTAGTTGATAATAATTTCGTCCCCCCATGGGATCGAACCACCGTCCAGTGGACGGGAAACGAAATCAGAAATCGGATAGTGACGCTGTCCGTTTCTGATTTCGTTTCCCGTCCACTGGATAGTGGTTCAATCCCATTGGGGGACGAAATTATACAATAAAAATTCCCCTTCGTTACATATATGAAAATATATCAATTCCGAGGTAGAGCGAATTAGATATTAAAGGACATTTGTAGCTCGAATGATTTATATGAATCACGGTGATGTGATAAGTATTCTATATATATATATATACTATATATATATATATATATATATATATATTATATATATATATATATATATATATATATATATATATATATATATATATATATATGCATGCTTTTGCTAGAATACATACAAACAAGATAAATACATCATACTATAATGGGCGTAATGCTGTCTGTCTGTCTGTCTGTCTGTCATTCAATCACGGCCAAACAGCTGGTCAGATGGGCATGAAACTGGCAGGGTTATGTTGGGGACCCCTAAGATGGTTTGTAATGGGTTTCACCAACCTACCCTCCTCCTTTGTAGGGGGTGGGGGTGAGAAGGGATTCCCTGAAACGGAGCTGTTTCTGGTCGTGAAACAAGGCTGGTTATTCCGTCGGAGGAAGTCGCAAATATTTTCAGCTCGGACACAATAGAAGATGAAAATTATCATCAATATCCGCAAGATTTTTTGAATAACTTAAATCCATCCGGACTGCCAGTGCACAAAATAACGTTGAAGAAGTACTGCCCGGTAATGTTGCTTCGGAATTTCGATCCTGCCAATGGACATTGCAAACGGAACGAGGTACACGTTATGGAGCTAAACTCTCACTTTGTCATCGAAGCAGTGATAGGAACGGGCCCTCACACCGGCAAACGTCTGTTCATCCCCCGGATTCCTCTGATGCCTTCGGACAACCAGTTTCCGTTCCAGTTATGGTGCAGGCAGTTTCCCATCAACCTGGCCTTCTCATTCACTGCAAACAAGTCGCAGGGCCAGACTTTGGATTGTGTGGTGTGTTTCTGCCGTCACCCATGTTCACTGGCATGGCCAACTGTATGTGGCAATGAGCAGAGCAACTGAACTCTGCCAACTTGAAATTAAGTTGTGGACAAACTGATAATATTGTGTACAAAGAGTTCTGTAGTAGGTATGTATAAAAATTGCCCTTATTTTAATATTGCTGAACAAATAGTACATATAAATTTTTTTCACTTCTGCATCCGTATTTTATCACCCATCGTAGATGGGTCAGTTTGCTAGTGCACATAATAATTGGTCCTTCTGCAGTAAAATTTATGTTGAGACTTTTATTACACAGGATATTTATCAATGCTGAAACAACTATTTCAACCTTAATGATGTTTCCAATCATTGAATAGATAACAGTTTTCATCTCTCTCTCTCTCTCTCTCTCTCTCTCTCTCTCTCTCTCTCTCTCTCTCTCTCTCTCTCTGCCAGTCATGATCCAGTGCTCAGTGAGTGTTATAGTTGACCATTATTCTTCTTAACAACAACTAGCCAGACCTGAAGTATAGTAGACCTCCCCACCACATTGTCTGTGGAGGTTACAGTGAAGAAAAAATTCTCAAATCACTGGTTTGCATTTTACATGAAGGTCCTTTCTCAATTGCAATGACAGTTTGGAAAGCGTTTTACCTGTCGCCTCTTTTGTGTTTTCTTTATTTCTGATTTAAAGGATAGTTGTTATTCTGTCGGCTCGTCTGAAATAAAATTACATGTACTTATATAAATATACAGTTTCTAGGAAAATGTCCCACGACTTGGAAGACTGACTGAGTCATTTGATTTGTTGTTCCTGGAAAAGTCCTCAAACGTGATTGAAAAGGTTCCAGGCCATTTCAGAACCGAACAAACATAGGGAGTTATCAGCCGCCCTCAAGAAACAGGGAGAGTTCTGCCTGAAACAACGTCCCCCCCTTTGGAGGTCCTGCCGAGTCTTGTTTCACTTTGCAACATAGGCAATTGCTTGTCACCTCTGCCTTCGTAGAAATAGGCGGTTATGAAATATGCTGTGCCAAATATACAAAGCTTTTTATTATGTTTACTGTATATATATAATACATTATTCTGAACTGTATAGCATACAATAGATTCTGTATTCGAGGAATACAAGCCGATCGTATTCCTCGAATATAATTTAATTTTGTTCACTGTTTTTACATTTTTGTTTTAAGGTGATTTTATATGTCACTGAATCTCAACAAATGTTCTCATTGATATATCTTTTATTTTCTTATAACTTTTAGCTTTTTATCTGATATTGCCAGGTGGTTATTTACTCAAATACAACTTGCTGAGCGTCACAAATTTCGATTGCCTACTTTGTAACATTCCACTTTAGCCAAGAGCTAAGGCCTTTGAACTAACCGAGAATGGCCAAAAGTGAGAGTGGTTGTTTCTAGGGTAAAAAAAGTGTGCTAAATCCAAAAATGGGTCTTACAAGTCCTGGTGGGACATATGCCTGTATGACACCATTTACCATCATGACGGCCGTGACAGAGTTACTGTCATTGATTAATGATACCTTTCCTATTCTGTCATTATAGTAACAACATTTTATAACTTTTAAATGAATTATTAATGTTTTAAAAAATATATATTGGATTTTTTGTTTCCATTCATTACCAAATGGGCGCAGTGCAAAAACGTTTGTGTGCACCATAATAGTTCAAGACCCTGTTTGTCAACAGGTACAGCATGGGATAATTATGATGAAAACACTGAATCCCTATCAGGGACAGGGACTTTACATGATACCTTTGGCATTTGCTACCAAAATGTTCTTAAAAAAGACATATCAACCACCAGTCCAACAGGTAAAGATACAACACAAGCAGACATGTCACCAAAAAAAACTTGAGCAAAAAAGAAAGTTTGACTCTGACATGGTTCATCCAATTACATATCCAATGAAACCTCATATCTCAACCTTCAACTATTCAGTTGAAGAAGTTAATAAACTCAGGCGCCTGATTCAGATAAGAAGAAATATAGAATGGGCAATGTCAAGTGAACTATTTGACGATACACCAATGTGGTCCGGTTGGAATTCACGCATCAAAGAAGATAAACTTCATTCCAGATTGCCAGATACATGGAGAACTTACATCTAGCCCCGTCACGACTGAATGTGGTTGCTGAAACGATGAGACATAGGAGTGTGGCGATACATACACACTAGTGACCTACGATCTGGCAATCGCAAAACCAGCTATGGAGATACAGGACCAATAATCTCCAAAAAATGATGATCTGCTCATATGCTTTGGTACTTTTCACATCATGGTGGCTTATTTTGCTTCACTTGGATATTTCATAGATGAATCTGGAGGACCCCTTATTCTTGTGGACATAGAGGTCTTGGCACTTGGATCGCTTAGAGGATTTATTGCCGGAAAACACTTCAACCTCCACAAACGACTACACCCACTGCTAGTACAGCTTTCCAAGTGTTGCATTTCAGAGCTTTCTTAAAACCAATGGTGGCAGTAACTGAACACCTACAAGGTTAATGTTGCATACTTTGAACTCAGCTGCTGACTTGGAGGATCTAGAAAGTACACTAGCATATATAACCCTAATGGATGAATATGAACACTTCACAAACAAACAAGATCTGGATGCATGGAGCAACTGCAAGGTATTTGATTCTGTATATTGATCTTGTGCATATATTTCTCCAGTTTGGTAGGGCTGTTGTACTAGTGACCTGGATATGCCTTGAGCAAACTGTAAATGGTGATGCAGCATCACGACTGAAAGGTATATTGGCTCTCTCACTGTCATTCTCTGCCGTCGAAAATGGATGGTGACAAAAACTTGAAAAATCAGGTGTAACAAAAACTAACACACATTTCAAGAGCTAAAACCCTATCATTTCAAACGAGATAATAGTAACCTTCAAAAACTAGTAAGAGGAATAGAGGACACACTGAATCCATTTGGAGAAGCTCTGGGTGATGAAAATTTGTACTGCATAAGCACTGGGAAAGCAGCACCAGACAATGTAAAAGGAGACCTCATTCACTGTATGGAGAAAGGGAAAGAGTGGTGTGATAAGTTTACCAGTGGGTGCTTTGCAGATCCCAACAGGTTTTTGAAAAAACAATCCCTAAACATAAGGTAAAATGTTTTACTAATGTGGCCATGAAGGTCAAAATATCAACCAAGGGTATGAAGATTAGGGATTCCAAGACACAAGAGATATATTTGGTAAACTTGTTCCTAGCTTTAAATGGAAGGTAGATCTTCGTGAAATTTTGAAATTTCTTTTAACACCAGTACTAATGTCACTTCACTAGCACATATTGATAGAACTGTTATGAAAAGCAGCAAATCCAAATTGATGTATATCCTAGAATGAAAAGTTTCAAGTGTGACACCTACATCCGTGGACACTTGTGTGGTAGATGGAATGTTCATAATACAGTCATGAGAGAGTATAGCACCCACCTATGGCGCAATTGCAAAGAACATCATGGTAAATCTCTGTAGAAGGCATGGAAACGTTGGAGGTGAAATCAGCCTCATTATACAGGACCCTGAGCAACATCGTCCAAAGGACTTACAACTAGCACTGAGAAATAACTTTTAAGAAGTCATTACTGCGCTTTCTTGTGAAGGAAGAGGAAGATGATAGCTAGCCTCTGTCTTGCACAGTCATGAATATATTTTAGACTGGTAAAAGAGAACTACCTTTACAAAGAGGTTGATGGTCATGTTAGTGTGTGAAAAAGTTGGTGATCTTGAGAGTTGTCTTGAGGAGCCCAACTAGCATATTATGTTGCATCTTTAAAATACTGAAAGAACATATGCTGGTGCCAATTTAATTGTGAGATGTAATGACACAGATATTCTTGTGGTCCTGCTTTATCATTGTCCATAACACAGAGCTACATATATGGATGAGTGTTGGGTAGAATGGGAAAAAACTAGAAGATTTATAGATGTCACAAATTTTGCTTCAAATCTTGGAAGAAACCTGTGTAAGGCTCTTCCTGGCTGCACGCATTAACAGGTTGTGATTTCACAGCATCATTTCTGAGGAGAGGAAAGATTGATTAAACCATATGCCATTCCTCCAAGGAATTCCAAAGACACGTTTGCCAAACTGGGAACAGAATCACGGGACAATGTTGAAAACCATCTCAAAGAGTTGGAGACATTTTTTTGTGTTCTCTATGGAAAACAAAAATATGATTCAGTAGATGAAGGGCGGTACGTAATTTTCGGTGATAAATGCAAGCCAAAGATGTCCAACAAAACCACTTCTGAATATCAAAGCTTTTATTGCTGGTGGACTGCTGCCTTGCCAATCAGTACTGAAAACTGAAAATTCGTCGCTCAATATATGTTGCGTTAATATGGAAAAATGCTAACAAACCTACCGCAACCTGAAGATAGTGGATGGCGAGTTCAAAATGGTACATGCGCTTGACTTTGGTTTGAGGGAGAGCAGATACCAAAAAGACATCTGTTGTTGGCTTGATGATGAAAAGACGTTGGATCCAGGGAGGGAACGAAGTCAGTGAAACCGAGGAAGTTCCTTCTGAGACCAGTGACTGAGTTATGTTCTTTTGGTTAACAGTATACTACTTATTCTATTCACATTTATAAAGACTCTTGAATTGAATCAGAAGGTTATTCATTCTGTTGCTTAGCTTTTCCCATGTAACAAGTTCCATTAAATTACCTTTGACATCGGACGTCTTCAAATGACCTCTAGAGGACATTTAAACTTTTAAGAGTTAATAATGGACATAGATCATGAATAAAAATAAAATTATACAATGTTGTTACTATAATGACAGAATAGGGAAGGTATCATTAATCAATGACACTTTCGCCTGAAGTTGTCACATTTGGTCGTAACTCTGCCAACCCGGCTGTCATGATGGTAAATGGTGTCTTACAGGCATATGTCCCACCAGGGACTTGTAAGACGCCCATTTTTGGATTCAGCACACTTTTTTACCCTAGAAACAACCACTCTCGCTTTTGGCCATTCTCGGTTAGGTTAGTTCAGAGGGCCTTAGCCCATTGGTCTACTTTCTTTGGGCAGTTACTTGTTTGGTCATTAGCAGCGGTTATTTTCCGTATCTGAGATTTTAGCTTTTTGGGTGTCCATAGCATTTCATCTCGTTAGAAATAAACCAGCATTTTTCACGTTTTGAACATTCGTTAGGATTTGTACCCTTTTTGTGCATGTTTATATATATATATATATATATATATATATATATATATATATATATATTATATATATATATATATATATATATATATATATATAGTTTATATATATATATATATATATATATATATATATATATATATATTATATATATATATATATATATATATATATATATATATATATATATGTATGTATATATTATATACATATGCATCGATGCATATTTGACATAGTAAAAAGTTTAATAGTTATAGAATGATTATATACATAAATAAACTACGTAAAAAAAATTACACTACGCATGCTACATCATGAACGAAGGTTAGATAGCTAGTTTACTTAAGGTAGATTCTTGGATGAGCCTATGCTTACGAGACATTTGCTTGGCGGCCGCTGATTGGCTGCTACCGGGAGGGGTAGGCAGATCCTAGCCAATCAGCGGCCGCCAAACAAATGTCTGTAGGTCATAGGGCTCGTCCAAAAATCTACCTTAAGTGAACTAGCTTTTTTTTTATAGTTCACGTGATAGGTGATCTCTCGGGTATAAAAACGATGTTCCGCGGGAGTGGCGGATTGTGGTGTTAACCACTGGCATCAACGGTGTGGACTTTTGTCAATGCTCGGCAGCTCTGAAGAAAATAAGAACGTTCGTAAAATGAGAACCATCAGCCAAGACTTTCCTACCTCTCCCAAAATCAAGCTTGTAAATATATATATATATAATATATATATATATATATATAATATATATATATATATAGATAGATATATATATGTATGTATGTATGTATATATATATATATATAATATATATATATATATATATATATATATATATATATATATAGATATATAAATATAGTATGTATGATATGTATATATATATGTATATATACTATATATATATATATATATATATATATATATATATATATATATATATATATATATATATATATATATATATATATATATATATAATATATATATCGCTTTGCTTTCTATTAAGTGAAAGTTGTGACAGATATAATTTTCAGAAGGTTGCGGTTTAGCAAAAGTCAAACAATATTTCAGTGCAATTCCATTATTGTTTTTTGTGTATGGTATTTTACACATTAGCAAATTAGCTTCTCATGATAAAGTTCTTGACGAATACAGTTGTTTTTTAATATTAGCGGCCATCTGATAATTATGTTGATTGATTTGCATTTTAAGGTAAAAGGGATAATTCGCTATCGCTGTTATCACGTGAATCTGGTCATTCCGTCAAAATACATTAATTATGCATAATACAATATGGAGGAACGATCTGTTTGTTGCATTTGACAACGTCTTCGAGGGTTGCGTGAAAGAGAGAGAGAGAGAGAGAGAGAGAGAGAGGACGAGAGAATTTCGTGGTTGGTGTCATTGTTACGATCGTGTAGTATTTATTTGTGTTTTGTGGGTTTTCCGAGAGAGAGAGAGAGAGAGAGAGAGAGAGAGAGAGAGAGAGAGAGAGAGAGAGCATAATTGGTGGATGAATGGTTAACGACTGAATCGCTTGTTGGTGAGTTCTGGGGTTGTCTGTTGGTGCTGTTGCCGTGTCAATCAGTCAGGCAGTCAGTTTATGATCAGGTTCTGGTCTTCTGGGCTGTCCGTCAGTAAAGGTGGTCAGTGGAGTCAGTATTGAAGGCATTGATGGTCAGTTATATTGCGTGCTTTTGAATTGTTGTTTGAATTGTTGTTGAGTTGTATACTTACAGTTATTGTGCCTGTGTTGCTGAAGTTGTTGCGCTTGTGTTGTGTTGCTAAGCTTGTGATTTCTGTTGTGGTTGCAGATGAGTTTTTGGAGTTGTGATTTGTTGAGCTGTTGTAGTTCCTTGATGTTGTAGGTAGTTGTATTGACTTGTCATGTTATTGATTTTTTATGTTGTTTGTGATTGTTTTGTGGCAGTGGTCTCTTGTTGTATCGTTGTGAATTGTTGTATGGTTGTAGTCCTTGTTTATTTGTTTGTGTATTGAGTTACGACGGCCGTATCGCAGACAGAGCGCAGCTGCTCGGCCTAGTGTGTCAAGTGTGGGGCGACTACAAGTGTGGTTTTAGAGTTTTTTGGTTGTAGGTTGTGATCCCGCAACAACACTCTAGGCAGCTGAAAAGTTAAATGCACTTAACAGAACTGGAGATTTTTGACTAAGACAACTTTTATCCGGTAAAGGTTGCGACGGATAAACTCTCCTTTTAAAACACATTTTCATATTTCCGTTTTTCCTTCAAAATAAATATAATTATTATTATTAAAGACACAGGAATGAAAAACGTCTGTCTTGTGAGTGGAATATACACGAACTACCCGTGGAGTATTTATACATAGTAAATGATGCCAGATTCAAGAAAAAGTATCAAAATTCCGATAAGCCTATCGAAGGATATTGATCACTTTTCTCCTCTGTTAGGGAAGTTTGTGTCCATTGTGTTTGGGCTTAATGGTGAAGCTTCAAGCATCACGTGGCTGCCTGGTAATCTTCAAAAAAGCACTCCAGATAATTATTAACCAGTCATTTTGTTAAATTTAATACACTTACTTCACAAAAGCTGATAAAAAAGAATATTCCATGTTAAATAATTATGATGTGAAAGGACAATCAGTCTTCCAATCATATTCTTGAAATTGTGAATTAATTGATGCCTTTAGCAAAGTCATGTAAATCTTTTTGCAAGTCTAAAATAGAACCATGAAGAGGATTTGATGGAAAAAGGCTCCTTTTTTCGAAAAACATTTCTGTTTAAACATTCTTAACCCTAAAGAAACTGCATTGTCTATGTTGAGAAGTCATTACATCAGTATGACCATTTATTCTCATAAAAGACTCGTTACTAGTCAAGCAATCCAAATCATTAATACTAAAGATTATGGAAGAATATGGTTGTGGGAGGAGGCTTGAAAATTTTTAGCATTCTTGGTATTTTTAAGGAAGAAATAATCTGTAATTTTATCAATAATTATACATAACTTTTGATTTTAGTAATATATCTTACTACTAACTATTTTTTTGTAACAATAGAAGTTGCAATGTTTCCTTTTAGGACTGAAAATGTCGTTATGAAGAACAACGAACGTGTGTGTGCGTGTGTTACACACACACACACATATATATATATATATATATATATTATATATATATATATATATATATATATATATATATATATATATATATTATGATAGATAGATATATATATATATATATATATATATATATAACCATCAATGAAGGGAAGAGGACACACACAGATGTACATGCTGTCTTTATTGCAACGTTTCGTAATTATCAAGTTAATTACATCATCAGGCTGTTAAAATGAAAATAAATTTCCTAGTAAAATTGTAAAAAACAAACTAAGTATTAAAAATTCAGAAATGCAAAAGTTAAAAAAGTTATTCTTACAAGTGTACAAAATATACACATTAAAATTAAGGAAGTTAAATTATTTAAAAGGACATACATTAAAATGAAAGATAAATGAACATAAAATAAGCAAAAATTGACAAAAGATTGAAAGCAGTTACAGAACAAAGAAGTTAAGGACCGACCTAGAGGAGTGACAGCGTTAAACTAAACGTAAACATAAAACATAAATAAACAACACAAGTCAAGACAAATACAGAGGGGAGGAAGACGTATGGGTATTCAACGACGGAACAAGTTGTTTAATTAAGAGCGATTCTAGAATAACAAGGTCGTGCGGGTTGGTGTATGGCCTAAAATACTGAAGTCTTTATTATCGATATATGTTTTAATATTTTGGAGTGATTTCTAATATTGGAGTGTTTCTGGGTTTGCAATCCTGCTGCCAGTACGGAAGCTTATGCCACGATGAGAATCGATACGCACCTTAAGGAGTCTGCTGGTGGATCCCACATAGGTCCCTGTTTGACATTCAGGGCAAGTATAGTTTATAAATAACACCAGAGGACATATAAGGTGATAATCGCTCCTTCGAGGTAAAGAGGGAACCGATGGTGAAAGGGTTCTTAGGGATTAATTTTATGTTATGGCATGAAAATGTTCCTGAATGATTTCTGTGAACTTTTTGTGAAATTTAATGTCATGAGTAAATGGAAAGCATGCATAGAACTTCATTTTAGGGACAGTTAAAACTTTTGGTTTAATAATGAAATGTTTTTTCAGTAGGTGATCTAATTTCATATAAATTAGCTTAGTAGGGAAACAGTTATTGTTAAAAAAGTTAATTAAAAATGTTATCTCGTTATGGAAAAG
>NC_087204.1:75714079-75731259 GCF_015104395.2 Macrobrachium nipponense
AAAGACATCTCCCAAGGACACTGGGGTTTACCAAATCCCATGCCAGGACTGTGACCAATCTTACATCGGATTTACAGTAAATCACTCCCCAGAGATTAATACAACACAAACAGTCGGTTAGGTTATGGACAAGAGAACTCAGCTATTTTCAACCATT
Organism: Macrobrachium nipponense; assembly: GCF_015104395.2. Lineage (NCBI taxonomy): Eukaryota > Metazoa > Arthropoda > Malacostraca > Decapoda > Palaemonidae > Macrobrachium > Macrobrachium nipponense. The sequence continues at coordinate 75,714,237 of NC_087204.1, forward strand.
TAAATGAACAATAACCATAGAATAAACTGGAATTTGTCACGTGTAATTTATAGCAGCAACTGCGGTACAAGAGTCAAATGATGGAATCGGCCTTAATAAAAGAGAGGCAGGTAATGAACATCTCGAAAGGAGCATGGGATTCTGATGTGATCGACAAGGTTTTCATTCAACCAAAGCTTAAGGACATTAAAGGAAGATTATCAGCGGGGTTGATCTAAATTGGCTTGTCTGTGGACGGACCTCTTTGGTATAAATACCAACCTTTTCTGTAAATTTTTCTCATTCATCTACCTGAAAGAGGGAGACAGCAGTCTCTGAAATATAGTACTTTTCTCTCTATATTTTGGTGTTTTATGGGCTCCTTTTATTATATATATATATATATATATATATATATATATATATATATATATATATATATATATCATATATATATATATATATATATATATATATATATATATATATATATATATATATATAATATATATATATATATATATATATATATATATATATATATATATATATATATATATATATATATATATATATATATATATATATATATATATATATATATATATATATATATATATATACTTATATAAAATATAATTAAAGCTTGATAATACTGTTCGTAGAGTGAGTAAAAAATTTAATACTAGTGTTACTTCCAGCTATTCACTAGATGAGATTATAATTATTCTTATAGAGATATAAATATGTTTTTAAACATGAACGATGATTATTTTTTTACATCAAGGAATTATCAAAAACACTGTAAAAACTGAATTATAATTCCATCTTTCATACGCTTTTATATCCTTATTCCTTTACTTCTAGATATTTGCTTGAGCTAGTAAAGGGAAAATTGCCATTTGTAAATATACTCTTCCAAGTAAGATTGGCTAATTAGACTGTTCTGTCGTTATTGTCCGTAGCGTTCAGTACTATATATTATCTATTTTGGTTTGAAATATTCCTGATTTTTGTATATATATGTATGAATTATTTGCGTACATATTTATTATATATATATATATAGCAATTGAAACACCAGCAGGGAAGCGCCATCTACATATCAGTAAGGACACCAAGGCCAAAACCCGGAACAGCATTTTGGTACAACTTTATTGGGACATGTTTCGAGTAGTACTATCACTCGTTATCAACCTACAAAATTAAAATAAATGACATTGTAGTTCTTGCAATCAAATTTACAATAATAAAATGATATGTATAAAAAATTATAGAGTACGTTAAAAGATAGCTAATACTTAAAAAAAAAAAAATATTATTAAAAAATTGCTAAATGAAACAATTGAGTAGATAAAATAAAAAAAATGAAGCAGAATGCAAATTTTAAGTCACAAAAACGGATGGTACAAAAGAACAGTAAATATACTAAGTCGATGTACAAACCAGCAGGATGCAGACTAAAAACACAAAAGTGAGGTAACAGCTACATTTCTAGCCAAGGAAGGCTTTATCTTAACAGAATATAAAACTTCTAGAATGTCGAGGTCTGTAGCAAACTGGGCAGAGGTTAAAATAGAAAAATCATCGATATGTAAAGGGTGACCAGACTCCTCGCTGTGTTCCCTAATTGCACTATAACTAGGTCTTGTAAGATAATTGCCTGTACGAAATGACCTACCAAGGTGCTCAAACCATCTCATCCAAGCTGATCTGGTAGTTTTTCCGACGTAAGTGGCATCACAACCACTGCACTGCCATTTATAGATCAGATTGGAGCGAAGGCTTGTTGGTATAGGGTCTTTAATTTTAAAGAAATTTCCTAATTTATTTTGTAAAGTAAAATATATTTTGATATCTAGCTGAGGGAAACCAATGGACAAAATAGAAATTAATTGCTTTTTTAGATCATAACTATGAGTTCCAGTAAAAGTTAAAGGTAAATAAATAACAGGTTTCTTTACGTTAGCAGTAGTTTCGGGTTGTTTGTTTACATACAATTTTGAAAGTTGTTTACCAATATATGTATTTACGTAATTCAACGGATAGCCATTGTTTTTTAAGAGTGACCTTAGAAATTCCAATTCTTCGTGTAAATTCAAATAGCTAGAAAACAAATTTTATATGCTCTCGTAACTAGCGTAAATATTAAATTCATCTTATATTTCAAAGGTGTAGCTGATTGAAATTTAGACATAAGACCTGTGAAAGTAGGCTTCTAAAGACTGAAGTGTGAAATTTATTATTAAGATTTTTAAACTTGAATATCTAGAAAAGCAAGTGTAAGATTATCTTCGACTTCAGATGTAAATTCTATATTTATATGCTTACTATTAAGGTACTCTAAAAAACGAGGAATCTAGTCACGACTCTTAAAAAGTAAGAAAGTATTATCATCAACATACCTCCTGTACAATAAGGGCTTAAAATCTAAAGGGCAATCGTCTAACCATTTTTTTCTCCATAAAACACATAAAAGCATTAGCCAGAGATGGTCCTATACTGGATCCCATACTTACACCATCAATTTGCTTATATAACAAACTGTTAAACAAAAAATAACATTCTTTGGTAGCTAGGATTAAAAGTTCCTTTAACTGAGACTGTTGAACCCGTTGACAGTATCATTATTATTTTAAACAGCTCGTTTAGACAGATGTCAATCGTCTCATCCAGTGGAATTTGAGTGAAAAGAGACTTCACATCAAATGATGCCATAACACAATTATCAAAATTACAGTTTCTTAGGCAGTTGATAAAATGAAAGGAGTCATTCAAGTATACTCAATTTGTAGTTAACGGCGCAAGGATGGGAACAAGAAACTTTGCGGTATTATAGTTGGCAGTTCCAATAGCTGATAGAATAGGTCTCAATGGGCAGTTTTCCTTGTGGACCTTGGGGAGCCCATACAGACGTCCTGGTCTAGACCCGGACGCTTGAAGGCCATGAAAAACCTCTTTAGAGAAACAGCCAGATTTATATAGTTTGTCTAATGTTCTATTGACTTTATCTTCTAAATGCACAATACATTTGAAAGGGTCTTTCTTATAACGTGGAACTTAGTTTGATCATTAAGGATGTCTATCATTTTATCAACATACTCTGTTCTATTCAGCAAGACTACGCCATTGCCCTTATCGGGTTTTGTAACCACAATGGATGTGTCTTTAGCTAGACTTTGTAAAATATTAAAACTCGTCAGTACTAAGTAAATACTTGGCTCTCTTGGTTTATAATTGTAAAAGGACGAAAACGCAAGGTGTTTAAGAGTTGATCTGAAATAATCATAAGAGTAGCCTTTGGGATTGTTGGTATAAAAATTATGTGTTTGTAAAGCCTTAAACAAACGTTCCCAATATTTTACAAAGTCTACCTAAAGACACATCCATTGTGGTTACAAAACCCGATAAGGGCAATGGCGTAGTCTTGCTGAATAGAACAGAGTATGTTGATAAAATGATAGACATCCTTAATGATCAAACTAAGTTCCATGTTATTAAGAAAGACCCTTTCAAATGTATTGTGCATGTAGAAGATAAAGTCAATAGAACATTAGACAACTATATAAACTGGCTGTTTCTCTAAAGAGGTTTTTCATGACCGGAGGCGTCTGTATGGGCTCCCCAAGGTCCACAAGGAAAACTGCCCATTGAGACCTATTCTATCAGCTATTGGAACTGCCAACTATAATACCGCAAAGTTTCTTGTTCCCATCCTTGCGCCGTTAACTACAAATGAGTATACCTTGAATGAACTCCTTTCATTTTATCAACTGCCTAAGAAACTGTAATTTTGATAATTGTGTTATGGCATCATTTGATGTGAAGTCTCTTTTCACTCAAATTCCACTGGATGAGACGATTGACATCTGTCTAAATGAGCTGTTTAAAAATAATAATGATACTCTCAACGGGTTCAACAGGTCTCAGCTACCAAAGAATATTATTTGTTGTTTAACAGTTTGTTATATAAGCAAATTGATATATGGGATCCAGTATAGGACCATCTCTGGCTAATGCTTTTATGTGTCTTATGGAGAAGAAATGGTTAGACGATTGCCCTTTAGATTTTACGTCCTTATTGTACAGGAGGTATGTTGATGATACTTTCTTAATTTTTAAGAGCCGTGACCAGATTCCTCGTTTTTTAGAGTACCTTAATAGTAAGCATATAAATATAGAATTTACATCTGAAGTCGAAGATAATCATACACTTGCTTTTCTAGATATTCAAGTTAAAAATCTTAATAATAAATTTCACACTTCAGTCTTTAGAAAGCCTACTTTCACAGGTCTTATGTCTAAATTTCAATCAGCTACACCTTTGAAATATAAGATGAATTTAATATTTACGCTAGTTACCAAAGCATATAAAATTTGTTCTAGCTATTTGGAATTTACACGAAGAATTGGAATTTCTAAGGTCACTCTTAAAAAAACAACAATGGCTATCCGTTGAATTACGTAAATACATATATGGTAAACAACTTCAAAATTTTATGTAAACAAACAACCCGAAACTACTGCTAACGTAAAAAAAACCTGTTATTTATTTTACCTTTAATTTTACTGGAACTCATAGTTACGATCTAAAAAAGCAATTAATTTCTATTTTGTCCATTGGTTACCCTCAGCTAGATATCAAAATATATTTTTACTTTATAAAATAAATTAGGAAATTTCTTTAAATTTAAGACCCTATCCTCCAACAAGCCTTCGCTCCAATCTGATCTATAAAATGGCAGTGCAGTGGTTGTGATGCCAACTTAGTCGGAAAAACTACCAGATCAGCTTGGATGAGATGGTTTGAGCACCTTGGTAGGTCATTTCGTACAGGCAATTATCTTACAAGACCTAGTTATAGTGCAATTAGGGAACACAGCGAGGAGTCTGGTCACCCTTTACATATCGATGATTTTTCTATTTTAACCTCTGCCCAGTTTGCTACAGACCTCGACATTCTAGAAGTTTTTATATTCTGTTAAGATAAAGCCTTCCTTGGCTAGAAATGTAGCTGTTACCTCACTTTTGTGTTTTTAGTCTGCATCCTGCTGGTTTGTATATCGACTTAGTATATTTACTGTTCTTTGTACCATCCGTTTTTGTGACTTAAATTTGCATTCTGCTTCATTTTTATTTTATCTACTCAATTGTTTCATTTAGCAATTTTTTAATTATAATTTTTTTTTTTTAAGTATTAGCTATCTTTTAACGTACTCTTATAATTTTTGATACATATCATTTTATTATTGTAAATTTGATTGCAAGAACTACAATGTCATTTATTTTAATTTGTAGGTTGATAACGAGTGATAGTACTACTCGAAACATGTCCCAATAAAGTTGTACAAAATGCTGTTCCGGGTTTTGGCCTTGGTGTCCTTACTGATATATATATATATATATATATATATTCTATATATATATATATATATATATATATATATATATATATATATATATATATATATATATATATATATATATATATATATATATATATATATATATATATTATATATATGATATATATATATATATATATATATATATATATATATATATATATATATATATAATATATATATATATATATATATATATATATATATATATATATTATATATATATATTTATATATATATATATATATATATATATATATATATATATATACATATATATATATATATATATATATATATATATATATATATATATATATATATATATATATATATATTGTAAAAGCAGAAGCGTGTCTCAACCAGAGTTTTTCCCAAGTTGTGCAGTGTGGCCAATGATGACTAACTTGCCAAGAGTGTGAGCGAGTTCCACCACCGGAAGTACTACGGGGGAGAATTCCAACTCGAATTTGAGTATGCTAATTATTCGTGGGTCATTCGATGCCTCTGTTATAAAGCCCCTTACCTTACAGACCTTTCAGACCTTACAGTTCGTTCGGGTTTGCCCAGGTCCTTCAGTGTGAGGCACGTCTAATGTCTACCAGAGAGTTGCTAGTACATCTTCCGGTATATTTTTGCATCTTCCAATCTTGGATGGTCTGGGATGCAGTTTAGATATTTGTCGAGCTTATTCTTAAACACATCTATGCTTACTCCTGATATATCCTCAGATGAGCCGGCAACGCATTGAATAGACGCTGCATTATCGATGCTGGTGCGTAGTGGATTAATGTCCTGTGTGCTTTCCTTATTTTTCCTGGTATAGTTTTGGGCACTATTAATCTACCTCTGCTTGCTCTTTCTGATATTTTTAGTTCCATGATATTTTCTGTTATTCCTTCTATCTGTTTCCATGCCCTGAATTATCATGTAGCGTTCTCTTCTCCTTTCTAGACTATATAATTTTAAGGATTGTAGTCTTTCCAGTAGTCTAGGTCCTTAACTTCTTCTATTCTAGCTGTAAAGGACCTTTGTACACTCTCTATTTGTGCAATATCCTTTTGATAGTGTGGGTACCATCTCATATTGCAATATTCAAGTGGACTACGAACATATGTTTTATAAAGCATAATCAGTGTTCAGCTTTTCTTGTTTTGAAGTGCCGTAACAACATTTCCCAATTTTTTTGCTTTACATTTTGCCAAAAGAATTGCTATTTGATCATTGCATAACATGTTCCTATTCATCATCACACCAAGGTCTTTAACTGCTTCTTTATTTGTGATGTTCTCATTAGGTTAGGTCCCCTATATGCATATAGCTTTCCTTCTCTGGTCTCCATAATTTATTGATTCAAATTTATCAGAGTTTAAATACCATCCTATTTTCCTCTGCCCAATCATATACTTTGTTAAGGTCTCTTTGTAGAGCGTTCCCATCTTCATCACAAGTAATTTCTCTACTTATTCTTGTGCCATCAGGCGAAACTACTCACTACTGAATCCTTAACATTACTGTCTATGTCTTCAATCATAATAACAAACAGTATTGCAGCTAACACTGTACCTTGTGGCACACCGGATATTACCTTGGTTTCATCCGATTTCTCATCGTTTGCAATAACTATCTGTTCTGTGTGTAAAAATTCTTTTAACCATCTTCTACTTTATCTATGATATTGTGTTTTCTAATTTTCTTTGCTAATATATTATGGTCTATTTTGTCAAAAGCTTTTGCAAAGTCTAGATAAACCACATCTGTTTCATTTCCGCTTTTCATATTTTTGAATATGTTCTCACGGTGGACTAACAGTTGGGTTGTGTACTTTTTCCGGGTACGAAACCGTGTTGTCCTATATTAAACAAATTATTTTTTTATTAAATGTTTCATAATATTTTTCTTCATTACCCTTTCATACACTTTCATAATATGTGATGTTAGACTCACAGGCCTATATACTTGCCTCTAGTCTTGATCCACTTTTGAAAGTACGGTGATATATGCTAATTTGTGCTCATCATAAATCTTGCCTGTATCACACTTTGTCTTAATAATATTGCAAGTGGCTTTGCGATAGAATGAACTACTTTCTTTAACAAAATAGCAGGGACTCCATCAGGCCCTGCAGCAGCTCCATTTTAATTTCATTAATTGCCTGCACAATATCAGCTTCATTAATTTCTATGTCAGCTAAATATTCACTATTTTCGTCCCTTACTTCTATATCATTATCTTCATTATCTATTCTAGGGGTGAATTCTCCCTTATATCGTTCTGCCAGTATGTTGCAAATTTCCTTTTTTTTCATTCGTTAATCTCCCTTCAATTCTCAGAGGGCCTATTTCTATTCTTTCTTTTATTCATCTTCTTCGCATATGAGTATAATAGTTTGGGATTTTGCTTGATATTTAATAGGGTTTTTTGGGTTTTTTCTTCCTAGTCCCGTTTTTCATTTTCTTTTGATTGTATAATCTTTTGTTCTGCATTTTCTATCTTACTTTTTAGTTCTATAACTTTCCATGCATTTTTTCTTTTGCAAGACCTTTTTTCCACTTTCTGATTTTCTGAACAAGATCCTTCTGTCTCTTGGTATGCATGAATGATGTTTACTTTTCTTCTTCGGTATATATTTATCCACAATTTTCTCCAATATTTTATATAATATCTCCGTATTTACCCTTATGTCATCACTTACGAAAATTGTTATCCCAATCTTTGTTTAATTCTTCACTTATTTCTGACCATTTTATATTTTTACTGTAGAAGTTGTATTTTCCATATCCTTCCCACTTTTTCATTCTTGCTTTGGAATGAACTGTTAATTCTATGACATTATGGTCTGAAATACTCGACATTATAAACTATTATTTCTTTAACATAATTCATCTCGTTCACAAATACTAGGTCTAAAGTATTTTCCTTTCTTGTTGGCAGGTGATTTATTTGTTGAATGTTGTATTCTAGTAGCATATCTAATAGCTTTTCAAATTGCCTCTTATCTTCTGCACTACTATTACTCTCTTTTTTATATGTATAAGTACAACCACAATCTCCTATTCGTTCTTTCCATTCTACGAAGGAAAGTTGAAGTCACCAGATAGGAGAATAGTCCAGTCCTTGATGATTTCACATATATCATCCAATTTTTCAATTATTAAGTCAAACTCTTTAGTATTAGGAGGTCTATATATTACTATGTTCATTAATTTTTCTGATTCAAATTCTACCGCTATTAGTTCCACATTCTGAGTTACTATATTTCTCATATATATTTTTCCTTGTTTTTTGTCTTTCCCATATATTGCGGTTCCCCCTTGATTCCTATTTTTTCTATCTGATCTATAAGTTTGGAACCCTTTTTATTTGATCATCATTCCCAGTCTCTTGGGGATACCAGGTTTCACTTATATTCATTATATCTATTTTCTTTTCAATTTGGGTTAGTTCTTCTAAGTACTCTATTTTTTCTTTTTGAGTTACTCGTAACTAAACCCTGCGCATTCATCACTATGATGGTTTGCGTGTTTTTCTCTTCATTAACCCTTAAACGCGGAGCAGTAAATAAAAAAATGACTCCCGTATGCGGAGGGGTTTGGAAGTGAGCGCGTAGCGGAAAAAAATATTTTTTTCAAAAAATCACAGCGCGCTTAGTTTTCAAGATTAAGAGTTCATTTTTGGCTCCTTTTTTTGTCATTGCTTGAAGTTTAGTATGCAACCATCAGAAATGAAAAAAGTTATCATTATCATATATAAATAATGCGATATATGATAGCGCAAAAAACGAAATTTCATATATAATTGTATTCAAATCGCGCTGTGCGCAAAACGGTTGAAGGTAACAAGTTACTTTTTTTTTCGTTGAATAATGCACTAAATTGCGATCATTTTGATATATAACACATTGTAAACGATATAAAAGCAACACAGAGAAAATATTATCACAAAATAATGCATGAATTCGTAACGCGCTTACGTAAACACATATTTTTTTTTCAAAAAAAAATTCACCATAAATCTAAAATATTGTCCTAGAGACTTCCAATATGTTTCAGAATGAAGACAAATGATTGAATATTACTATACTGTAAGAATATTAGCTTACAAATGCAGTTTTCGGCCATATCTGACGAGCTAAAGTTGACCGAATGTCGAAGATTTTTTAATATATATATTTTTTTATATGCAATTATTCGGAAATAAGAAAAGCTACAACTTTCAAACATATTTTTCGTTTTATTCTACATGAAATTGCGCACATTTTCATATATAAAACTCTATGAAATGCCTAATATGAAACGGAGCAAATATTCCGAGAATGGGACTTACGCATTTCGGAGATTTGTGGCGGAGAATCCGCGCGCGGAGGGAAGGAAAGTTTTTTAAAAAATTCACCATAAATTTAAATATTGTGCTAGAGACTTCGAATTTGTTTCACGATGAAGATAAATGACTGAATATTACTAGACTGTAAGAGTTTTATCTTACAATTGCGTTTGTTTTTCGACCATTTCGGTAGAGTCAAATTTGACCGAACGTGGTTTTTTTTTCTATTTATCGTGATTTATATGCAAATATTTCGAAAATGAGAATAGCTACAACCTTCAACTATTTATTGTTGTATTATACATGAAATTGCGCACATTTTCATATATAAAACGTTATGTAACGGCTAATTTAAAATGGTGCAAACATTACCACAATCGCACGTATGATTTTTTCGGAAGAGTTACCGCGCGGACGTAAAGAAAATGTTATTTTTTCATAAATTCACCATAAATCGAAATATTGTGCTAGAGACTTCCAATTTGTTGCAAATAAATGAAGGTAAATGCTTGAATATTACTAGAATATAGGCGTTTTAGCTTACAATTGCGTTTTTCGACCATTTCGGTAGAGTCAAAATTGACCGAAGGTTGAAAATTTGTCTTCTTTCATTTTTATATGAAAATATTTCAAAATTGATAAAAGCTACAACCATGGGTTGTTTTTAGTTGTATTGTGCATGAAATTGCGCACATTTTCATATATAAAACTTTATGTAACGGCTAATTTAAAATGGTGCAAACATTACCACAATCGCATGTATGATTATTTTCGGAAGAGTTACGCGCGGACGTAAGGAAAAAGTTTTTTTCATAATTCACCATAAATCGAAATATTGTGCTAGACACTTCCAATTAGTTGCAAAATTTAAGATAAATGATTGAATATTACTAAAATATAAGAGTTTTAGCTTACAATTGCGTTTTTTCGACCATTTCGGTAGAGTCAAAGTTTGACCGAGGTTGAAATTTTGGCACTTATCGTTATTTATATGAATATATCTTAAAACTGATAAAAGCTACAATCATGAGTATTTTTTTTTTTGTTGTATTCTACATACAAATGCGCACATTTTCATATATAATACTCTATGTAACGGGCTAATTTAAAATGGTACAAAAATTATGTCAAAGTGACGAAATAATTTCAGAGATGTGTCACAGATACTTTTTAGTGCGGCAAGAAAGAAATTCGCGCTTAGCGCGCCTGCGTAAACGATTTGTAAACAAAACAACACCTTGATCCGTGGGAACTCCCCAGCATCCCCCAAGGCGCGTGATTCAAGAGTTTTCGGCTGGTAGGACCAAATAAAAAGTTTTTTCCGCGAATTTTTAAAAAAATTTTGTATGTCGACGTAAAATACGTCCCAGTCGGCACCCGAGAGACAAAAAATGTCGACGTAAAATACGTCCAGTCGGCGTTAAGGGTAATAATGGTAGTAATAAGGATTTTCCCATGTCTCTTTCCTGTTCTGGTATGTTGTTCTTTTTTTCATTTCAGAAATTCTGACATTAAAAAATCCAACTTTTCCATAATATTTGATCTTCCTTCATCATAATTATTCATTTTGTGTCTGAATCTGCAATTTTTCTCCGTTTCTGCAATATCCTCTTGCATAATAAATACAGTTATTATCTCTTGAGTAGAATTTCGGAGCTGATGCTTTGAAATATTTTGCTGACACCTCTGCATATCTCATTGGTGGTTTGCTTTTCTCTTTTACCTGATATTCTTGATTTCTCTCTTTATTTGTTTCTTTCTTATTTTGGATTTTATTACTTGGTTGGTTATTTATATTTGATTATGATTCATGGCTACAGGGTGCATATATTTGCATTTTTGTCGAACTTACATCCTTTTCCTTCTTTTAGGTTTTTGCATATTTTTTTTTGGATGCAGATCTCTGCAATCATCCCCATAGCCATCTAGGTAGGGTCACATTTACCATATATTTCATTCCCCTCCCAAGTTGTGACATACCTTAGGATGTTTTTGTAGTAACATCTTTCTCCAAATCTGCAATTCCCTCTTTTCAAAAGGTTGCAGATTTTGTCTTTCTTGTCTATTTTTTCCTCTTTCCCGTCATTGTGTAGATCTGGATAGAGCCTCTTCGGGATTTGCTTTTCTGTTGTCATATCGTAATTTATTTCTTCGTAGGTATGCTGCTTTATTGCCTCATATGTAGTATCGATGGAGTATCTCTGCATCCATACTTTTATCTGTTCTTTGTTTCCTTATTTTTTTCTGTCATTTCATTTTTGTTTACCTCTCTTCCGTTTTCCTCTTCTTCTTCTTCTTCCTCCTTCATCTTCTTCTTCATCCTCAACTATTTGTACATTCAATCTTGATTTAATAACATTGTCTATCCATGATAGACATGTTGAACAAAAAATTCTTGTATCTTTTCTCAAATCTTGCATTACCTCAGCACACTGTGGATGGGTCGGAATGTTGCATGCAGCACATTTTCTGATTAGGTTTTGTGGATTGACTATGCTATACCAAACCTTACACAGTTTTGCATGCTTTTGGCATTCTTTTTCCTAATGCATCAATTAGGATATTCACAAGATTCACCTTATTCATTTTCTTTGTCGGAATATGTTGGTTTATGTATATTTTCTTTATGAGTCTCTTGACCACTTGGATTTTATTTGGAACTTCTTCAATTATTTTCAAGATGTTTTCATTAGATTTGTTCCAGTTTGAAGGATTATATCCTTCTAATATATCTACGAATGCTTTTGTATCTTTTTGGTTAGGACTGTTGCTGATTTCATAGATGAGAAATGCCAGTTCCCTTCCTGCTACCTCATCGTGTTGCGAATCCGCCAGCAAGCTAAATTACGCCATTTCTTCCCGCAGTTGGAACTTACTGCCATCTTGTTCTGATTTGACAGTATTACACTTGATAAACTAACCAACCAGCAGGCTTTTTTCCTCCACGCTCTGTTCCGAAATAGACAATTTGGCCAGAGGTTTCTGCAGCATACATCGCAGATTTTTTTAAATACAGTTCATGAATATAAATGGGTCTTTCATTATAGGAGGCTGATGCTTAGCATAATTTCCATGCATACCATTTGGAAGACAACGTCGATTCCAGGAGGATTTTAATTAAGGGACTTCTTAGGTATAATATATGGGAGGCTGTTCTATAGGGGATCAGTTACCATATTGTAGTGTTCTGTGGTAGGAGGTGAGCTTGTTTTCGGTATTATATCATACATACATACATCCCACACACACACTAAAATGTAATAATATATATATATATATATATATATATTATATATATATATATATAAGTATATATATATATATATATATATATATATATATATATATATATATATAATATATTATATTATATTATATAGGAGGCTGTTCTATAGGGTTTGGTAATAACCATAATTAGATGTGGATTTTTATGTTAGCAGGAGAGTTTGAGCTGTACCTCTCTCATATTCATACATACTTATATATATATATTATATATATATATATATATATATATATATATATATATATATATATATATATATATATATATATATATATATATTTTTATATATATATATATATATATATATATATATATATATATATATATATATATATATATATTCTTCTAAATGGATATGAGACATATTATATTGTGTGTGTATGCGATCAGGACAAGGGGACTTCAGTGACGAATTCTATCTCTGTCTTGCGTCGAGAGAAACGTCAAGTGACACCTGGGTATTGCATTTCGTACCAGTGTTCTGATGAATGTCGGAATAAATAAAAAAAGGACCGAAATAAAACCACCAAATCCCGAGAGGAACGAAGTGCACGGTCACAGTGGCTTTCGACATCACAAAAAACAAAAAACCTGTTGTGAAATATTAGACCATCAACATAATACCAAAATAGCCATAGTTAAAGGGGAGGAAATAGTTTTCTTTTTTTTTTTCTTTTTTTTTTTTCAAATCCTCTGTGTCCATTAGTGAATCAGCAGCGCTTTTATTTTTTTTTTCATTTTTTTGTGGAACTATAATACCATGTTTCTAAATAACACTGTTACATTGGACCTATCCATGAGTAATTCCAGTCGCCTTTAATTGATGGGGGCCTTTTATGTTTATTGTTTCTGATTCGACACACTCACAAACGCGTCTCTTATATAATACGCACACATGCATATATATATATATATATTATATATATATATATCTATATATATATATATATATATATATATATATATATATATTTATTTGTGTGTGTGTGAAAGAGAGAGAGAGAGAGAGAGAATTTGTGTGAGAGAGAGAGAGAATTTGTGAGAAGAGAGAGAGAGAGAGAGAGAGAGAGAGAGGGAGAGTAACAGCACCTCTGTTTGAAATTATTTTTCACAATTTTTCGACTTATTTGCAATTTTCTATAAATTTCCTGAACAATCAATCACTATGTATGTACATATATAGATACACACACACATACACACACATACATTTTGTTTGGGAACGTCTTAATCTGCACAGAGACCTTGATGACACTCACCAGGTGTCGTTCTCTTATTTCTCTTTGCCGAGTCGCCCCCCCCCCCCCCCCCCAAGCCTCACCAGCCACCAACGATTGATGAGCCTTCCAGCCTCCTCAGAACCTTTTTCGATTCTTCATTCTGCACCTGAACCAAGAGAGGCTCTTCACGGGACTTCTTATTCCTTGAAAATCCCACGAACTCTTCAGTGAAGTCTGGCTTCTGCTAGTGGTCTAGAAGGCTGGATGTTTCTTTTGTGTCTTATTTTATTTCCTTTTTTTGTTTTTGTTTTATTAAGTGGGTCTCAGAAAGGGACCTAAATTGTATTCTGTTTTGTGGTATTAAGTTTTTTCATTGTGATAGACATGTGTAGACTGCTGGTTTTGATTTTGGAAAGTTTCTGATAATGGCATGATGTTCTTTTCCAGAACACCTCTTTCAGTTTCCACGGTCCTTAGCCTTAAATATAAACAGACTTATTTGTTAACTAGCTCTATCTCTCTCTACATTTTCAAAAATACACACACACACACACACATACATATACACACATACATACATACACACATACATACATACATACTTACACATATATATATATATATATATATATATATATATATATATATATATATATATATATATATATATATATATATATATTGTTGTCTATGTTTAATGATGTTGCACTTGAGTAAAAGAAATACGTGGAAAAAGAGATATAACAAGAAATTCAAGCCATTTATGGATCGTTGCTTCTCGGCAATAACTTCTTATCAAAGCATCGGATGAAGGTGAAAGTTGGCAATTGCCTATTTTGCAACCCTACCTCATTTTTGCAATGAGTATTTTTAGTACCCAAGTTCGATAGTGTTGATATTTATAGGTAAAATGTAGTCGCCAGAACCAAGAAAACCACAGAAAAGGATCCTAACACCATTCGTGACTTGAACAGGACATGACATCTTGAGGCTCCGCCCATCCAATCCTCCAGGTAGGCAGGAAGTCCCTGACAGCAACAGGTGAATGGATCTGCCACCACAGCCCCACTATGCATTCCAGAGGCCATGACATATCAGTGTTTTTCGTAGACAACTTTTAAACCTACGAATGGATTTCCATGCCACTAAAGCAGTGTTTTTTTCAAACTTCGTCCTCATTTTCGGAAGTACTGTGCATTGCCATATGTCCTTCATTAACTTTTCACTGAAGAAAATGAGGTTAAAGCTGCGCTTACCCACCCAGCTATCCGCCTAAGTGGTGACGTGTATCAGTGACGTCGATATAGCGTATTCTCCCCTATACCTTATCAAATGGTTGTTTGACTTATGGTTAAATGTCAGTTTACCTACGAACTTTTTTCAAAAGCACCACTTGTTCGGAACGGTCTGAGTCAGGCAAGAAATTAGACTTTTTTCTAAGACTAAACGGCTTGATTAAGCACATCTGTCAATTCAGTGTACTGTCATAAACAGGACAATGTTAGAAACACTCAGTGTTGTAGTGGCATGGAAATCCATACGTCGGTTATAAAGTTGTTGACGAAAAACACAATTTCGTTGCTTATGGAATGCATAGGCGGGTCCAACAAATTCGAGAATGGCCAGCAGGAGATGGAATCGTCTCTGTGGTTGCATGACTGCATTTGTGAAGCGGATTGCTGCTTTGTGTACAAGCAAGACTCGTGGCAAGAGCGAGAAATCCAGTGAATACATAATTATTTCTATAATAGTGGGTAATGGTGACTTGGCTTCAGCAAATAGAAGGCTGTAGGGTCGAAACCTGAGGTCAAACAAGCCGGACTGTCATTTTGTATCCCCGCCCTCAATAGATGTAGTAGATCTAGCAAATGAGCTGTAGACTGGTTCATCATGTGGAGGAATTATATACACCGAATTATCAGTAAAGTAGAAACAATACGAATATGGAAAAATGGAAGGATTCCAAGCTAACAACTTAGTCCTAACAGTTGGTGTGGAAATTGCGATGAAATCTCTACAAAATAATAATAATAATAATAGTAATAATCATATTATTAAAATCAGTGAGAATGATAAGTGCGATCAAGAGGACATGAAAAATCCTGCTCGTCAGCACTGATATCGCTGAAGCGTAGGGTGTGGGTACTAATATCAACTAATGAGTAAGTCTTCGGCAAGTGGGCAGGGCCGCAGTGAAGAGACTTTTCTCCCTATATGTGAGCCTCTCCTGACTGTGGGCGAAGCCTCATGACGTCAGAGGTTAACGTCACTATTGCGTTCAAAAGCCTTACCTGTTATTTTGAACTAAGTTACAAAATAACTCTTGCAAAATTTAGGTAAGGTCACAAAATATGGACTTGACAACTTTCATTTTTATCGTATGCTTTGAAAGGAAAGTTATTGCCGAAAAACAGCGTTCCTTCCAACGGCTCTGAATCCCTTATTGGTTAGATGTAAATTTAATAATGCTGTATACAACATAGACGATATTATATATATATATATATATATATATATATATATATATATATATATATATAATATATATATATATATATATATATATATATATATATATAATCTGCGTAATACAGAAACACCTCCCTAAACATAATCTATTATGGATGTGTTACCTATTATCGACGGAGTTACTGTTTTCCGTTACTCCTTTACTTGGAAACTTGTTTGTCAGTGAACCGTTATTTGATGAACGATGATCAGTTGTTGTTCAGATTTAATTCATGACGTTTGACCGTGATTTCATAGAGGTTTTTTAAGCGCCTAGGTGGCGTGGTTGGTATGGTGTTGGC
>NC_087204.1:75731759-75791759 GCF_015104395.2 Macrobrachium nipponense
GGGAGATATTGTGCCAATATCTGGTTCTCTGTCGAACTTCCTCTTGTGCTGACACGCCGCTTCGGAACTGTGCTTAATTTTCAAGTGTTCTCACAAGTTCGTCGCTCTTGGGTGGTTACTCGTCGTTTCCCTCTTGTTATTGCTCAGATGATAAAGAGAGAGAGAGAGAGAGAGAGAGAGAGAGAGAGAGAGAGAATGGTTTGTGGGAATCAAGAACTGCGTTGGTAGCAGTGTAATGTAGTCAACAGCTGTTTGATGCAGTCGGTTGTTAATCAATAGCGGTGTAGTATCCGATTCCTCTGCCAGTTCCGGGTTTGAGCCCCAGCAGCTGTAGCAGGAAGAGATAAGTTTCGGCAAAGATTTGGTGCCAAAAGCGGTTGTTCGAAGGGTGATTCACAACAGAGGAGCAAGAGAAGCAAAGCATAATTTCATGTTACCCAAAGACTTTCACTTGTGTCCTAATTTCTCTCATCATATTATTCAATTGTGTGTGCTACTTATGGAGTAAGTGCCTGTACCAGTTATCCAGCAAAAACAGCATTTCCCCCTTGAATAATTCCATGGAAGAAGATATAGATTGAATGATGGTAGGATATTGTAATTCAATAGATTATGCAGATTTCGGCTATGAGATATTTTGCATTCAACCGGCGCAAAATTGATGGCCCGTGCTTGTGCTTGTGCCTGTAATCTAACAAGCAACAGCATTTCCCCCTTGAATAATTCCATGGAAGAAAATACAGATTGAGGTATCGTAGGATATTGTGATTCAATAGATTATGCAGATTTCGGCTGTGAGATATTTTGTATTAACCCGCGCAAAATTGATGGCCCGTGTTTGTGTGAAACGGGGACAAGGAACGTTAATTCTGCCACGGCAGCGTGAGGTTGCCGTCGATGAGTGCATATTATTTCGAAGCAGGTTTCCAGGGGATGTGAATTAAGCTGCAAAAATATTCGCGGAAAAGCGAGAGTGTAATCGCTTGAGCTTTGTGCTGAAGTCAATCACCCGCTGAAAATTGCAACACATCACACGCTGCAGATAATCCTTGAGAGATATCCACCGTTGCTCTGTTACCTCCTCCAGCAAATTGGGAAGGAGTTAAAGGTTCACGTCTGTTCGTCTGTATGATAGCTATTGCGAAAGGTTCCTGGTGGATTTCTATGAGTTTTATCGTCGAGATACGTGCCAAGGAAGGGTAGATTAGATTTTGAGTGAGTTCAGATCCATACGAGGATCCCAGAATTGACTGAATATTCGCCTTGTTCCAGTCTTAAGAATATTTATACTAAGTTTATATGCTATGCAGCTTTTATTATTCTCAGCAACGGAGTTTGTATTCTCGAAACCTGTTAGGTGTCATAGACACCTCGACAACTAGAGTTAATTGATATAAAAAAAACCATTTTAAAATACCTTGCTTTTCTGATTTTCATGAGATAAAAAGGGCGATACAGCCAGCGTTCTTTGATGTTTGTCCTCGGAAAGTTTAGAGTGACAATTTTCTTGAAAGATTCTCTAAATATCTTCAGTGGTGACTATTTTTCACGACATACCAAAAGAGTAAAGTTCACCGGTTTAAGGTTTTGTGTCATTGACAAGGCAAGATTGCAGAATTTTTTCACGACGGGAAGGTAGAGGCTTTGTTGATCGAATGCTCATTATGTAGAATATGATTATATGAAGCAGTCAGATGGATTTAGCTTATTTCATGGTGATTCGAGTGTATGAAATTGTCCAACATGATGCTGATGATACCACGGAACAAGATTTATCTAAGTGATTTTGTCTTCAGAATCTATTTTATCTTCAGGTTAAATGATGAATGTGACATTCTTTTTCATTTTAAGTTATTTAAATTTTTCATGGTTTATTTACTTTTATTACTTTAATTTTTTTGTTTAGGTTTTTGTTTTCATAATTTATTTACTTTTATTACTATTATTTTTTTGTTTAGGTTTTCTCTTGTCTTAGCTTGTCAATACTTAAGAAGAAAGGAATTTCTTCTGGGAAAATTAAGAAATATCCTGAAATGATTTTAAAATATCCTTGATGTTCTGTTGAAATTTTAACTAATGAGGAAACGCAGAAGCGTAAGTACCCGTATCAGTTTCTAATTATGAGTGCGCTTTCCCCCCTTTTCATTCATACCTGTGGTATGCTCTCTCTCTCTCTCTCTAACAATCACTCCCTCTTATTAGGGCCTCTCTCTCTCTCTCTCTCTCTCTCTCTCTCTCTCTCTCTCTCTCTCTCTCTCTCTCTTTGTATAAAGAAAAGGATATGAACATCTTACAAACTGAAAACTGCTAAGTATAAAAAAAAATATTACAAACACTTAAGATATTAACTCTCTCTCTCTCTCTCTCTCTCTCTCTCTCTCTCTCTCTCTCTCTCTCTCTCTCTCTCTCTCTCTCTGTGGTCGTATAAGTAAAGGGGTGTGAACGCCTTCCTAACTGAAAACTTGCACAACAGGCTAATCCAGAGGCTCTTCTTCATGTGCCGTGCCATAGGGCATTAGCTACAGCCGACGAATCTCCCGCGTTCGCCATTAGCTCGCCAATTAAATGCCCAGGTAATCAATTAGATACCCAAGTCATTAATCAACCCCCAATTTTTCCTCTTTCCACTTTCTGTATTCGCTTACATTGATAACTTTGCTAAAAGTCAAATAAAAAATGTTTTGTGGGTTATTTTATTGTTCTTTGTTAGTTAGGAACATTGTTATGTGATCATGTATTGTCTTCATGTCTCCATACAAGATCGCGTTTGTATCTTTCTACCTAACTTTGTAATTATAGTATATATATATATATATATAATATAATTATATATCATATATATATTATATGAGAGAGAGAGAGAGAGAGAGAGACAGAAGAGAGAGAGAGAGGAGAGAGAGAGAGAGAGGAGGAGAGAGACAATTTCTATATGTGTTTATATGTAATACTTTTAAAGGTGTATATATATATATTATATATGTGTATACATTCACATATATACTTATATATAATATATATATAAATATATGATATTATATATTTTTAGTATATATGATAATTATATATTTTTCGCTTATATATATATAAATGTGTGTATGTATGCATGTATGTGTATGTAAATGTTAATGTGTGATGGCCTCATGTATGTTTGTATGAAACATCTTGTAATAAATTAAGCGACAGAGAAAACAGAAAACAACTACAAATAATACATTTTATCTTTAGGAATCCAAAGTCTGAAATTAAAACCGTGAAATTGAGAACAGTGTCTCTTAGAAACTCTATTATTTGACCAAAATCATGAAATAACACAATAACTGATTTCACATCTGACATAAAGCATCGCATGCCTTGCTTTGGAGAATGTTTCCAAAATTCGATTAGACATAACTAACTATAAGGCTCTCAGAAATCGGAGCTTTAGAAAAAACTTAAGAGTCACACCTGGCTGCGAATTTCATCGTGACATTCAATAGATTCTTCCTTGGTTCATAAGCCCACACGTTCAAATGAGATACTTTGCGGATTTCATAACTTACGTCAAAATTCGGTGACTGAGGTCATGATTTAGCTCAACACTTCGAGATGCCACGGGACTCTCAGTGAAATATATTGAGAATATTTTGACTTGTAACCGAAAGCAGAGTTACACTGGCGCTGTTATGTTGTTCATGAAAGCTAAAGAAAGTCTTTTTACTGTTTCTTTACTGTTGAGAAATATCGGTAAAAGAATTTAACAGACCACCCTGTTTATTTCTACCTTTTATTGTTGTATGTTTTGTATTGTTATTTGATTGGATATTTTTGTGTTGATTTGCTTTGCATGACATCTGTATATTTTATAGATGAACATTCCAAATGCTTTTGGTTTGTCAGCATTTCTACTCCTATTGCCTTGACTCAATACAGCGCATTAGTCTAAAATTATCATTTATGAACACCATCAAGGAATTTTGACGGCGATATGTAAACCATGTCTGTTCGTTTGGATTTGCCATTTTTGTTGTATGGGTAAGATATCTCAAAGAAATATTGAAAGACTAAATGTAAGTCATG
The DNA here is from genome assembly GCF_015104395.2 of Macrobrachium nipponense. Classification (NCBI taxonomy): domain Eukaryota; kingdom Metazoa; phylum Arthropoda; class Malacostraca; order Decapoda; family Palaemonidae; genus Macrobrachium; species Macrobrachium nipponense. The sequence goes on from NC_087204.1 coordinate 75,735,816, forward strand.
ACGTCTTGATTACATTTTGTATGTGATTTATTTATTAATTAAGTTATTTATATGCCGCTGGAGGTAATCTCGTTGTTAGTATTTTAACTCTTTCAAATTATTCTGTCTTCTACAGTTCAAGCCATGAGGTGTGAAAAAAATATTTGCCTTATTTCGATTTATGCAGGTAATTCATCAGGTTTCTTGATATTTGACAATAATATCTTCAGATATTTGCTAAGTGGTTGAATTAATATCAAGGAGAGGAAACTATTATATGTATCCACCCGAGAGAGAGAGAGAGAGAGAGAGAAATCGACGAGCTCGTGATGCACCACGAATCTTTCAAACATTCACCCGAGAGAAATGATTTTAAATGTTTTGTCAGTTCTCTTCTGTTTTTTTTTTCTCTTACTTGAAAGTCGATATCCTGTGAGGCTTATTGTATTTCAGTTTAGTTTTTGCTGTGATGGAAATGGGGCACTGAAGTGGTATTTCGGTTTAAAATTCATGGAAGCTATTATATATATATATGTATATATATATATATATATACAATATATATACATATATATATATATATATATATATATATATATATATATATATATATATATATATATATATATATATATTATTCCTGATCATCAGATCTTGCTGTTGGCTGCTTCATCATAGTTTCATTTAATTTGTTTTGCTGCCTAAATGCGCCCGCGCACACGCATGTGTGTTTATATGTATATATATATATATATATATATATATATATATATATATATATATATATATATATATGTATATGTATATGTGTATATATATATATATATATATATATATATATATATATATACATACACACACACACACACACACACACACGCATTAAGCTGCAAATGCCCTTTAATATATATTTCACTCTACTTCGTAATTGATATATTTTCATATATGTTAACCGAAGGGGAATTGTTTAGTCTTAAGAAATTCGTCGGCTCAGGGGCGCGAACCACAGAACCAAGAAATCAGGACGTACAATGAAGCGCTTCAATGTACGTCCTGAATTCTTGGTTTTGTGGTTCGCGCCCCTGAGCAGAGGAATTTTTTATTGACTAAAAAATTATTAACATATATGAAAAATATGAATTCCGAGGTATTAAAGGGGACAATTGTATCTTAATGTGTATATATGGATCACGGTTATGTGATAAAACATATATACTGTATATATATATATATGTATATGTATAATATATATATGTATATATTATAGTATATATATATATATATAATATATATATATATATATATATATATATATATAGAAGCGAATCTTCTTCGTAAAATTCACGTGATTCGTTTTTCGTCCTGGAAATTAGTAGAAAGGTCCTGATCCAAGTAAAGCAATGATTAATGTGATATCGTAAAGGGCTGCGTAGGAATGAATTCCTTCATCGGTATCTTGACGTTTGTGTTTCATAATTCTGGTAATATGACGAACGAATATAATTATAAGGATTACAAATATATTATCATAAGAGGATAATGGGAAAAAATCACGGATTTGTATCGCGAAAACTAAAAACTTACTTGCCTTAAAGCATCATCATCATCATCATTATTATTATTATTATTATTATTATTATTATTATTATTATTATTATTATTATTATTATTATTATTATTATTATTATTTATTATTATGGCCTCTGACTTGAAATTCAAACTTCCAAGGAATATAATGTATTTTAGAGTGAAGTAACACAAGACAATAATTAGTAGTACAGAAAGACGAGAGCAGTGATAAGAAAATGAAAAAATAATGTAATAAATCGATGAAAATATAAACAAACCAATTGAACACATCATTCTGACAAAGGGACAAAATATAAATAGATACTCTTTAAATTCTGACAAACGAACAGACACGAGAAATTCATCTCTAGGCAGAGGTAGAATATGTGCATTGGCCGAGATTCGCAGCCAAAATTGCTGTGCTGATAATGCAGATGGAACCGAGTGAGTGCCTCAGAGACCCGGCCCCGGCGAAATGAAACCGCATGCACAGGCAAATGCCTCGAGCAAAAGACCCCGAGACATTGAAAAGAGCCGCTTTTAATCAAGGCCTTAGAGAAAAAAATAACTTTAGCCTTTTGCAGGTTATGTTTGGAGGCTTCGGCTGTTGATTGCCAGGGTGAGGTTTTCCCTCTCGGTTGGAAAGGAGACGATACCCCTTCCATTTCTCCCATGCTCTCGTCATGGGGAACCTCTTGGCTTTGTTTTGTGTGGGGCTGGTAATTTCTCTCTCTCCTCTCTCTCTCTCTCTCTCTCTCTCTCTCTCCCTCTTTCTTCCTCTCTCTCTTCTCTCTCTCTCTCCTCTTTCTATTCCCGATTTTACGTAACAAGGAATTTACCTTCCCCTATGAAAATTAATGTTTTTCACCTAACTGAAATTCTCTCTCTCTCTCTCTCTCTCTCTCTCTCTCTCTTCTCTCTCTCTCTCTCTCTCTGACTCTGAAAATCTTCATATTTAAGGAGCCGGAGTTTATTGGTGTCGAGGCTTCCCCCTTCAACTGGGTGATGTTATTTCAATTAGATTTTTATTGCGTTTTTCTACCTCGGCGTACTTTGCTGTTTCCGAATTTTCACGTAATTAGTAGTTTTAATGAATCATAGCATTTGATTTAGATACCACGTTGTATATGAATGTACAATTGTTCGTCTGGTTAAAATTGGTTTTTATTGTTTTTACTCGTTTGTATAGTTAGAATTGTTTGTCTTTACTCTTGGTTATCTGGTTACCATTGTTTACGTCCTTACAATTGATTATCTGTTCACAATTGTTTACTTTACAGTTGATTATATGGTTACAGTTATTTGTGTTTTATAATTGAAGAAATGGTTACAATTGTTTATGTTTTTACATTTGATGATCTAGTTACATCTGTTAATTTTTTTTGCAATAGATGAGCAGGTTACAATTGTTTATATTTTTATAGTTCATGAACTGGTTACAATTGTATATGTCGCTACACTTTTTCGTCTGTTTACAGTTGTCAGTATCTTTGCACTTGTTGTCTGTAGACACTTTTGTATCTTTGTGCTTGTTTGTCTGTTGACAATTTGTGTCTATGCGCTTGTTTGGTTAAAATGATTTATGTCTTTACACTTGTTTGGTTATAATTGTTTATACATTTACACTCGTTTATATGGTTGTAATTGTTTATATATTTACACTTGTTTGTCTGCTCACAGTTTGCTTTGTATTTACACTTGTTTGTCTGGGTATAATTGATTAAGTCTTAACAGTCTTGATGTCTGGTCAGAAGTTTCTCTAAATGTTGTCTATTGAATTTTATAAAATGTTTGAGCTGTTCTATGCTAATGGTCACTAAAATGGAGCTAGAATTCTAGATCCATGGAGGGAGCCAGAGCCTGAGGTGGATCTGCTCATCAAGGCTATTTTCTATTTTTACCGGGAAAATATTAATATTAAAAAAATTGCATCGGAAGTACTCGGTCATATGCTTCAGGTTGTTTTTATTTATAAATTTCTCTTTAAAATAAGAATATTAATTTTCGTAACAAGAATATTTTTATTGATGACAGCTATATCCGTATGCGATAACCCTTTAAGCATTCAGATCAGCCTTGGGAATACTTTTACGATGCTCATCACCTTCAGAATGCTTCACAGGCATAGTTCCTAAAATGTCGGGTTCCGCTGGCAAAATTAGATTTTGACAATTCGAATGAGAAAAAGTTGCCGTAAGGTATTTATTATCTAAATACGTTTCTGTAAGGTTATCTGCAGTATTAGATAAATGACCTGAAATGGGCATTATTGTGTTCATCTTTCGGATATTTTGTCCAGCCATTCAAATGGAAAACCAGGCACGAGCGATGAAGGGGCAGCCATGTGGACGAAAATAAAGGATATTTTAACACTTCTCCTGTCTGGTATAACACTTCTCCTGTCTGGTACCAACTGGTTGAGTTTATTGGGTTTCGGTAATTTTCTCAAAGTTTGGATTATTGTTAAAATCAATATTCTCTTTCTTCCAACTTACTTTCCATCCTCTCCTGACAATTGATTCATAGTACAACTGCGAGGTTTCCCTCCTGTTACACCTTTCAAACCTTTTACTGTTAATTTCCGTTTCAGGGCTGGCTGAATGACCTCATAGGTCCCAGTGCCTGGACTCTGGCCTAAATTCTATATTCAGTTTAATTCTATTAAGGTTGGAGTCTTCTGAAAATCTCTCTCTCTCTCTCTCTCTCTCTCTCTCTCTCTCTCTCTCTCTCTCTCTCTCTCTCTCAAACGAGCAGAAACAAGAAAATATTGAATATAAACATTCTCTCTCTCTCTCTCTCCTTCTTGCTTTATCTAGAACGTGTGGCCTACGAGTGGGTGCACAAAACAGTTTCCTTTCCTTGATGTCAACTCAACCACTTCTGCTCAATAAGCGCTACTCAAAAAGAGATGAAGACGTTTTTGGCACAAAATATCAGGAAACATTATGCATTACCATTAAAAGTCGGAAGAAGGTAGATATATTTATTCATATTTAATGGCATGAATTGCAGAAGACAGACTGAAATTGAAATAACTAAAGGTAACAGGAAAATCACCAAATGAATAAAGACATCATAGGCAAAATTTAGTCAATATGCCATTAACCTCAAGTCCTCTTGTACTCATGACTTACGTTTAGTCTTTCAGTATTTTTTGAGATACTTTATGGATAGAACCAAGAGACAAACAGAAATAGACACTGGTTCGCATATCGACGTCCACGTTAGCTGATGGTGGTAATAAATGATAATTATGTGTTAAAATCTGAGTAAGAATGTCGGGAAACCAGACGCATTACGAACGTTCTTTCACGATGGTATGCAAAGGATTAGACTCAAGAATATCCAATAAAAGGATAATAAGAAACAGACACCAACAAAGGGTAGAAATAAATGAGGTAGTAGACTTCATTTGCAGGTTATGAAATCCACAAAGCTTCTCATTGAAAGGGAAGTTTCTGAAGCTCCGATTTCGAGCCTTTTGGTTATGTCTTTTCAGATTTCGGAACCAAATCAAGGTCTTGCGGTATTTTGTTTCATTTCATTGACTTTAGATTCCTATCGATAAAATGTGTTGTATCTAACTTTTGCCTGTTTTCTTTGTTGCTTGAGATATGGTAAGGTGCGTAATGCAAAAATGAAGTCATCATATATATATATATATATATTATATATATATATATATATATATATATATATATATTTCTGACTCACAGAAAGGCCACGCTTCCAATTATTTTAAGGGTAAGGGAAACCCCAATGTTAGTTATAAATTCATTTTTGTAAGACGTACTCGTATGTACGTTATTTGCACTATATACCATATATATATATATATATATATATATATATATATATATATAGATATATATATATATATATATATATATATATATATATACATAGAGGAAGTAACATGAGTTCATGCAAATATTTTGGGAAATGAAAGAAAAAGTCATCCTGAGCTGAAAATGTTCTATACACGTATGCATTTTAAGGCTGCATTTGTTGGGAAGGTGAATTTTGAAAATAACCGTTATCATTAAATGGGCAAGTAAGGTGGCGCGCACGGGATATCGTTGGGAGTAGTCTGGGATATTGTGGGGGGGCGGGGGGTGGGGTTGATAAACCATGTTAGGCAATACAGTCGCTAGAATTTTAGTTATGATTTTCTCTTGCAGGTTATTGAAAAATGTATCATTACAGTCCCTTCAAGTAGTAAACCACCTGTGAACAGACTTCATGTAACTAATTTTAATGGATAGCTTGACGTGGGTCTCAAGAAAGTAGTGTAGATGTTGTTTGGCAACATTTATTTGTGATCGTTGAATTCTTGCGCAAACGTCATGGTGAACGTCTTCAGCTTTTTTACCTCTTTCGATGACTGTATGAATAGGCTCCCTTTGACAGAAATGAGTGAAGAAAGCGAATTTCCCATCAAGTTCACAATCTTCTAAATCTGGCAGAGACGAAAGCGCTCTTAGGTGCGTGTTTTTCCTTTGACTGGGATGTGATGAACACTTTTGATGGAGAAGGAGAGGTTTATGATAGTACATTTTAAATCTTTGGTCTGTGTGTAGCTAATGAATAGGCCTATCTTTGATGGAGGTGAGATTCCATTAGGCTGGCTTTTCTTTCCTTTATCGGAGACCAGTGAGTACCATTGACGGAGAGGGAGGAGGTTTCAATGATGCATCATTTTTTCCCCTTTGTTCAGTATTCTTGTGATTTGGAGGTATTTTATTCACATGGGCCTAATCACCGATTTCCATTTTTGTATGGCAGTGGAGTTCACGACCGTATAATCTAGAAATTGAGCTGTTGCAAGACCCATAAATAAACATTTAATCAGCATAATCCACATTACTGGAACGGTAAGGCATTGTCTCCAGATTTTTGCTCGCAACATGAATCCGGAATTGACGCTTGTAACCGGGACACACTCGCTTATCTTGGCGGAAAAGCGAGTCTGTTCAGAGTAACAAGTGAACTGATCTGCTCCATCCTCCTCCCCCCACCCGATATCCCTGAATACTCACTCCGACATCCCGTATGCCATCTCACTTGCCTGTATAATGAGAAGAGTTATTTTGAAATTCACCTCACCGACAAACGAAACCTTAAAATGTATATGTTTATAGAACATTTTCTGCTCAGAATGATTTTTCTTCTTTCATTTCCCAAAATATTTGCATAAATTCGTGTTACACCCTGTATATTACATGTGCTTAGGCAGAAATGTATAAATACAATCTAGTGTGAAGACAGTACATGCTGCTCAACAGTGTTCCTAACAAACGAAGAAAAATCAAATAAAAAAAATTAAAAAAAGATTTAGCATCCAACAATGTTACCATTGTAAGCGAATGTGCAAAGTGAGAGAGAGAGAGAGAGAGAGAGAGAGAATGTTGTAGGTCAATTAGTTACTTGGGCATCTAATTGATTACCTGGGCATTTAATTGGCGAGCTAATGGCGAACGCGGGAGATTCGTCGGCTGTAGCTAATGTCATATGGCATGCCAAGTGAAGAAGAGCCTCGGAATTAGCCTGTTGTGCAAGTTTTCAGTTTGGAAGGCGTTCACACCCATTCACTTATACGACCACACACACACACAGAGAGAGAGAGAGAGAGAGAGAGAGAGTGTTAATATCTTATTGCTTGTATATTTTATATATCGTAGAGGTTACTAGTTAGGAAGTCGTTCATATCCTTTTCTTTATACAAAGAGAGAGAGAGAGAGAGAGAGAGAGAGAGAGAAGAGAACGCTTTAAAAGATATTTTAAAATCCTTTAGTTAATTTTTTCAATTTTCCCGGGAGTAATTCCTTTTTTCTTAATTAAGAAAAAACTTAGACGAGAAGACTTAGAGTAGCACCAAAAAAGAGAAAAGAAAAATAAAAAAATTGAATAAATGTAAATGAAGAAAAAATTAAGATAATTTAAAAATGAAAAGGCATGTCACATTCATCATTTAACCTCAAGATAGAGAAATTAGATTCTGAATACAAAATCACTTAAGATAAATCCTGTTCCTGTTTCGAGGCATCATCAGCATCAGGATGAACAATTTCATACACTCGAATTACCATGAAATAAACTAAATCCATCTGATTGCTTCATATAATCGTATTCTACATAATGAGCATTTGATCAACAAAGCCTCTACCTTCCGGTCGTAGGTGAAAAAAAATCTGTAATCTTGCCTTGTCAATGACACAAAACCTTAAACCGGTGAATTTTACTCTTTTGGTATGTCGTGAAAAATAGTCACCACTGAAGATATTTAGAGAATCTTTCATGAAAATTGTCAGTCTAAACTTTCCGAGGACAAACATCAAAGAACGCTGGCTGTATCGCCCTTTTTACCTCATGACAATCAGAAAAAGAAAATATTTTAAAGTGGGCTTTTTTTCTATCAATTAGCTCTAGTTGTCGAGGTGTCTATGACACCTAACAGGTTTCGGGAATACAAACTCCGTTGCTGAGAATATTAAATACTGCATAGCATATAAACTTAGTATAAATATTCTTAAAACTGGAACAAGGCGAATATTCAGTCAATTCTGGGATCCTCGTATGGATCTGAACTCACTCAAAATCTAATCTACCCTTCCTTGGCACGTATCTCGACGATGAAACTCATAGAAATCCACCAGGAACCTTTCGCAATAGCTATCATACAGACGAACAGACGTGAAACCTTCAACTCCTTCCCAATTTGCTGGAGGAGGTAACAGAGCAACGGTGGATATCTCTCAAGGATTATCTGCAGCGTGTGATGTGTTGCAATTTTCAGTGGGTTGGATTTGACTTCCAGCCACAAAAGCTTCAAGCGATATTTACACTCTCGCTTTTTCGCGAATATTTTTTGCCAGCTTAAATTCACATCCCCTGGAAACCTGCTTCGAAATAATATGCACTCATCGACGGCAACCTCACGCTGCCGTGGCAGAATTAACGTTCCTTGTTTCCGTTTCATACAAACATGGGCCATCAATTTTGCGCGGGTTGAATGCAAAATATCTCACAGCCGAAATCTGCATAATCTATTGAATCCCAATATCCTGCGATACCTATATCTGTATTTTCTTCCATGGAATTATTGAAGGGGGAAATGCTGTTGCTTGTTAGATTACAGGCACAAGCACTTACTCCATAAGCAGCAGACACAATTGAATATGATAGAGAAATTAGGACACAAGTGAAAGTCTTTGGGTAACATGAAATTATGCTTTGCTTCTCTTGCTCCTCTGTTGTGAATCTCCCTTCGGACAACCGCTTTTGGCTCCAAATCTTTGCCGAAACTTATCTCTTCCTGCTACAGCTGCTGGGGCTTAAACTCGGAACTGGCAGAGGAATCGGGCACTACACCGCTATTGATTAACAACCAACTGCATCAAACAGCTGTTGACTACATTACACTGTTACCAACGCAGTTCTTGATTCCACAAACCACTCTTTCTCTCTCCCATCTAAGCAATACCTATAGGGTAACGACGAGTAACCACCCAAGAGCGAAGAACTTGTGAGAACACTCGAAAATTAAGCACAGTTCCAAAGCCTGTCACAGAGTACAATGTAGGGTGTCCATAAAGTCTTTCCCGGATTTCAGACCTTTATTACATACAAACCATGTTAGGTAGAGGTAAAAAGGTTTCTTCAATTTCAACATCAGTGACTAAAGTTTTTTCTACATCACTACAACATCTCCATAGTTACCGTTGCTAGAGTTGCTGTTATCGTTGCTTTTAAGGTCTTAACATTAGTTACTGGTGTACTGTACACTTTATCCTTGATATAACCCCATAAGAAAAAATGAAGAGGAAAAATATCTGGTTAACGTGGTGGCCATTCTGTTGGGTCATCTCTCCCAATGCAGCGGTTGGGGAAGGTTGCATCCAGAAACTTACTAACAACCGCTTCTTTTACAGCCTTCAACACTTCCAGTCTTTGTGAACTTTGTATAATTGCCTTTAATGCTTTTAGTATCTGGTGGATCTCGTCGACACTCATTTTTGGACTTGTGTTCAACTGGAACAGGTGATTTTGTTTCGTGGTTGCATAACATCCACTGGGCTTTCTCCAGCAATGACACCATTTCTGCTATTCTTGACTCAGCTGGCGGGTAGAGTGATCACAGTGGCATCTGTAGGCAAACAAAAGAAACTTTAGTAACTGCTCAACAGAGTGTGAAAGTTGTACGGTCATATCCGCGATAATTTTTAAGTTATTATCATTTTATTAATCAGGGAATGACTTTATGGACACCCTGTATTATTGGCACAGTATCTCCCAGCCCATCCATTTTCTTCAAAAGACGGAGACAAGATCTTATTTATGGTTTCATCTCACGAGGTGTACCTGGCGGGGTTCACAATCTACAGAGGCCATACATGACCTTTTCTGAAATACAATGAATTATTTGAGGCTTCGTCAGTTCTTACCGAGCAAAATACGCTTGTCTGTTTTCCTTTACCTACAGATTGAATAAAAGATTCATCTCTGGAAATCGAAACTATCTTATTGTTTGCAGGATGACTTCATCGACAGACTCTCTCTCTCTCTCTCTCTCTCTCTCTCTCTCCTACGAACAGAAACAATAAAATATTGAATACGTAAGTTCATTATTCGATCAAGCGCGCACTTCTCTCTCTCTCTCTCTCTCTCACACACACACACTAACGAAATTTGAATAAGGCTAGAGTTGGTGCTTCGTTTATAGCCCGTTTACACGTGTCTTTCGGAGGCTGTTCCATTGTCAAGTAATTATGCGTTACATTTACTCTATTGTGGAAGTCGTAGGGAGGCTGAAAGGATTTTCTTTTCTTTTAGTGCAAGCTAAATTGCTCCATTAATGGAAATGGAATTGACGAGAACCAGCAACGTCTTTTCACAAGTAGAGTAACGGAAAGCATTTTATTTTATTTGTTAAGTTTTTTTCATTTCAGTTTATTACTATTAATTAATTTTATTTTATTAATATATAGATATATTATATATATATATATATATATATATATTATATATACATATAATATATATATATATATATATATGTATAAGTCGTATCACATACCGTGATTTCAATGCATACATCGAGCTACAAATGTTCCCTTAATATCTAATTCGCTCTACCTCGGAATTAAATATTTCATATATCCTTAACCGAAGGGGAATTTTTTTTTTTAGGCGGCAAGAGATTGCTGCTCCCGGGCGCGAGTTTCGAGGGTTCGCCCCCGGCTCTCTTGCGGTGGTGGGGTGGGGGTTTAAAGCTTCACTGTCGTCCTGGATTTGTTTGGTTTTCGAGGGTTCGCGCCGGGAGCCGAACAATTCTCTTATCGCCTAAAAAAATTCCCCTTCGGTTAAGCATATATGAAAATATATTAATTCCGAAGTCAGAGCGAATTAGACATTAAAGGACATTTGTATCGATGTGTATATATATATATATATATATATATATATATATATATATATATATATATATATATATATAATATATATATATTCAACAAACCTTCTTTAGCCCTAACGATGTTTGACGAGATTAGAACGTGTCTCTTCTGGAGATTTGAGCTCTGGACCTCTTGTCGAAACCTCACCAAAGTTTCTTCGTAGTGGATTTAAGAAGTTTTTTTTTCTTAAACTTGCTAAAAAAAGGCTTTCCAAAATTTGCCGCTGACTATTCGGGAATGTTGAGTTTGTGAATTTCCTTTGAAAAGTTTTTCGAATTCCGTGAAGAGTGTTTTGTTTCAGTGTGTGTTGTTTCGTGTTTTAGTTGAAAGGTTGTAATATTGTCTTGAGTTAAACCTACTGTTCATTTTCTTCTTCTGTACTTGAGATGCTAACGTTTTGGGTAGCGGTCTTCAAGTATGAGAATAGAATCTTAGTCGAATTTTTCACAATTAACTTTTTTTTTTTTCTTTCTTTCTTTTTTTAATGAAAATGGTGTAGAAGCGAATCATGTTAATTGTCAAATTAAAGGAGTCCGGGATTCCCCCCATCTTGAGGGTTGGCTCGTTGTGATAAAGGTTGAATAAAAATCTACGAACATTGTCATATTTGGTAAATTAAATTTCTCTGTGTAGACTGTGAGAATTTTTATTTCAAGCTTCTCCCATGATGGAATGGGGTCATCAAGGTCAAATTGTAAGTGTTTGGAGTTCTTAGATGTGTAGAGGCGCGCATAAGCTGACCTTAGCAGCTTGGTTTGCATGTTAATTATATCGTAAATATATGTTATATTTCATGGTATAGATTTTAAATGATATTTTGGTTGTGCAGCTGTGAAATGTTTGAAAAATTGCACTGTCTAATATTACTTTTGTTTTGTTTTGTTCGTAAATTTTATAAAAGGTGTAAAAAATTGCACTGTCTAATATTAGCGAGTTTTTGTCTTTTGCTTGTGGATTCTTTAAAATATATGAACAATTGCATTGTCTAGCATTAGGGAGTTTTTTGCTTGTGAAGTCTATAAAATGCATGAAAAATTACACTATCTAATATTGGGGAGTTTTTGTTTTTTGCTTGTAAATTCTGTAAAATGCATGAAAAATTCCACTGTGAGGTATTACGGAATATTTGCTTGTGAACTCTATAAAATGGCTGCAAAATTTCATTGATTTGTAATAAATAGTTTTTTTGGAAGCTCTTGTTAAAATATTTGCAGAATTTCATTTTATTGTATTCGGAACTTTTTGCTTGAGAATTGTTCGTAAAATGTTTGCATAATTTACGTATACAATATTAGTGAGTTTTTTTTTCGCGATCACCTTTTGCAGTGTTTGTCATCATTCGTAGATATCACCCCTCATGGCCAACCCTGCTTTAGTAAAAATCCATATCTTAGCTTCGCTGCAAAATAGTCTGGCAGCTCATCTGAGAGAGATGAGAAGAATCAACAGAGAAGTAAGGAAAGAGGAGAGCATATACATTATAGTCCCTCGTTTTTTTTATGCCCTTTCATATATACAGGGTGTCCATAAAGTCGTTCCCTGATGAGTATAATTAATAATTTTAAAATTATTATGGATATGACCGTACAACTTTCGCATACTGTTAAGCAGTTACTAAAGTTTCTTTGTTTGCCCACAGATGCCACTATGATAACTCTTATCAGCTAGCTAAGTTAAGAAAAGCAGAAATGGTATCATTGCAGGAGAAAGCCCAGGGTGTGTTATGCAACCACGAAACAATATCACCTGTTCTAGTTGAACGCAAGTTCAGAAATGAGTATCGACAAGATCCACCAGATGCTAAAAGCATTAAAGACTGGTATACAAAGTTCACAAAGACTGGAAGTGTTGAAGACTGTAAAAGAAGCGGTTGTTAGTAACTTTCTGGATGCAACCTTCCCCAACCGCTGCATTGGGAGAGATGGCCCAACAGAATGGCCACCACGTTCACCAGACATTACCCCTCTTCATTTTTTCTTATGGGGTTATATCAAGGATAAAGTGTACAGTACACTAGTACCTAGTGTTGAGACCTTAAAAGCAACGATAACAGCAACTCTAGCAACGGTAACTATGGAGATGTTGGAGAACATCTGGCGTGAGATAGAATTTCGGTTAGATATCTCTATATATGAATATATATCATATAGACGTACTTCGAGCAACAAAGGGGGCACATGTTGAAATTTTTTAGTAATTTAAAAAAAACTTTAGTCATTGATGTTGAAATTGAAGAAAACCTTATACCTCTACCTAACATGGTTTGTATGTAATAAAGGTCTGAAATCCGGGAAAGACTTTACGGACGCCATATATATGTATATATATATATACACACAAAACACATATATATATATAATATATATTATATATATTATATATGTATATTATATATATAATATATATATATTTATCATGTATATAATATATAATATATATATATATATATATATATATATATATATCTAATCTATATATCTATATATCTATATCTATATATATCTATATCTATATCTATATATTATATATATATATATATATATATTATATATATATATATATATATATATATATATATATATATATATATATGTATGTATGTATGTATATATATATGGCGTCCGTAAAGTCTTTCCTGGATTTCAGACCTTTATTACACATAAACCATGTTGGGTAGAGGTATAAGGTTTTATTCAATTTCAACATCAATGACTAAGCTTTTTTACATTGCTAATAAATTTCAACATGTGGCCCCTTTGTTGCTCTAAGTACGTCTATATATGTATATATGCATATATACATATATAGTCGGCGTTTCCACAAACCGTCGAATCGCACACTTTGGGCAAAATGAGTTATTATCACCACAAAAACAATCATACCACATTTGATCTTTAATATCACAGACTTTCACATTGATATCAGTACTGTCGAGTATCGTCATTTCACACCAAATCAGTTTTCACAAAGTGACGAATGTTCGATTCGTTATTTTGTGAAAACGTGAGGCTTCTTGAATGCGTACTTTGCCTTTTTCACTAAGTGCAGCATCGTTAATTAAAACCATTTGGTCATTGTATGATAAATTTTTGTATTATACTAATTTGTGTAACAACTTGTGTCTGGCTATCATAAACTTTACGGAGTCTGCTGTTCAATTTTATAAGATTTAATGATAGAAATATATTATATATATAAATATATATATATATATATATATATATATATATATATATATATATATATATATATATATATATATATAATTTTTCTTCTAAAAATCTAGAGCATTCGACCTTTATCTGTGATGAAAATAGCCATGAAAATGCGGTGGAGCTGAAGAATTTAAAATTACTTGAGCAAGAAAAGCTGAGAATTGGACTCCCGATCAAATGTGGTGGAAACCAGACAATAAATTATGGAGAAGAGTTATACCCAAAATGTAAAGTTGGGAAATATATGGGAGCCAACAAGAGATTGCTCAAAGTCATAGCTGATTCTCATCTTGTAGTTAGTCACCGAACTAGATGTCAATTAAAAACAAAAGGATTTTCAAATATAAGAGATCACTGTAAAACAAATGGAAGACATAATTTTCTTATGAAGATTTTAATATTATCGTCCAAGCAACAATGACCTCTCTCTCTCTCTCTCTCTCTCTCTCTCTCTCTCTCTCTCTCTAACGTCTCTCTCCTCTCTCTCTCTCTCTCGCTCCTCTCTCTCGTCCTCCTCTCTCTCTCTCTCTCTCCATCCTGAAATCCTTAACTATCAAGCAGCAGCTTGTCCTTTTCCTGAGCAGCCAGACCTCTTCAACTGTCTTTTTTGTAGCCTATCTTATTGCAGATTCATCCAGAAATAGAACATCAAACAATCATCGTAGGATCACATTCTCCTGAGATCTGTGAATAGAGTTACGTACTAAATGTACTAATATTATTTTTGTTATATATATTTTTTAAAGTTTTTTAAATATTGGGTTTTCAGTATGTTTTACAGTATCTTTAGGTTTTTTCAGAGTAAGTTCCATGTTTCACCCTTTTGTAAGTTTTTCATCCGAGTCCATTTTTAATTTTTATTTTTTGTACTCTTACGTAAAGCCCTGAAGATGAGATATGTAGTCTCGAAAATTTGGTCAAATAAAGTTATAGGATCCTACAATGGTTGTTTGATGTTCTATTTCTGGTGAATGTGCAGCTTTCTATATCCTTCAGTATCTACATATTGTTCCGAGCTGCTCGTTCCCTCCTGGAAAATGTAATCTTAACACTTTTAAAAATGGCCTTGAATGGAGGGTTGAGAGTTCACAAACAAAAAAAACTACGGCAGAAGGCCAATATTTCTGAAAAAGGAGGAATTTACATTAACTCTGGACTTTAGTTCTAAATGAACTATATTTACATTAAGTTACGTAGGTCCATGAACTAATGAGGTGGTGGATTGTCGATTCACCGGAAACACTTGGCTGGGAAATGAACCAGAAACGGAGATCAGAATTTTGCGCAGACTGCTTATTTCAATGCAAGCCTTATTCCAAAGGGTTCCTAATATCTCCCACAATCAGGCACGGTGTTTGTCTGCAAAGAGATTGCATTCTAGCATCATTACTAAGGCGAGGAACACATGGGGGACGTTACACTACTTGCTCTTAGCATAAAAATTTACAACCCATTCAAAGGGCATGAAATGACTGGGAGTTTACACAGAAATGACTCTTGCATTGCTTGAATTAACTAGGGAATGGTTACTAGCATCACAAGGGAATTACTCATAGCATTCGGGGTAGTGAAAAGCTGAACAAAGAAAGGGGGAAAGTTGCCTTGGAAGAATGGAAATGAAATACAGATGAGAGGCAAAACCATTCCCTGACTGCACTTAAATTTATGTCTCACAGTACTTGGAAATCCTGGGCTTGGTAGTCTTCTTATCTGCTGATATTTCTGTGCACTATGGAGGTATACTAATACTTGTGGGATACCCCCAGATTAGGTAGTGGAGCAAAAGGGGTGAAGTGGAGTCTGCAGGGCTTGAGAAAGTCTGAGGAAGTCCTGCTTCTGAGTGGTTCAAAGCGGTTCTGAGGAGGTTCTGAGAGCGAGGTCTTAACTCCTTGGTTGTGGCTTAAAATCCCTGAATAATATATATATATTATATATATATATATATTCATATATATATATATATATACACAACTGCAACATACACATATGTATATATGTGTATGTATATATGATATATATATATATATATATATATATATATATATTTATTTATATATATATATATATATATATATATATATATATATATATATATATATATATATATATCTGAAAGTTCTCCGCAAGGAGAATGGGACCGTTCTACTACTACTACTTCTTCTTTCGACGCCATCATTTTTTATATTACGCGCTATTGTTGTTGTTGTTACACTATTCGTGCTTCAACTCATCTTTATAAAAGAAAGATGTTAAATTTTTTATTTTTCATTTTGTAATAATAATAGAAAAATCCATTTCTATTTTTACAAATAAAGATGGTAAAAATTGACGAAAATAAAATATATCAGCAAACAGGAGTGCAAAGGAAATTATTTGATATTTATTATATGAAACGTTTCGTGTTACTTAAACGCATCATCTGTCTGTAAAATATAAAAAATTAATTTTCAATTTAAAATACAGGCTAAATTGAAACAGTAATTACTGTCTTAAAAAGCAATGCAAAATAAGAAAACGCTAATCAGTAACCTGATCATAGGAAAGGGAAAGATGAAGTGAGACCACAAACTCACGTATGCCCAGAAGAAAGAAGACACGTTGGAGTCTAACATATATATATATATATATATATATATATATATATATATATATATATATATATATATATATATATATATATATATATATATTATGGCTCGAGTTGTATAAAGAGGATTTTTGAGGATTTGCATTAATGTTGTGTTGACTTGTCCGTGGCCCATAGCCCATTCATCTCCATAGTTGACTCAGTTCATCAGTAGCTTGAACATATCCGTAGGGGAAGATAAAAAAAAGAAAAAAACACAACGATATAAGAGACCTGTCTATCCATCTATCTATCTTGTCTTTATAATTTATATTATATGTAAAATACATACATACTATATATATTATTATATATGCTACTTTCAAAATGCATGTTTCCCCCTCTTTGAAATGTCATGTAGATTGTGTAACATTTTTTTCAGATTCCTAGATAGCTTAGAATAGGATGTTTTAAAATGTGTGTTCAGATTTCGCATTACATGTTGTAAAAGAAAATATATATTAAGTAGAATGTAAAAAGAGAGATCTTTTTCTGTCTGTTCGAAACTACGAATGTTTAACTTTTATGTCAACACTGTAAGATTAGAGGGTCTGCGAGATCCGTTTACTTTCCTTTCCTAAATCTATCAACACGTGTGATAGCGAGAGAATTGAGTCTTGCGTTATCATCAAAAACATGTCAATCTTAATTGTCGCTCAGCCTCCGTTCGATCGAGTAGAGTACGTCTTTCTTTTTTTTTTAACAAACTGGACTCATACGCGTATATCTTTGATCAAAACCACGTGCATGTTTACACATTTCTTTATGAAGATTGCGTCAGATTTCCAAGCTACTGGAAGCATTCGTGACAAGAATGTTTTGGTCATCTGCCCTGTCGAATTTCCGTAAAGGAAGAAAATTCCATTCTATCTTAGGACCTCGAGGCAGTCAGATCTCTCTCTCTCTCTCTCTCTCTCTCTCTCTCTTCTCTCTCTACTCTCTCTCTCTCTCTCTCTCTCTCTCTCTCTCTCCACTCGAAATCATTGAGATTATATTAACGTAACGTAAATTGGTCACTCGTAACTTGTGAGAATTTCATATTGATATTTCTTAGAGTTTATTTAGTGTATTTAGTTTCTTTTGTGGAAATCTGAACAAACATGATTTTGTAACGGCGCCTGGTTTTTGTGAAAGTGTGATATACAAGCTGCAGCAAAAGAGAAAGAAAGAAGTTGGTATACCAAAAAGGTAAAGTGTGGTATATTTTTATTAGTTGCAACTAATAACTAATAACGGTTAGGTAATAACTGATAAACTAATAATTGATAGGAACTGTGGTTAAATAATAACAGATGGTTGTGAAGGTTTGGTAAAAATTGTTGGTTACAGTGTTTTGAGTGAAAAGATTTATACTTTTACACATTGAGTATTTTGTGTTTGTGATTGTTCCATTGTTTGTGCACTTATTCATTTTCTATTGAAGTGTGTCTTTTTATTTTATATTTTCATTTGCATTCACAATTTAATTGACTTAGTTATTTTCATTGCTTTATCATTGCACATTTATTTAATTAAATAACACTTGTGAATTAATTTACATTTACTTAGAATTCTTTTCAAGTTTTATTGTTGTTTAGTACTTGTGAATTAATTTCTGATTTCAATTATTGCCTAACACTTTTGAATGTTGATTGAATTAATTTTCTTGAATTTTGTGATAAATTAATTTTGATTTAATTTTACTTAAAGTGATTCAAGAATTAATTAAACTTTACTTTGTTTTCAAGTAACAGTAACTTTCCCTGATATTGTGAATTTCACTTATAAATTTTGAATTTTAATTTAATAAAATAAATTTTTGTATTTTAAAAATTTTTTTATAATTGTTTTCTTTATCTTTTACACCAGTATAAGTATATATGATTATGATTATATTGATGATAGGTAGAAACACATAGTGTGGTAATTGATTTGCTTTCCTTCAATTTACTTGAAGTGACTTCAGAACCAGTGGGAAGGTACTTTAGATTCTGAGATCAGGGAAATACTTTAAAACTTTTAAAGTTGTTGATGGAGTATGATGCCCTTTGATTAATTTAATTACTTACAAGATTACCTCACACCTGTTTTGATGAACTTAGTCTGATTTTCTGCAATACTGGTAAGTGTTAAGGGATCACTGTTGCCTTTAGAGTATTCAGTCGTTTAAAACGTGTTATGAGGGTTCAGGTGTCTGGCTTTTGGTGAGGTAATATTTGATGCAAGGTAACCAGATACTTGGCACTTCGTAAACATTGTTAATGGTGCCCAGACCCGAAAAAGCAGATTTCATTATCACTCTAGAATAGAATGGTGGTGTTAGGGATATATTTTGTTAGGAGAGTGACCATATAATTTTGCATTTATTGTATTGAATTGTAAGTTGATAACTTAGAGGAAAATGGCTCAGTTCAATGTTCAGGAATTTTTAGCAGCCCCTTCCATCCAAATTTTTGTCTGAAACCACTCTGTCTAGAGCAGTGGAGCGCTTTAGCAGAGGCATGTGGTGGTTATGTGTCTACTAGTATGGTAAAGGGATCACTGTTGCCTTTAGAGTATTCAGTCGTTAAAACGTGTTATGAGGGTTCAGGTGTCTGGCTTTTGGTGAGGTAATATTTGATGCAAGGTAACCAGATACTTGCACTTCATAACAATATATATATATATATATATATATATATATATATATATATATATATATATTATATATATATATATATATATATATATATTATAGTAGATATAAATTTTATTAGGTTTAAGAATATTGGCCAATTACATTTCATTGACAGAAAATGCTTCTTTCATGCTATGCAATTTTCTTAAGGTGAGTTTTTTGAGTATTTTGTGGATTATATTTGTTCTTGAAATAATTTACAGGGTGTGTGCTTTTGATGCATGCGTATTTTGGAGCAGGGTGACCCCGTACCCAAGCCATAAAATAAAGAAACCAGAAAATGAGCTGGAAAAATTTGTGTATTTTTACATTTGTGAAATTTTTCGCGACAATTCATCATTTTTTGTTTGCAGGTACGAGCCATGAAATTCAGTTTTACCACCTATTTTGGTATATATATTTTTTTTTGTTGACACTTGTGATTGTGACACACCTTTACCAGTGGCGCTATGGTTGCCAATCTATTTGAAATTCAGGTGATAAAATTGTTTTGTGATATTTTCAATTATCGTGAACATTTATCTCTATTTAACTTGGTAATTATAACCGTATATTTGATAATTTGTTGGTTTTATTAGTTTCCCTTAAGCGTGATAAAGTTTACGTCTCGTGACTTTTTTTTTTAATTTAAATGGGAATTTATTTTAGTTTGTTATTTAAGTTTATATGATTTATTTACGCGTTTCACAGATTGCATGTTCTTAACAGTAACAGTAAATCACTACTTTTTTTAAACTAACAGGGGTTTATTTTGCAGTTCCAGTAGGCGCTGAAGTCGTGCACCCGCTTTTCGTCCCAAGTGCTGTTTCACAAGCCATGATGTATTTTGCTGTGCGCAGCTTTGCAAATGGATTTATGAACCTTTTCATAGATTAAATTCTTAGGCTTATGCAGAGAGGATGTTTTTGAACGGAGCCACGTTGGTTTGCGTCAGATTACAGCGTTTGTAGCCACTCAAAAAGGACGCTACATTAAGCAGAAATAGCTTGGCGTTTGCGGCCTGGTTCATTTCCTCGCTTTTTCTATTTTTCTTTCATTAAATTTTATATCTTTTACATTTTTGCAACTTTAATTTTTTTACGTGTAGTGAAACAGTTTAATTTTTTTTAGTTTGTTTAATAGGTCTTATTTCGTAGTTTTGCCTCTAGTAACTTAATAGGATTTGACTGCATTAACACAATTAATGAGTTTTCCTGTAATAACAACTAATTTTAACAATACTACTTAATTTTCCTTGTCAATGAAGATGGTGACGGAGTTACATTCACCTGCGTTTTTCTATATATTTATTGCTCGCCTATTGTTTACCTATTTTTCGTTTATCTGTTATGTGGTTACGAACCAGTATCAGTGAAGCAAAAGGCAATGTACAGGAACAGACGAGGGCAGATACGAAGCTACGGCAATAAGTTATGGCTTAGCCCTTTGGTATACTGGCACAGACATTGTTTACAATCTCTGTTTGATGTTAACGACGGTTGCCGCTGAAGGATCTTGTGGTTTTGTCTGAATACCTTTTATGTCATATAACCTCTGGCTTCATTTTGAATCGTTTTTTTTTTTTTTTTTTTTTTTTTTTTTTTTTTTTTTTTTTTTTTTTTTTTTTTTTTTTTTTTTTTTTTTTTTTTTTTTTTTTTTAAGCTGAACAACGCATCTTCTGTACCATATTCAGAGATATGAAGAAAAAGTCCAAGTTGGATGTCCAAACATCCAGATGTCCACACCAGTCTTCTTAATCCTTTTATTACATTACCACATTAACGGGCACCCTTTGGCAAGGACCCGTATTGGCAAAAAGCCGCCTCAATCTAAACAATAATCTAAACCAACCTACTCGACAGAGAGCATAAAATAGAACTGTCGCAGGATTGCCAGTTATGAGCGCAAACTGCCCATATTAAAGGCAAAAAGGCCGAAAGTAATTTAAGTTACGAAATTGTCGAAAATATGAAGTCAGACGGCGGAAAGTGTTAGGGACAATGTAAAGATATAAAAGGCAAAAAGGGGCAACGTAAAGATATAAAAGGCAAAAAGGGACAACGTAAAGTTATAAAAGGCAAAAAGGGCGACGCTTATCAGAAGTAATTAAAATACGCGTATAAGGTTTAAATCTTTTAAACGGAAAATGACTCTTCTTAATTTCGTACAGAGTTTAAATGTCCCGTGATCGTGATTGATGTATAGATTTAAGTGTAAATGAAGTCGCGGTGTAGATGTGTGTGTGGGTGCGTGTTAGTGTACGCAACGCGTGAGTGTAACAGAGAAAGAAAGAAAGATTAGAAAGTAATAGGGATGAATTGTTTAGGTCTAATTGTGCCGATTGTAATTTATTACTTCCGGCTGCCTAATTCGGGAGGAACAAAAATGAATGGGTGGATCGTCACAGTTTTTTTTTTTTTTTTTTTTTTTTTTTTTACAAAGGTCGTAAATCGTGATCCAGAGAATTGGTGAGTGAGGGGCGCGCATGCGGCTTACGCACTGAGGTCGTAAGAGAGCAAGCCTCTTTTGTAACTACCCAGATGGAAATGACTGGCCAATTACGAACTCATTTGGAGGGTATTGTTTCTTCATTACTTCGGTTTATTTTTATGTGAGAAGGACTGGCAGGCATAAGGCTAGCAGCCTCATCATCATGGACATTATCTAGAAATATGCAACGGACTTCAGGAGTGTGGTGAGAGAGGCGTTGGGTCACAATGAGGCCTAAAACGCCCACATTATGGGTTGTTTATACGAGGATTTAAAAGTGAACCATTTGGGGAGGAAAAAGAAGGATGCTGCAAGATCTCCTCTTGAAAGATCTGATATTATTACCTGCATAAAAAGTAGAAGGTGGCAGAGAATCTCTCTCTCTCTCTCTCTCCTCTCTCTCTCTCCTCTCTCTCTCTCT
This sequence comes from Macrobrachium nipponense, assembly GCF_015104395.2. Taxonomy (NCBI): domain Eukaryota; kingdom Metazoa; phylum Arthropoda; class Malacostraca; order Decapoda; family Palaemonidae; genus Macrobrachium; species Macrobrachium nipponense. Next base: position 75,758,206 of record NC_087204.1, read on the forward strand.
CTCTCTCTCTCTCCCCCCGCTTCAAGAACAAGAACAATTCACTGAATCGAGAAATACCGATCTCCCAGGATATGGATGTTCCTTTAAGATTGTCAGAAGGGAACTTCAAAACAGTGCCTGTGAAGTAGAGGGAGCGAAATACGGTATGGAAAATGGGTGAGTTTAGAGTCGGGGATCAGACGGATTTCTTTTGATTGAGAAATGCCAAGAATTAAGATAAAAATGAAACATCTCGAACAGGGAGAGCTAGTTATTCACCACACACAAACGGATGGAAGCAATATAAACTTTTAGCAAAATAATTGATGAAAAGAAAAAAAACCACCATAATGAAAGCTTCCAATTGTTTGAATAGTTGTTTTCATTGGAAGTATTGCAGCATTTAAGAGCCATCTACAGTTTTATTAGTTTAATTAATGTAACTGATTGATTCATTTCGAAGTATGAAATCCTTGCGAAGAGCAAAATACAGGAAGAAGTATGGGCCGCACAAATGCACAAAAATTCCTAATAGAATTCCAAGAGCTGTCCGTTTGCAAGATCATCTGAATATATGTGAAGACTGGATGTTTTTATAAAAATTTCTCGCCAGATGGCGAAAAATGGAGATTTATTCACTTCACAGTTGTCTTAAGATTCAAATATCTCTGTTTTTATCCGCAGGGGAACCAATACATTTGCCTCATTGGAACATACCATTTGAGAGCTTTCCAAGATATTTGTTCCGCCTTTGAAGTGATAAACGAGCACGAGGAAAGGCCTCATCTCGGTTGTGTCTCTGCCAAGATAAGACGAAGGTTTTCGGGCGACGTAGAAACAAGGAACCCGGTTAAAAGCAATCTAATTGTCACCATTTGGCTCTGAACCTTTTCCTTTAGAGAAACACTCTCCAGCCCTTATCGTTTGTATGGAGGCGTCTGGCAACCCTTTTCATTTCCCTCAGATTTTCCCATTTTTCCTTTTTCTGTTTTGTTACGCTCCTTTATTCGATTTTCTTTTCGGGGTTTTTGTGAGAGAGCGTCTCTGGCAAATCCTTTTTTCTTTACTTTGGCTTTGCATTTGCTCTTTTTATATAATTTTTTCCCGCGTCTGTCTCAATTTTAAGAATTATTCTTGCGTGTGAACATCAGGCAACTCTTTTTCTCATTCCTTTCAGCTATTTCGTGGACACCTTCTTGTCTTTTTCCCCTGTCTTACGTTTTAGTCTCTCTCTCTCTCTCTCTCACAAGTTTTCAGTGATACTCTGCATGTTATGTGATTGCTACTTATTTTTCTACGATTTCAGTGTAGGAACACTCTCTCTCTCTCTCTCTCTCTCTCTCTTCTCTCTCTCTCTCTCTCTCTCTCTCTAGTAGTAGCCTGGAATGTTAGACCTTGGACGGCAGTTAAACCCTGCTTTGTCATTCATATAGTTTTTACTTTAATTATATATGTTTGGTTCACACTGAAACCTTGACTGACTGCTATCTTCGAAGATCACTCTCCTCCTCCCGGACTTTTCATCCGAGAGCAGCCAGAAAAGTCTCTTCTCATTTCCTTTAGCTTTACGATTGTGACTCCCATTTTTTTTCATCTTTTCTTGTCTCTTTCCGTTTTCGTTTCTCTTTCCACATGTGGAGCAGTATTTATTTATTTGTTTTTCTACAGTACGTTAGTTTACGGCCGTATTTGTCCACGAGCAGTTGGAGAAGTTGAATCCATCTTTCATAAAGCCTTCCTTTGATGAATTTCCTTTGAAACACAGCTGATTTTTTCAACTCCAACAGCGATTCATTATTGTTCATTATATATATATATATATATATATATATATATATATATATATATAGATATATAGATATATATAAGTATATATATATATATATATATACGTATACTATATAATAACTATTATATATGTATACATGCATACATACATTATATATATATATATATATATATATATATATTATATATATTATATAGATATGTATATATATATATATTATACAAGAATGCAGAACAAAAATTATGTTGCATTTGAAGCCGAGTTGTGAATAAGTAAATAAAATGAAAAAAAAAAAAAAACATGGCGACTAGTTTGCAGACAGCCGAGAAGAAAATGAAAAGAAAAGGAATATAATTCGTGCACATATACGTATGTATTTACGTAATGTATGTATGTATATGTATATATATATATATATATATATATATATATATATATAGGTAAACGTATATAAATATATATACATATATATATATATATATATTTTATATATGCATACGTACATATATGTTATATAAATGTGTGTACATGTGTGCATGTATGTTTACGTATGTGTGTATATATATATATATATATATATATATATATATATATATATATATATATATATATATATATATATATATATATATATATAGATATATATATAATATATATATATATGTATACTATATATACATACATACATACATTCATACCTACAATAAACATACATACATACTACATACATACATACATACATACATACATACAGGACGCTGCTTGATATGGGTGGAAGTAAGACCACCGAGATATAGTTTTAATGGCCCTTTTATACTTGAGACGTATCCTGTTTTAACAGAAGAATTTATTTACATATTATATATATATATATATATATATATATATATATATATATATATATATATATATATATATATATGTGTGTGTGTGTGTGTTGTGTGTGTGTGTGTGTGTGTATGTGTGTGTGTGTATTATACGTATATTCCCCTTTTTCATCATCTCGGCTGTCTGCGGACTATTCTTTCCTTTGTTTTCATTTTCTTCACTTATTGGCAATAATTATTGTCTTTCTCTGTTTATAATATTTGTTGTCAAGGAGTAAGTCGTTTTAGTTTGCATTTTTTGCCAAGTAAAATTCCACTTTACATACAACATAATTTTTGTTCTGCATTTAATTGAATTTGCATTCAACAAAGTTAATGATAACCATTTTTGGCAGCTGAATTACTGCTGGTATGAAACTTGTTTGGAAGCTGTTATTTTAACCACCCAGTCGGTGTGAATTCATGCCCGTTTAAGTAGATTGTCTGAAGATGGGCGAACGACTGTCCATGAAAGCAGGCAGGTGGCTCCTTTGGCCCCTACACACGATCAATTTTTTCGTCAATTAATTGATATCAATGTATTGACGTCAATGAATTGATGGAGAAATTGACCGTGTGTAGGGGACATTGATATCAATTTAATTAAAACAATTTCATTGAATCAATTCATTGAGAGATCAAAGATCCTTTGATATTTATTGATGGTTCTTCAATAAAATTGATCGTGTGTGGTCAAAGCATCAATATATTGATCAATAATTTAGTGTTTTCCCAGCAGTGAAAGAGTCGTCATCGTAATCATGGCTGAAAAGAAGAAAGAAAGTGAGCGTAAAATGATGATGGAGATAATTGACGTTTATATTAGATCTTTACCGGCCTTGTGGAAAATAAAATCCGACGAGTATAGTGACAGGGAGAAAAAGGCTGACGCATATAAAATATTGTATGGAAAATACAAAGAACATTATCCAAATGCTACGCTGGAAGAAATGAAGAAGAAAATAAATACCCTTCGCACGAATTTCCGAGATACCATTTCTTCGCCCACTTACTCCTCTTCTTTCGCTTTGGAGTGTCCAGAGCAAGCACTATTCCTAGAGCCACAGATGCTTTCATCTCGAAGTTATGAATCAAACTGAAAATTGAAGTAAAATCATCAATTTCATTGTCGTCAATAAATTGATATAAATTAATTGACGAATTAATTGATCGTGTGTAGGGGCGAGTTTCTCTGAGTAAATAACTTTTGGAAGAAACTGGCTCAGAATTGACGATTTTTTGACGTTGTAACTAGAAGGTCAGAAGTTTGCTTGACTTAAAGGTCACCGTGTGTTTTTAGTGTCCTTTTTAATGATGATCAATGATTACAGTGGTTCCGTGAAAAGTTGGTTCAGTCGTTCTAACTTTTAAAGGTCAAGGTCGCAGTCCAGGAGTTGATACTATTATCAATCCAAATAGTAGTAGTAGTAACTGTTGGACTTGCGTCCATACTGCTAGTACAGTGTAAAGATAATTAAATCTCTTAGCATTTAAAACTTGAAATGAAATATTGTTACATAATCCATAGAGTTGTTTGACATTTCTTCAATTTCTGAATTTGGTGATGAATATTTACAATGGTTGTTACGGCCAAGTAGCAAACGCGATTAGATAGTGAAGGGATTAAGGTCAATCTGAATAACCAATGCGCTATTTGAAAAAAAAGAAAAACGAAACCCAGAGGAATCCAAGCGGTGAAAATGACCCGCATGATGCATTTTGTGAAAATGAGTTGCACGCGTAATCCCGTAAGCGTTTATAAAAAAATCCTTGTGGAGATCACTTGTTTCATGTACGTATATACGTACCCCGAGATCAAACGCCGACAGGAAAATGCTTTGTGCGTCCAGCTGTTTGAATTATAAAGTCTCTCTCTCTCTCTCTCTCTCTCTCTCTCTCTCTCTCTCTCTCTCTCTCTCTCTCTCTCTCTCTCTCTCATCGTTTTACCGTTTCTAAACTCAGCGTAAATTTTTATCTGGGGGTCGAAAATGAGCTTATTTTATACAGTCGAGTGAGAGCATTTGATGTACCCACGTGAAAAGCCTTTGTGGACGTGCTGGATTATTCTTATTTCATATATATATATATATATATATATATATATATATATATATCACTACATAATACACACACATATATATATATATACACACATATATTTATTTCAGTACTGGCAATCTTCTTGGGCACGAAGATATGGTAATTCAGTTGTATTCCGCATAGGAAAATGGAAATGGTATATCTCAGAAAATGCCCAACAGTTTCGTCCTGAATATATACTTACATTATAATATACATGCATATGCATGTGTTTGTGTATATAAGTATTTATTTACTGTCCTTTACCGGTGAGAGGTCCCAGTTCGATTCCTGAGCGACCCAAAACGTCGGAGGACTTTCTATAATCTACATTAGCCTCTTTTTAATTAAGTGTTGAAATACGTACCTTGTCGCTATTCGAAAGTGGTCGGTCTTAACTTGGGTGTTGAGGTGAATGAGTTAGCAACCTCATTCTAAACGTTTTCAGAGAACTGAAAGTTTAATATCCACTTGGGACATCATCTCATAGAGTAAAAGACTTGTAATTATATATTATATATATATATATATATATATATATATATTATATATATTTATAAAAACAACCGTCTTGTGCCTCTGAATAATCAGTAGAAGGATCCACAGTAATCTTGTTTATCTTAACGAAATATATTTTGTGGAAATATTTACGATGATTATAGTTTCGTCCATCCCAATGTGGACTTGATCACTAACTATCAAGTCCACAGAAGGATGGACGAAAGCTATAATCATTGTAAACAATTATGCAAATCTATTTCTTCTGCATAAACAGGAATATTACTGTGGATCCCTCTACTGATTACTTAGAAGCACGATACGGTATTATTTTATCTTGCATATATATATATATATATATATATTATATATATATGATATATATATATATATATATATACATATATATATATGTTAATATTAGATACATATATAAATATATATATATATGTGTGTATATAATAATATATATATATAATATATATATAGATATATATATATATAGGGATATATATAATATATATATATATATAAAATATATATATATATATATATATATATTATTATACACGATACACGTTCATATAACTCTGCTTTTTCGTTAGAATGATGAGAAAGCTATAATCATTGTAAATATTTCCACAAATATATTTCGTCTGGGTAAACAAGAACATTACTGTGGATCCTTCTGCTTATTACTTAGAAGCACGATACTATGTTTTTATATTGCATATATGTATATATATATATACATACATACATTATTTATATACACACATGTATATATTTGTATACGCATATATATTATGTACACAATACACGTTCATACAACTCTTTACTTTTTCGTTAGAATGATGAGAAGGTTTAGAAATATTTTTCAGAATCTGTGGCCCGAAAGCGTATTTAAAAAAAAAAAAAGAAAAAGAACAAAGGGTGGAAGGCTCCGAGAACTCATAAAAGGAAGCCTTCACAATGAAAGTAACGATACTTTGTCGAGTGTACGTTAAACAAATTAACTGTTCCTTTTTGAGCGAATTCCCACTGATGTACATTATATATGGTAAACGAATAATTGATTCGCTACTCGCTGAAAAGAGGATACATGGCAAAAGGGAAAACTGGAATGAAGAAAGAAGATTGCCTGTGATGCAAATAGCTTTAATTAGAAGGATGCGTTAAGGGGTTTGGGACGAAAAGAGAAAGAGACTGAGAATGGTCTGTCAAGGGGCGACGATTCATTTGCCTATAAGAACAAAAGGTAATGCAGTAATAGATTCCTTCAATAGAACGAAAAGAGAAAAAAATAGGTAATTGTTTAATTTGTATTAACTAAAAAAAATGAAAAAAAATACGCCGAAGTTTCTTTGAAGCAATCGAGTTCTCTCTACAACGTATAATACTGTATAAAACGTCAACCCTGACCGGCAGCTCTCAAGTTGCCTGCCAGATGCGTTAGATTGAGGGGGCGTCCCATGGCTCCGGAAAACGCTGCCAGATGTACGATCCAGGGCTACCTTAGCCATAAAAAAAAAAAAAAAAAAAACTAAGGCTAGAGGGTTGCAATTTGGTATGTGTGATGATATAAGGGTACGGACGGGAGGACAAAGCCGGCACAATAGTTTTCTTTTACAGAAAACTAAAACGAAGAGGAAAAACAAATAAATAATTATAGGATTTGTTATAACTAGACGAAAAGCGAAAAGAAAAACAAATAAATTATTATAGAATTTATGATACCTAAAAGCAATACAGATTGCATACAATTAAATTCCATGTAACCTTAGGTGGTTACAGTAATCAGGTCCAGAAGGCTAAAAACGAAAATTGAAAATAATAAAAAAAGAAAATACCACTAACAACAGTAATAATAATAAACGTAGAAATATAATAATAATAATAATAATAATAATAATAATAATAATAATAATAATAATAGGGGTAGGGTCCAGCTACGAGTTAAATAGCAAAAGTCAGCAATGATGGAAAGAAACGGAAGATTAAACGACAACGAGATTAAATGACAACAGAGGACCTTTGTCAGGCAGCCAGGTATACAGCCCAATTAATGCGGATGACGGTCAGGTACTTGGAGGTCGCCATCCAGCAACTGACCATCACAGCGACAGTAACCAGCAACCAGAGACTGGAGCTACAGAGGCAAAGCAGAAGAAGAAATGGTCAAGAGAAGAAAATAAGGAAATATGGAGACGCTACATCAGAAGGAACCCGACGGAAAGAGGATACAGAAGACGGTTGGTCAACATCTGAAATGAGAGAAATAACATCCCCCAAACTAAACAGAGGCTAGCAAACCAATTAGGGAACTTGAAGAAAAAGAACTGGCTCTACACAACAGAAATAAAGGAACTGGAAAGAGATGTAACCCTCGGCAAAAAAGGACAAGAAGACGAACTAAGAGACAGTACCACAGGAGACGACAGGAATGATGAGCTACCAAACAACGGCATACGAAGAAACACTGATGATGTAACAGAGAGGTCGGAATGGTTGGAAAAGATCAGATAATGGATGAAGTCAGATACAGAAAGAACAAAGATCCCCTCCATGAAAGCCTACAACACAAAGAAACTAAGGGAGAAAACAAGTGAAGGTAATGAAATAATGAGATAATAAACACCATCAGTATCACAGAATGAGACTAATACACACCACCAGTATCACAGAAACAAATAACCAAGCATATGCAGGAGCAAGACAAGTAGCAGAACTCATGGGGATACAAAAACTAACACCACCATCACAACCAACCCAACAGAAACCAGAACAGCAACTGTCTTGGAAAAGGCACCTGGAAAAACAAATCAAGGTGATGAGATCTGACTTGATTAAACTAAAAGAAATGGCAGAAAAGAGGCTAAGAAGCAAGAAAACAAGGGAGGGACTGAACGAGAAATACAAAGTACAGGAGAAGGATTAAACAACACTATAGAAGATATGAAACAGAGGCATAAAGTCAAAGTAAATAAGATCTAATGGTACATGGACAAGAATAAAGGATGCCAACAGAACAAAATATTGCGATATAACCAGAAAAGACTATGCAGCCAACTGGGAGGGGAACACAACCACCAGGAAATTCCTAAAGCTGAGTCAAGAAGTAAGAGACATATGGAGCAATCCAGAATCACACAACAAACGTGCAACATTGCTCCAGGAAGTCAAGACAGAAGAAATGGGGAGAATAAAACGAAGATTCACAGAGATCACAACAGACACAATCAGACGCCAACTAAAGAAAATGCCCAACTGGAAAGCCTCAGGTGTCTCAATGAGGTCCATGGATACTGGCTTAAAAACTTCAAGGCCCTACAACCACAAATAGCAGAACAACTCCAGCATTGTATCACAGACCACCATGCGCCCAAATGGATGACCACAGGGAGAACAAAGGAAATATAGCATTTAACTACAGGCCTATCACCTGCCTACCAGTAATGTGAAAGTTACTAACAGATATCATCAGCAAAGGCTATACAACTACCTAGAGGATACAAACACCACCCCCCACCTGCAGAAAGGCTGCAGAAGGAAGTGTAGGGGTGCAAAAGACCAGTTCCTGATAGATAAAATGGTAATGAAGAACGGTAAGAAAAGGAAAACCAACCTAAGCATGGCATGGATTAACTACAAGAAATCCTTCGGCATGACACCACACACACACACACACACATGGCTAATAGAATGCCTGAAAATATATGGGGGAAATTGAAACACCATCAGCTTCCTAAAAATATAATGAGCAACAGGAATGCAATGTTTACAAGCTCTAGGATAAGACTAGCAGAGGTTAACATCAGGAGGGGACTCACTGTCCCCACTACTCTTTGTAGTAGCCATGATACCCATGATAAAAGTGCTACAGAAGGTGGATGCTGAGTACCAACTCAAGAAAGGAGGCAACAGAATTAAGCATCTGGTGTTCATGGACCACATCAAGCTGTATGGCAAGAGCATTAAGGAAATAGATACTCTAATCCAGACTGTAATGATTATATCGGATGATATAAGGATCGACCTATATATATAAAAAAAGTGTGCCATGGTCAACATACAAAACTGCAAATTGACGAGAACTTAAAGGATAAAGCTACCAGGTGGGCAAAGCATCAAACACATAGATGAGACAGGTTACAAATACCTGGGAATAATAGAAGGAATGGATATAACACACCAAGAGATGAATGTCACGGACCCTGAGAGGTCCGCTCCAAGTTCGATAGTATGATGAACAAAAGAATTCAACACCAACAGTTGAAACTGGGGATACGAATATAGAAAGAAACATTAACAGAACAAAGATTTATTTACAAGCTTACTAACAAAAGATAAATGCAAAATGGTTTCTCCTATTTACATTCAAACTAAAATGTTATGCTGCATGAACTGGGGGAACAGTGAGGTAATGTTAATACTTGCTGGCAAGTTTCAGCTGACGGAAATCAATGCTCGAAGCGATGGCTTCACAATAGGAGAACTGTAACTTCTGACATCTACTTGACTCCGTATTGCAGAAAATAATGTCTATTCTTGATAGTCGAAGGGCAGGAACTCCTTGAAACCTCTTGTCAAACGTTTCTGATCTCTCAGGCTTGCTCAACGTCGAAAATACCTCGGTCGTTCACTCTAATTTTTCCTCTCTGATCCTTCGTCTGTTTTCTCTTCTCGTATCTCCCTCTGATGATCTCTGATCTCTAACTGATGATCTCTGCTGCTGAGCTCTCACTGATAATCTGATCTGTTACTCTCTCTGATCTCTTCTACTTTGTCAGTCATATTTATATGATGACCTGGGGGAGAGGCCCTTGGGGGGGGGGTTGGGGGGGGGGGGTAGCACGAACGTCACAGACTCCCGGGATGACCAGAATGTCTTAGAAGAATCTTGACGAAATATTGCATCATATTTCGCTGCATTTTCTGATGACGTGACGGCCCATGTCACATTCCACAAAACTCCTGCCGATTCTAGAACCATCATGAGAACAGGCGTCTCCAACACACGCGCGTAAGCCTCCGTGCTGCAGAACTTCTTGAAGAACATGCATTTTCCTTTCCCTTAACTTTGCTATAAAGCAATTACCATGACACGTCCCCCCAAAAAATAAAAAATAAATGAAATCAACTGATTTTATTTTGTTTTTTTCTAAAGAGAAACTAGAATTAAACAGCAGGGAAACAATCCTGCATAAAGCTTTAAAACTTCTCCATTCACTCAACCACTAGTGCCAAAATAGAAAACGCTCATTAGGCTACTCATTCTGGAAAAATCTCCAGAGGCTACCTGCTTTAACAGTATCCTTCTCTCTTACTTTTTCCATTTACTGAACTCTGCTTAAAACTTTGAAATACTAAAACACCTCTTGCGTCTTTCTCAAAACTAATTTTTCTTTGTGAAACAATTACCAAGGGCACGGGCGGCAGCCACGGTACGGGGCGTTCTTTATAATTCTGAAGCAAGTTTACATTAATTGACTTTGCTCTACTCTTACCCATATTAATTCCATAATGTATATTTCCCCTCTTCTCTAACACTGGAAAAGGACCTTCTAACTTATAAGGTAAAGAGGGACCTTCTTTCTGGATTAGTACTAAAACTTTATCTCTTACACACAAACTTCTCTCTTTTGCTCTAAGATCATGTTTCCCTTTAGTTTCCCCTTGACTTCCACTCGCGTTCGTCTTCCCTAGTTGCCAAGCACTCCCATTCTCCTTCGCCAGTTGCCAAACATCACCTAAATTGTTTTTAAAATACTCTAGGTTATTTATGTAGTCCTCACTATCCTTGAAATATTTGGATACAAAGTTACTACCATTATTGCTCTGTATAGTACGAGGCAGACCAAACTTAGAAAAATAACTTAACAATTGTTTAAATCAATGATTGTCAACAGATATATATTCCCTCCCCTACTTCTAGGCAAAGGTCCAACCATATCGATAACTACATTCTCAAAAGGTTCACTACTGAAGGAATATTACACAACGAAGCTCTAGGGAATTACTTGATTCGGTTTCCCGGCAATTTGACATTTATGACAGCTTAGAACATATCTCTTTACGTCACTCCTCATCTTAGGCCAAAAGTACGCCCTACTAATAGACCTAAAAGTTTTATTTACTCCCAAATGTCCTTGCTCATAATGTGCTAACTTCAAAACTAATTCACGAAGCTTCCTAGGAACAACTAATTGTTCAGTGATTTCCCCTTTACTACCTGACTTCGGATGAACATAACGACACAAAACTTCGTCCTTTAAACAAAAAGTTTCCATACACACATCATCGAGATCATCATCCAGCTCACATTAAAAAATTCGGGTTAGTGTCTCATCTTCTCTCTGAAACTTGACTAGCTCATCCATATTCAAAATGTTAGTGCCTAATTTATCACCGTAACTAGTGCTAGATACCGGTACATTTACTATGTTACCCTTGACAGCTACACCTTCCGTTTGGCTATCACTGTCAACGATAGAGTTAGGTCTCTTAGCCACACTCACGCCAAGATCAACCTCGCCACCTCTATCACACTCGTTCGAATCCGCGAACTCACTCACGTTCGAATCCACGAACTCACTCACGTTCGAATCCACGAACTCACTCCTGTTCGAATCCACAAACAAATTATGACAGTAGTCTACGTCTGTATCTAAACCTGACCTAGTTACTACCATTTCAGGCACTGGAAATCCCTCACAACAGGATTCACATTCTTGGATAAAGCTAAGTCATTACTGACAATAATGTCAACACCATCAACGGGCAAACTGTCAACAACTGCAAGTTTCACTTCTCCTGACACTACCTGACTTTCTAAATTCAACTTCAATAAAGGACAAAGAACACAAGTGTTAGGAAATCCACCTAACATGACTTTTTCTTCCATGTTGATTTCCACCCTGTCTGGCTACTTCCCTCGAATCTACTCCTCCAATAGAGGAAACTACGCCTTCTGACAGAAATTCACCAAAAACTTTCCTAGTTTCTCTCATCACATCATTCCTAATTGACGAAAGGTTAACTAGAGACACTGGTTTCTTAACGTCCTTCCTTTCTACTGCACAATTTCTCGCTAAATGCCCTTTCCCATTACATCGGAAACAAGTTAATTCTGAGCCACTAGATGCCACTTTACTCTTAAAAACCTTAGACGTATGACCAGGTTTTCCACATGTATGACAGGAATAGTCAGTTTTACTCGCATTGCTATTACTAGGACTGAAACTTTAACTGCTTTGTGCTCTACAAGATGAAGGATCATTTCGCTTCTTACTAACACTCAAATTATGAGTTAGACTATATTCGTCAGCTAACCTAGTTGCTCCTGCAAAAGATACTTCTCGCCTATCTTCTATGTATAGCTTAATCTCAGGGGATACGTTATCTTTGAAGTTTTCTTACAACACTAAGTTCTTCAAACCATCAAAATCATCAACTTTAGCAGAAGTTAACCAATCAAAAAACAGCCTTTCTAACTTCTTACCGTATTCTACATACGTAATATTTTCGTCCTTTCTCAAACTTCTAAATTTCTTACGGTACGCCTCCGGTACTAACCTATACATGCTAAGAACAGTTTCTTTCACATTATCATAATCATCACATTCCTCCCTAGACATGCAACTATACACAGTAAGTGCCTTACCACTCAAAACTGACTGTAAATATAAAGTCCACATTTCTTTAGGAGAACCTACTCTTTCCATTAACTTCTCAAAACACATGAAATATTTTGTTACATCTTCCTCATCAAACTTTGGTACTAATTTCAGCACTGCACTCTTGCCCAACCTATCAGCCTTGTTTTCGTTCTCGCCTGTCCGACTGTTACGAGTACTTTCCCTTAACCGAGCAATTTCCAACTCATGCATACGCTCTTTCTCTTGCTGAATTTTCATTGCTTCTCTCTCTTTCTCTTGCTGCATTTTCATTACTTCTCTCTCTTTCTCTTGCTGCATTTTCATTGCTTCTCTCGCTTGCTGCACTTCCCTCTCAACTGCTCTTTCCTCTCTCTCAGCCACTCTTTCATCTCTCTCATACTTCTCTCTTTCTTTCTTTTCAACATACTCACGGAGATCATTCCCCTCTAGACCTAGAAGCTTACCTGACTCATAAACTCTTTCAGCATCTCACTCACTCTTTCTATATTCTCCCCGTTTCAAACTGTTACAGTGTCGAATACCCTGGCAAGGTTGCCAAAAAATCTCACGGACCCCGAGAGGTCCGATCCAAGTTTGATATTATGATGAACAAAAGAATTCAACACCAACAGTTGAAACTGGGGATACGAATATAGAAAAAAACACTAACAGAACAAAGATTTATTTACAAGCTTACTAACAAAAGATAAATGCAAAATGGTTTCTCCTATTTACATAACAAAGTAAAATCTTACACTGCATGAACTGGGGGAACATTGAGGTAATGCTAATACTTGCTGGCAAGTTTCAGCTGACAGAAATCGATGCTCGAAGCGATGGCTTCACAAAAGGAGAACTGAAACTTCTGACGTCTACTTGACTCTGTATTGCAGAAAATAATGTCTATTCTTGATAGTCGAAGGGCAGGAACTCCTCGAAACCTCTTGTTGAACATTTTTGCTATCAAGGCTTGCTCAACGTCGAAAATACCTCGGTCGTTCTCTCTAACTGGACAACTCGACCAGAATCCGACCAAACTCTCGAGCGCCTTATCCTCTCTGATCCTTCGTCTGTTTTCTCTTCTCTTATCTCCCTCTGATGATCTCTGATCTCTAACTGATGATCTCTGCTGCCGAGCTCTCACTGATGATCTGATCTGTGACTCTCTCTGATCTCTTCTACTTTGTCAGTCGTATTTATATTTCGCTGCATTTTCTGACAACGTGACGGCCCATGTCGCGTTCCACAAAACTCCTGCCGATTCTGGAACCATCATGAGAACAGGCATCTCCAACACACGTACGAAAGCCTCCGTGCTGCAGAACTTCTCGAAGAAGATGCGTTTTCCTTTCCCTTAACTTTGCTATAAAGCAATTATCATGACAATGAAGGGCACAGTCAGGAAAGAATATATGCTGGGATTTAAGTGATACTCAAGTCAAAACTCAATGCTGGTAATATGATGAAGGCCATGAACACATGGGCAGTACCAGTAATCAGATACAGTGCATGAGTTGTGGAGAGGACAAAGGCTGAGCTCAGCAGTCTAGACCAGAACACTAGGAAACACATGACAATGCACAAGCACTACACCCTAGGGCAAATATAGACAGACTATACATAACATGAAAGGAAGGAGAGAGGGCTATTAAGCATAGAGGACTGTGTCAGTGTCGAGAGCAGAGCACTGGGGCAATATCTGAAAACCAGTAGTTAAGGAGTGCATGTGAAGAACTGATAAAAGTAGACACCCAAAAATATACAGAGACAGGAGAATGACAAACAGAAGTACATGAGACAGACTAAAGAACTGGCCAACGATGAAACATGGCAATAGCTACAGAGGGGAGAACTCAAGAAGGAAACAGAAGGAATGCTAACAGCGGTTCAAGATCAGGCCCTAAGAACCAGAGATGTTAAAAAACGATAGATGGAGATAACATCTCACCCATATGCAGAAGTGCAATGTGGAGAACGAGACCATAAACCACAATGCAAATGAATGTCTGGGACTTGCACAGAACCATACAAAAAGATGCATGACTCAGTAGCAAAAGCCCTCCACTTGGCTCCTGTGCAAGACACACCAGCTAGCTTGCAGTAACAAGCGGTACAAACATCAACCTGATCAAGTGATAGAAAATGATTGGGCAAAGATCCTCTGGGACTATGGTGTCAGTACATATAGGATGGTATGAGCCAATAGACCAGAAATGATGTTGATTAACGAAATCAAGAAGAAAGCATCACTCATTGAAAGAAAAAAATTGATAAGTATTAGGACCTGAAAATAGAAGTAAGGATATTGTATATGCCAGTGGAAATTGTACCCATAATCATAGGAACACTAGGCACGATCCCAAGATCCCTGAAAAGGAACCTGGAAAGACTAATTGCTGAAGTAGCTCCAGGACTCATGCTTAAGTGTGCTACTAGAAACAGTGCACATAATAAGAAAAGTGATGGACTCCAAAGGAGGCAGGATGCAACCCGGAACCCTACACCATAAAAACCACCCAGTTGAATAGTATGCTTGTGATAAAAAAAATCTAATAATAATGTTAACAGATTCTGCAGGAAATTGTAAAAATAGAGATAAAGTCATTTAAGGAATAGATGCCTCCTTTTCCCATCTTTCCCACAGTTCAGACCTTCGTGCCTCACTGCTTAGGATGTTTCGTATGAGCAAATTGCTGCCGTTTCTCAGACTTGACATTGTTCGCCTGGCAATGATTTTATAAGTTATCAAGGTGGTTTTCTTTGAAAATCTGTGTGGCGGAGTGGTAGCAAGGAGTGTGTGTGAAGCGCCTGAATGTCAATGTGAACAACAGTGATGAGCCTCATGGTGTCTCGGGTATAATTCGTCCAAGTGGAACACCCATATATACTGTAGCAGTTTAAGTAGAAGAGCATTCAGTTCTGTGTATTGGTGACACAAGGCAAGGAAATCAGAACCATATCGTCAGCATAGCAGAGGTTGTTTATTGTTGTATCGTTGACAGTGCATCCAAATAGTAGTGAGTTCAGTTTGATGTGCAGGATTTCTGTGTACACATTAAACAGGTATGGAGAGAGAATGCCTCCTTACCAAACCCCATTTAGGTAGCCAGAGTTGTACGACAATACGTTAGCCCATTTGACAGAATTGTTGTGTGGAGAACCAGCAATATAAAATGCCATTTGAATATAGAGGTATACCTATTTTTTGCAGCTTCAGGAAGAGCTTCGGGTAGTTTACTCTGTCAAATGCTCTTCTCTTATCTACATAACATAGGAAAACAGGAAAGGCTGATGACAGGTATTCAGCAATTCTTTCAGGGAAAGGGGAGAAGTCTCACTAGAAGAAGAGACTCAAGTATCTTCGACGCAATTGTAGTAATTGCAGTGGGCTATGATTGCCAGGGTCAGCTGCATCCTTTTGCTTGTTTTGGATTGATGGTATGAAGTGAATTAAGATTAGTAAGTCAGGGAGAATACTGATGGATTATGCACACATTGAATAGAGTAGCTAGCAAGATGTAAATTATTGGGTGGCAGAATTTGAAGTCTTCTGCAGGAAGAACATTGCAGCCAGGCAATTTATTATGAAGTAGGTTGTTTATGGCATCGCTGATGTTACCTGGTGTAATTCATTCAGTGAAATGAAATTGAATGTTATCAGTAAGGTGGTTATCTACATCCCTTCGGGAGTCTTGATCATTTATGCAATTCAGTATAGTGCTGAAGTGATCACCCCACATTCTTGCAATAGCATCGTCACCAGCAACTTCTACTGTCTGATAATTTTTTTAGTTTTGGGATTTAGGGACTGAATGCCTTTCCAAGGATGAGGATAATCACCGGGTTCTAATTTTCTAGACATGGCATCAACTCTTAGTTGCTTTTCATTTATTGTCTCATTAGTAATGGAAAGTGTGCTTCCCTAGGTCTACCGTTTTGCGTGTACAGTAAAAACATTTCTCATGAATATTTATACAGATCTTTAACCAAGTCATTCCAGCCAGGTATATTATGACAGTTGCCTTGATGAAAATTTAATCTAAAGGTAGCCCTGCCGGAGGCAAGCATAGTGGAAACTATATCTGAATAGAATCCTTTCAGATCTCTCCTGTGGTAGTCATTTCTACATTTTGCGTAAGTGTAAAGTAAGGCATCTGCCAGTTGAATTATTGACCATAACCTGTTTTTCGTGGTTACCATAAAGTATCTAATTTTCTGCTGGTGTTTAAAATCCCATTTAACAGCAAGAGAGCGATCAGTTATGGGGTTCACAGTAGGGAGGGATGGAGTACTGAATGACACCTGTAACGGGATGTGATTTTAGCATGTTGCAAGGATGTAGCAAATGTTGCATATCACAAAAGAATCGTGAAGTTGTGGAGACGTAATTCAGTGGTCCAGCCAGAAGGCTGTAATTTTGTCCGTTCTGTTTTGTACATTTTGACAGAAGGAGTAAGTTCGTTATAAATTCTTATCTGCCAGATAATCACGAATAAATACTGTGTAACTAACCAAGGGCATGCAGTATTGATCAAAATTATTGCTATTTTCCCAGGGTATACAAACATTAATTATTAGGATGTTAGAGTTCCTTACTGTCACTTGAAGACCCAGTAACCTATCACTCTTATAGGTCATCACATTTACCATTTTGTCTAATGATTTGTGATATACGAAAGGAAGGCCCTTTTTCGGGTGACCGGCTACAACTTGATCTGTAACTTGCATCGATGAGGTCGAGAAAGTTCTGAAGTCTTCATGTACTGAATCGCAGATGACAAGGTCATGTAGTCAGCGGAGCGTTTCTTCCAATGCAATGATTCCTTGTAAGTGTTTGCTGGACATGTTTAGCAGAGGAACGTTTTGCTTGAGGCCAAAAATATTCCAAGATATCATATCTAACATATCCATGGCAACACACGAAGGTGGGATATGAATGAGTTGATAATTTGGGTGGGTTGTGGTTAGCCATTAGGGGTGGGCAGTCACTATGTGGGAGGTTGGCTTGCACTTGCGGTAGAAGGCGAGCCTGCCCCTAATCCCCCACTTGGGGTTCCAGTAAGTTCCTTGGGAGGGGGGGGTTGCAGGTTGGTCTTGGATTAGGTTATATCTTGTGACTTTTATATTAGGAACAAAATTCTCGCCTTTAAAAGCATCGAGGTTTTGAAATAGGTAGGTAATCCTGTAAGCCACTTTTTGCATGGGAGTTGACGAGAGATGGGTCGGAGCCCGTGGGAAACTTTACATTCTACACTATGGGGTCTAGCTTCACCGATGAGGGCAAATTGTGAATTAAAACGTGACATCTCTTCTCAGGTTTCGGTTGAGGTGATTCACGATTGTTTGGCTTCGGTCCAGCGGACATTTGAGAGGTTCTTTTCTTTTGTTTACTTGCTTTTTGTCTGCCAACCACCATTCCCCTCGTGATCATTCCCATCATCATCTACAACGGGGTGTTTTCGGGGGAGAGAAAGGTTCAGGAGACTCATGAGGGCTGGTGATCGTCAGTCAGGATCTATCCTCCACCGGAGGCACTGGAGAGGGAGAGGAGGTTGGGAGTCCATTGGTCCCCTCCGAAAATTCTATAGGTGATGCAGGCGCTTCATCCAAGGGAGAGAGGGCAGTTCCCACTTGGCAGGGTATGGCCACCTTGACTTTGCGTCGCACCCTCATTTCTCCGTGTTGTTGGGAGGCGAGGAAATAATAGATGCGTTATTCAAAGTAGTCTGGTGGCTTGCTTTACGATTGTCTAAGGATTCCTGCACTCCTTTGATCGCATCCCAGATCCGTGAAAGATTGTTATTTGTTTCACAGTTTTAAGACTGGAACGATTCTCGTAATCCTTTGTCGCGTCCCTGATGATCCGTGAACATTTGTCATTTGTTTCCTAAATTTTTCCTGACTTTTTAAAACTTTTCTCTGAGAGGGATTTTCTGCCATATGTTTACACTACAGGTAGGCTTAGATCAGCAGGCCCCTTTGGAAGCAGATTGTAAGGGTCATCGGCGTATATATCCGCCGGGCAGGTCCTTAGTCACTAAGTGATACAGGATATTTTCTTGAGAGAGGATAAGTTTTTCGCACTTCTGTCCTGGAGATTGGTTTCTGGTATGAGGTCTTTAAATTTTATCATTTTGTATATGCAACGTTAATTTCCTCATCGGAGAAGGCTGAACTGACATTGTATAGCAGACTGACATTCAGAAGTTAACTTTTTATATTCTTTGTGTGTGTGTGTGTGTGTGTGTAGCATTTCACTTTCTCGACGTCGGGACAGTTTGGTGGGTTCTGTATTAAGTAAAGACAGTTGTTCGCAAGTACGGAACTTGTGTGGGACAGATATCGTTAGGTGACAGGGTCACTTGAGCGACGGTTGGAGGGTTGGTCGAATAACATTTTTGTGGTAAAGGGAGGGCCAAGCACTAATACATACGCAGCACTCTTGTACCCATTCCCCAGAGCCTCAAAAAGTTGTTACTTAGTATTTCGAGGGCACTGATTGGATCAGAACGTAGATTAATAGATCTGCAATTACACAACAATATCTGGCTTACGCGCCGGTTATTACGTTGAGACACTATTAACATTACCTTCTATGAGAGGTATAATAATCATCATGGGCAAAAAACCCTTCTTTTTTAGTAAAAAAAAAAAAAAATGCGAGAGAGACCTACAACACATCCGCCCCCACACAGAAACAGCGCTCAGAGTACATATTTAGAAACAATTACGTGCCAAGAGTTCGAAATTGTAGAATTAAGGACATTAAACTCCTCAGGTTTCGCAAATGAGAAAATCACTATTCACGGAAAGTCGCGATCACAGACTTCGAAACTCAGAAGCCAAGTGTCAGAAGTTTCGAGAAAGTTTGGGGTCGTCATTTTGTAACCGTGATTTTGTGTTTCGTGACTTCAGCCCAGCGTCAAAGCAAATGTCATTAACATTAAAAATATACTCTTAGCTAATTATAGTACTCCTTTACAACGCCCAAGAAGCTTATATTTTAGAAACCATCTGCGGAAAGAAATTTTTAGCTGAAATAAACATTTTCTTTAGAAACAATTCAGAAAATATTTTTAACACTGCAACCTCATAGATACGATCTAATTTGCAAATTAATTTTACACAAGAGTAATAACAAATTCGACTGACCAACTTTTAGAGGAGTTAAGATAAAGAAAGGAATTATTATTTTATTAATATGAAAAGAAGTACTTTGCCATTTCATGGCCCAGAAGAAGGAGACTCGCATGAGACTCCGAAGTGAATGGCAAACCGTATGGGGTCGGCGACGTGATGAAGGGTCTTCTGCCGGAGTGGTTGAAGTTTATGAAGTGCCATTTAAGTTGCAGAGGCTTCCCTCCGTCCTTAGCCTTTAACTCTGCAGCACCTGGATTAATGCAGCTGCAAAGGCTTTCTCTTCATTTGTCTTTTGTTCCTTGTAATATTTTTTAAAAAATTAAGAAAGGTTGCACAGTAACAGGAATATTCGGTGGATATTGTGAATGAAAACTAACTCATTTTAAAGTAAACGAGTCTTTTTGCTGATGAAGGAAATTATATCAAAGTTTTGTGTTTAAGAATTTCTTTTTCTCGTCTTCAGTATATAGCCATGATGGGTAGCATGTCATCGGCTTTTAGCTTTCCATATAGCCAGGCTGAACGTCGCTTAACCTTCACAGGCAGGAACCGGTAATGGAGTAAATAGTTGAAGTGTTTGAGTGTGCTTGCATTATATCAAGATTTGATCTTGCGTTTTCTTTTTCAGCGGTGAAAGGAGCTCGTTTTGATACCTATTTTCAAGCATCTTTAACTTGAATACCTTAGGCCTTTAAGCAGTGTGTGAAAGACATATATATCAAGTATGAAAGATAGTGTGTGACACCATATATGTAGATGGAGCTGAGTTGTGTCAGGTAATTTGGAGAAAACTGACGAAAAACTGACATTTATGGTCAACAAAGATGGTATAGAAGTAAAGGTGGCCTCTTAATGACCATAGTTTGGTATGGATCTTTTTCGACTTCAGTCAAATGCTCATTTAAAGATGCCCAAATTTAGAATTAAATCGCATGAAAAATGCACGCTAGTATAACTGGAGATTTGTCAACACACACATTCTTAAAATTTTCTTATCTCATTTACGTTGCCGCTTGCACTTAACCGCTATGTTCTGTTACAATTGACCGAAGGCAGTGACGATAAATAACCATATGTTCACCTCTCCCTCATCATCCATCCAGGGCCTAGACTGTAATGAGTGTATAAACGGGCAAGGCAAAAGGCTGAAATGTGTGTACGCCGAGCCCATAATGAAAGAAATTACAATAAATTCATTTGCTCGTGTTTTGTCTTAAAAGTTAAGGGGAAAAGTTACGCTTCTTTTCCAGAACACATTTGAATAATCCAATTAGCGTAACTGGAAGATACCACTCGCTCGAGTCTCCTTTTCCTCTTTTACATTTTTTCTTCTTCTCTGACGAAAAATTTACTTTTCTTTTGCGAATAAAGAGAAGAATGCTTCTCTTTTTCTGTATGTTTGTATTTCTGTCTCAAAACAAGAAAGGCTGAATTTGCGGTGTTTTACAGAACGGAGGTTATGTAAAACCATGGCGCATGTGACCATGCATATTTATAGACTGCGCTTGAAAACATTCTTGATATTTTGCTCTGGAAGGCGCACAGACATATATATATATATATATATATATATATTATATATATATATATACACACTGTATCTATCTATCTATTTATCTATTCTATCTTTTATAGGTAAATATATATATATATAATATATATATATATATATATTATATATATATATATATATATATATATATATAATTTGACGAGGTGGTAGTTGATCACAAATTCATAAAGACAAGAAGGCTGGGAAGTACCCCAGCAAACGTTCATGTATACACTTTATTGCTACTTTTCAAAGCACCAGGATTCATTTTAAAGCTATAAAAGAACACAAAATAAAACCTTGAAAATATAAAAGTACACACTGAAATTGTATACAATTTAAAATTAAGTTAAAACTACATCGCAAATTATAAAAATACACGCAAAGTAAAGTGTAAGAAGCAAATGTTAAAATAATGTGCTCTTTAAGGTTAAGATGAAAATATGTAGGATATAAAAAAAGTTAAACTGGTCAAGAGAACCAACCATAAGATATGCTAGGAGAAGCCTGACAAGGACAAGGGGAAGTCCATTCCTCTCAAGAGAAGTAAAGAGGAATGGAGGCAGACTGCTTGTTTTAAAGGGGGAACAAGATGCTTGATGAATAATGACTTGGTAATGGCCAAAAGCTGTTGGTTAGTTGCCTTGCCTAAAAATCTCAAAGTCCTTATATTGGATTTCGTATTTGCATTTCTTGGTATATTCTCTGGTGTGAGAGAACTCAGGAGATGGAAATTTGTTGCCTGTTCTGTAAGTGAGCGCATTATGGCTGTCATTCCGGACCTTGAGTAACCATAGTGTGGATCAGATACAGATTTCTTCGATGACAACATCGAGAACAAGTAGATTTATAAACAATACCAGAGGTCATCAGTGGATGTAAAAGATCTTTAAAGTTGAAAGAGCGAACTATAGTTAAAGGGTTAGTCGGGATAATGATTACTTAAAACTGGAAAACAACTAGATACAAGTTAATATTGAGGTCCTTGAAAACTGCATTGCAATGAATAAATGACATAGAAAGACATCTTTGCAACATCAGGTATAGGGTGGCGGGGAATAAAAACGTTATTTGAAAATTTAGCCACAGATTTAAAGCGCAGGTACTCCCTGGCATCTTTCTGGAGTAAATGATCTAATAATTCCATAACATGTAGATCCTCTTAAACGTTGTCTCTGTATGGTGTGGCTTTGCTTCACTTGTCACATTCCAAATGTCAAGTTAGAGATACCATTGAGACTTTGCACCTCTCCTTGAATAATTCTGTGACATGTGGGTACCCTTCGATGTGCAAAATGCATAACTGTAACTAGGCCGTTCAATAAAACCGAGATACAAAAATAGACTTTATTTGGAAAGCATCACTGGTTCAAGAAATTTGAGCCACAAGGTCCGACAGAAAAATCATCAAAGAAAACGGAATCACCAGAACGTCCCACCTCGGTGGTCGCGAGTTCGATTCTCGGCCATTCTATTGAGGAGTGAGAGATGTGTATTTCTGGTGATAGGAAGATCACTCTCGACGTGGTTCGGAAGTCACGTAAAGCCGTTGGTCCCGTTGCTGAATAACCACTGGTTCCATGAAACGTAAAAACACCATACAAACGAACAGAACCTATCTAGGACTGAAATATATGGTCACACTAAAGTTCCCACCAGATGTCATAGCACTATCTAAACATATCAGTCCTCACATAGTTAATGATTAAAACCCGTCTATAGACGCTTCACCGACATGATCATCACTAACCAAGTCATTATCATGTACCGTAAAATGCACCACTTCGAACGCCACACCTGAACATTCATCTCCAGAGTCCCTCATTGGACCATTAAAAATAACTGACAAAGAGGTAGAAACACCTCTTAATTATAATACGTAGTGCGCCCAAAAATACACATGGGACATAAGATAAAAATACATACCATATGAGATAACACCAAAAAGTATTCACTGAAATGGTACAAAAAAAAGACATGGAAATAAAGATTGGAAAAACCACGTCAAGTCAGGGTACCTAAGAGGAACCACAATTGCAAAGAGTAATTGAAGATTCGGTACTCACAGCCATGGGGAATCCATCTCCCCAAAAAATGTTTGCACTGCTCAAAAGAGCTTCCACAAAGGACCAAGCGTCAATCAAATATTTACTCTTGAAGAAGACATATGGAGACAAACACACGCACGCACGCTTGGCCTGACCCGCCGCAGCTTGACGTTGCATCAGAAGATTCGACACACAAGAAGCGTCACCCGACCATCAAGTTTCTGGGCATGCGAGGTAACACACCGACACCGTCTTCATGCACCGATCACATTGTCTCCATGTTTCACATCACGGCACAAAACATTGCTTCGGGCGAGGTGAATGTTTGCTAAAACGATGAAATTTCACTTTAGAGTGCATACGAATCCTCGCACATTCTCTGGGCCTGGTGATAGAAGTCACGTAAAGCCGTTGGTCCCGTTGCTGAATAACCACTGGTTCCATGCAACGTAAAAACACTGTACAAACAAAACAAACATTCTCTGGGCGGGAAAATGATTATCGTCATCATGTCTAGGCGCAGGCCCAGCGCTGAGTTTTATACACGGCAGCAACTTGACAGCTCGATCCGTACATACCTGCCCAGCACAAAATGTTTTTATATACCTAACATACCTGTAGAATTCGGTTACATTTACTAGAGCCATCATAATCAAGTGTGTAATTGCTTGTTGCTTTTAGGGCTGAAATGTTCACTTAGAATCTACTGAGAATCTACAAGTCACAATTTTTTTTTCTTCAGATACGTGTGTAATCGCAGGAACCACAAAACCTTCTTAACTTCTCGATTTCTTCACTTACTCGATAGGCCAAAATGTGAAGAGATCGAGAAGTTGAGAGGGAATTGTGGCTGTTATAAATACAGACGTATCTGGTACAGGTGAGTAAACCAACTAAGTTTCTGAGTCATTATCATCACATGTGTTGTCAGGGTAGTCTCACTCGAGCACCTGTGTAAGATTTTGCTGCTGTGACCTTGGAGCCTTGCTGAGTGAAATTGACTATGATTGTTGTAGTGTGTGTTTGTTATTTTGGTTGGTTATTCTGTTCATAATCCCCGACGTCTTTATATTACCGGGAAATTGAGCAACAGATCTATTAAAAGATCTGTACATTGAATCCTTTTCAACAGATAGAAATCTGGATTTCATATAAATTGTCGGAGTCCTCGCAAGGTGTGTTGATCGCCTTATCACGGAGCTCTTTTTTATATATAATAATATATAATATATAATATTAATATTATATATAGTATATCTATATATATATATATAGATATATTTATTATATATCTATATATATATATAAAGATAAACGCTTTTTTGCAGATGTTGAATTACGGGACTGTTTTCTACTTATTTAGAAAAAATGTTTTCCCATCTAGTGACACGCAGAATGAATGACTTCACATGTCTATAAATCTGGAAGAAAGAACAATCGCAATGATAATGAAAATTTAGTTGCTGTAGAAACTAGAGAAAACGTGGCCACCATTTTGGTTTTATATGATTTGATGAGCAAACACCATTAAAGCAGTGGCAGCAGGTGGAGGTATGCGATTATTGTAATGAAGAGAGAGAGAGAGAGTAATAATTAATAAATTTTCCCCTAAAACAAAATAAAAAGATTATATTTAAGTGGAAATTTAAGTGGAGAGAGAGTTTTAATAATTAAATAAAAAAAATTTCCGATAGCAAAATAAAAAGGTTATATTTAAATAGAAATTTAAGTGGAGAGAGAGAGAGTTAATAATAAAAAAAAATTTTCCGAAAACAAAATAAAAAGGGTATATTTGATTGGAAATTTAAGTGGAGAGAGAGAGAGAGAGAGAGAGAGAGAGAGAGAGAGAGAGAGGAGGGGCTTATGTTGATGTGAGGAGCGTTTGTTTATTAATGAGTAAAATTTTGTTTGACAGAAAAAAAAAGAAGCCAGTGTTCAATGAGAGAGAGAGAGAGCTTACGTTAATATGCGGAGCGTTTGTGTATTAACGAGTAAAATTTGATTTGAAAGCACAACTCTAAAAACCAATGTTTAATGAAGAAATATATATATAGAGAGTTTTGGATGAAAGAGAGTGAGAGGGAGAGTTAATATTAATATGAGGAGCATCTGTTTATTAATGAATGAAATTTTCCTTGAAAGCTAAGTTAAAAAAAGCCAAATGTTTAATGAGAGAGGAGAGAAGAGAGAAGAGAGGTGGGGGGGGGGGGGTGGAAGGGGAGTTGGATGGGGACTTGTGCGTGAGTGAGGAGCGTGTCGTCTGGGGTGCGTCGACCCACCACCCCGACCCCCACCCCACCTCAGAGATGCATGTACACAAACCCCTTCTTTGCCAGTCTTTAGCTGAGCGCTGGTCGTAACACACCACGTTTCTGTGTCTCTCTCGGTGACCCGAACGGTGTGTGCGTGTGTGTGTTTGGGTGCATGTGTTTGCGTGTGTTGCTTTCACTGGTGGGAAAGAAATGGGGTAAGGGGTACGGGAAGGGGGAGAGACAATCAAGAGAGAATTCACGACGTCGTGTAGAGCCATCTGTTCAAAATTGGTTTACAAGTCTGACTGTTCCCGATGACGACAGCAAACTTCGGAACGTGCAGGTGAAGGGACGCTCCTGGAACGTTTCTTTCGGAAGGAAGGCAAACGTTTCCGCAAACTTTTTCTATTCTTCACTTATATTTATACCTATCTTAGCAGACGCATAATATGCATTATTTTCTGTAAACAGCTATGTGATTTTTTTTCTTCTGTCCTAGAACCAGATATTGTTCTTTCCTATAGATAGTATGTCAATGTTTTATGTTTTAGCTTAGAAACTATTTTAGTCTTTATCTTAGAAATCATATGATTTAGTTGATTCCTCCTAATGAATCATGCAATAGTATTGTGTAATTAGAGGTAATATACTTGACAGGTAGCTTTCCATACAGAAGTGTTAATACAAATTAAAATGAAATTACTTCAGGAAGTGGTTTGAGGAAGACTGAAGTCTTTCAAAGTTTGTGGAAAAATATAATTAAATAATAGAGACTTACCAAATCCTTGCAATGCAGCGCTTGAAGACTGGAGAGAGAGAGAGAGAGAGAGAGAGAGTGTGTACTGGATTATTGTTGTACACATTATTTTCATTATGTTGTAATTTTCCCTCTTCAGTTGTTCCCTTGGCTACACATATATCATGCACTCTTATTTTAAACAATTTAATGTTTGCTCTCATCATCACTATCATTGTTATTTGTCTTTGTTTTTATTGCATCAGTTATAGAATGGCCAGAGGTCCAGCAGTGAGTCACATCGTCTTTCTTTCAGTCTCTTATCATTGCAAAGTTATCGTCGAACATTCCTTAGAAATATCCCATTGGAAAATTGGTCGCTGAATGTTATCGGTGTGTTTATTTATATAGGAAGAAATTTTTGTCAAAAAGGTATCTGTTTGTTTCTTTATTATTAAAGGTCTTTATGAATGTCATTTGAATTCTGAGAATTTGTTTGATGCAGTTTCTAATGGGAGCCTGGGTTAATTTGATATATTTCGTACTGTCATGTTTTTCTATGTGGCTTAAGAGTTCATGTAACAATACTGACTCTGGTTTTTCCAAGAATTTATTAAACTTTGGTTTATATATTTTATATATATATCTATATAATATATGATATATATATATATATTTCTATTAATATTATATCGATATAGATATTTATAATATACATACATCTATAATTATATAAGAATATTTATCATATACATATTAATATATATATATATACTATGATATATATATATATATAAACTATAATTTATACTACAATATAATAAAATGTGTGTTTCTGTGTATCTGTTTGCATTCATTATTATTTATTTATGGTTCGTGGAGTTCTAGGAGGAGGTCATCAAACCAAGAAAAAGCCAGTTTCCACCCCAAAGATTGATAGGGGTTATTCTGGTGGAAGGCGCACGCGAGGGAAATCGATCTTCCTTGACCTCAGGTCATTGCCCATAATTCTGTATAATCCGGTGTTTCTTCCGAAGAGAGGAAAAAGGTAGAATCTGGGAAATATGATTAGATATATAATAGTCCACAAGTTTCCGTGCCTGTTCTTCGTATTCATGTGTGCTGAGCTCCTGAAAATTATTCTTGGTTGCAATCATGAATTTTATTTTACGTCCTTGCGTGATGTTTATTCTAGGGTACGTTCTGCAAGTCAGTTTAACATTAAGCAGGTTGATGAATTCATTCTAACGAGTATTCATGATTTTTTTTTATTCGTGTGCGTTCTTGAGCACTATTTTAATATACGTTTGTTATGTTAACTCGTCGGTACTTTTATGAAGATTATTTTACGGGTATTCAGGAATATTATTTTTGCTTCCATAGAGTCCATTCTTGGCCCCGTTCACGAAGGGCTATTTATTTATGGGCGCTTTGGGAAAATTGATTCTGAAAGTAGTCAGAAAGCTTTTTTTCAGCTAATCATCGAAGGAAGAGGATATTGATACTATTTTTGTGAAATTGACGTCATTTCGCAAGAATCTTATGGGTAGCATCAAAGCAATTTCCAATAGTTTCATTTTGTAACGAAGACTCTTTCAAAGTCGCACATTTATCAGATGTCTCCTTGACGGATGGACCATGTGAGAGGGAAGACGTCGGTATTTCCTTCATGAATAATGATTTTGTTGGTCCAAGGGGTCAGGTGGGATGGGGGCGGGTGGGCTGAGGGCCTAGGTGTTTGGTTATAAGTTACGTG
The DNA here is from genome assembly GCF_015104395.2 of Macrobrachium nipponense. Taxonomy (NCBI): domain Eukaryota; kingdom Metazoa; phylum Arthropoda; class Malacostraca; order Decapoda; family Palaemonidae; genus Macrobrachium; species Macrobrachium nipponense. The sequence goes on from NC_087204.1 coordinate 75,786,559, forward strand.
ATCGGATACGGGTCGTGAATCTGTCAAATCTTGATATTGATTGCGTGCAGCGAAAAGAGCAAGTTAAGGCGAAACGAACGCACGAATCCAATCTAAAATTAGCTTTTGCATGATCGTCGTCGCGAGTTCAGCGCTACGTTACGAAGAGAGATTGGCGGATTTTGGGAGTCGGCCTTTATAGCATCTTGTAACGTATCACCGACAGTGCCGTGTTTTGACGCTGTAGATGTCAAGTCCTAGAAATGACTCATACACACACACACACACAAATGCCTTCAGTTAGCTTGAGATGAATGAAACCGTTTCGATATCAAATGTCTCAGTTTTATGGATGGCAGTATTTCTCTTTATTTTTATTGTACTGCCAAGGTCAGTGTCGTCTGTTTTCGTTTCTTTTTATGTGTATATATGTGTATATTAAGAAAGGAAACGAAAGCAGCTGACATGGGGTTGCAGTACAATAAAAGAATAAAGATAAATATTGCCATCCATATATATATATATATATATATATATATATATATATATATATATACACATATATATATACACTATATAATATATTATATATATATATATATATATATATATATATATATATATATATGTATATATATATATATATATATGGATGGCAATATTTATCTTTATTCTTTTATTGTACTGCCAACGCCCATGCAGCTGCTTTCGTTTCCTTTCTTAATATACACATATATACACTTCACAAAAGAAACGAAAACAGACGACACTGACGTTGGCAGTACAATAAAAAAATAAAGAGAAATATATATATATATATATATATATATATAATATATATTGATATATATATATATATATATATATATATATATAATATCATTCGAGCTACAAATGTCCTTTTAATAATCTAACAATTCGCTCTACCTCGGAATTGTTATATTTTCATATATGTACCGAAAGGGAATTTTTAGTTGATAATAATTTTGTCCCCTCATGGGGTCGAACCACCGTCCAGTGGACGGGAACGAAATCCTGATTTCGTTCCCGTCCACTGGACGGTGGTTCGATCCCATGAGGGGGCGAATTATTATCAACTAAAAATTCCCTTTCGGTACATATATGAAAATATATCAATTCCGAGGTAGAGCGAATTAGATATTAAAGGACATTTGTAGCTCGAATGATCTATATGAATCACGGTGATGTGATAATTATCTATATTACATATATATATATATATATATATATATATATATAATATATATATATATATATAATATATATATATATATATATATATATATATATATATATATATATAACACACACATATATATAATAATAGATATATATATGTATGTAATATATATATATAGATTATAGATAGATATAGTATATGTATATATATATGTGTGTGTGAGTGTGTACACACATGCATATATATATATATATATATATATATATATATATATATATATATATATATATATATATATACACAGAGAGAGAGAGAGAGAGAGAGAGAGAGAGAACAGGCGTGTATATGATACAAAACTAAAAGGACGATGAGTTGTAAAGTAAGCACTCACAGAATAAAAGCCCCTTGCAAAGAGGAGATATGGATTAAATCGTATACTAGCTTAACCTGCGTCATCAGCACTGACATAGGGAAAGTAAAAGCATAGAGAGGAAATGACTAAAATCTTGTTAACACAATAGTTTTTATTTAGCAAAAAACAGCGATGCAAGCAAGGCGAACTAGAGGGTTGGTTCGTGGCATCTGAAATTAGTGTTACACTTACAACAGAAGTTGTTCGCATATTTCTGCTATAGGTGTTGTGAGAGCGTGAGGATGATCACCTCGTTTAGACATTTTTCCTTATTTTTTTAATGACGTTGGTAAACACAACGGCACAATTCTGATTACTCACGTCCTGTTTTAACCATGCTCATATTTCACTTCTTCGCTCAGCGTAGGCGTTCAGCTTTCCAAAGGAAACTGGGCCGTACCATTCCTTTCCACCTCCCATCCCGTTGGTAGAATGTGGTCCCTGTAGGGGGTTAGTGCCCTCAGTGCACCTCATGCTGTGCACTGTAGGCATTACATAAGGTTCTTTGCAGCGTCCCTTCGGATCCTACCTGCAATCCATTTCATTCTTGGTACTGTACCTCCGTGTACATTCTCTTTCTCCCATCCTTCTCTCCCAACAGTTGTTTCCCAGTGCAACTGGGAGGTTTTCCTTCGGTTCCACCTGCAACACCTCCATTGCTGTCAGTTTTTTCTTTCAGCGCCGAATGACCTAAGTCTTATATTCGAATTCCATTTTCAAACTGGAAGTGACAGAACATGACAGAAGTGCATGCTGGGAGTCCATTGAGGTCAGAGGGATAAAAGAGACCGCAGTGAGTCCATCTCTACGTAAACGCCTGTGGGAGTCATTATTTGGAACGGCAGAGGCTCTGGAAAAATGCTCCTGACATTCTCGTGTTTCTGGAACGGACCGATTCTAGGGAATTATCGCATGATTTTATTCGTTTATTATATTCTTTTTTTAAGTCTCAGCCTTTGTGCATCATCAGATCTGGCGCTCGCTTTGGAATGCACAGAATTGTTTTCTTTATTTATTTGTTATGGTAATTGTGGCCTGGATATTAGTCATACATTACCAGTCGGTGCCTATGGTTTTGGATGAATTTTATTCTTTAATTTTTTTATTATCTTCATAAGTTTGCCTTGTGGGTTTTGGGTGGCTGTTATTTTTACGTTCGTTATCATCTTCATTTCTCTTATTTCTGAAATTTCGGTCGAGTATTCTTTCATTCATTATAATCATAATACTGTAACATGAAGTACGGGTTATTAATATTTCTAATTCTGCACGTTTTATTATTATCGTTGTTACATTCATTATTACTCAGTGTGTATATACATTGTGAATGAATTAAATTTTTTAAATAATAATAATATTATTATTATTATTGTTACTACTACTACTACTACTACTACTACTACTACAATATGTTGATAGGAGAATACATTCAGAACAGAGAAGTCAAAAGTGATTATATAATATATGTATAGATATTATTTACTATTACTTATTTGTTCTCTTTTACTTGCATAGTACGTCTATCACAATCTTTACCGCCTCTTGGGTACCGAGGGTGGAAAGACTTTGTGTATCCTGTCTGTCTGTCTACTATCTGTCTCTTTACTCAGTTATTCTTGATATACTGTGACCGCACCAACCAACCTCCATCACAAGATTTGTCAAAAACCCAATCATGGACATCAGTGGAATATTGTGGAGGGTGGATTATTCTGTGAAGGAAAATTTGATTTATTTTTCAGAGTTTTATTATATCAAGAGAGAGATTTTTATTTCCTAGTTAATCAGAAGCTGGCGGCTTTCGCCATCCGTAGGGACGTGGGAGCCTGGCGAGCGACCACGTGTTTTCAAAAATCAATGGTTGGACAACTTGCAGCAGTCCTACATAAATCAGTTTCGTGTCAGTGGAAATGGGTCACATTTAGGCATGCAGAGATAGTCGAATACGCATTTGTGAGCGTCGGCGGCGTTATGATTGCTCTTTGGTTCGTCCTAGTGCAAATACACGCTAGTGTAGGTAGTTAATGGCAGTTCGTAATTATAATGAGAAACGGACAGGTTAATTAACTGGCAGAGTGAAGGTATGAGTGTTGAATTCTAAGGACTAAGTGTTCTCTAATAGCGTTCTCTACAAGGAATTAGATCATTCAGAAGGTTTAGATGCAAAAACATGGTGTTTTTTTATATAAAAAACAATCATGAAAAATCCAATAACGAACCATTAACGAAGAATTTTAATTGCTTTTCATTCTATTACATCATCGCGTCTACTGTCTGTCATGTTGGCAGCGATATCATTTCAATTGTGATGAGACCAAAAGTGAGTTCAATACCAAAAAACGAGATGTCTGGAACTCAGTAGCTTTGTTCTCATGTGTATACAAACCTGTGTCTTAAACACATGCAGATTAAATATTTCAGGAAACACAGAGTAAGACATAGAATTCAAAGGACAGATGAAAGCGACTTGCCGCTCACTTTGGAAAGCTGACGTTTCCCGATGGAAACGGAAGTCATGTGTCAATGATGTATCGAGATCTCCCTGGGATCTATAAAGGGGAAGGAAATGACAACATTGCCTTCATTCTTTCTTAACTTCTTTTATTTTCGGTACGACACCGCCAATCTATTAGCTTCTGGCAAGGTGAATGAGGTAGCGATTGCATCCTATCAACCTTGATTCCTAGCCACTCTCTTCCGTTCTCCTATTCTTGCAAAAATGTTTTGTTATAAGAAGTTCGAGTTCAGTTTGTTATTTCAGTGAAGGGTTGATTTGCCTTGGCAGTTTGTCAATGCTGTGGCTTATCTGTTTGGAGGAAGAGGTTCTTTACATTTGAATCCGTAATATTGACCAAGTATCTTGTTAAATGCGGAGTGTCTCCTCGATAACTTTGCACTTAATATGGAGTAGTTGTAAATGAATAGTAATTCATTGTAAAATGGTACGACATTCAATATGAAGTGGTTGTAAATGAAGACATTCATTTTAAAATGGTAAAACAGTAATATAAATGTTGGTAAAAGAAGACAAATTTGCTTTAAAATGGTAAAACAGTCAATATGAAATGTTTGGAAATGAAGACATCCATTTTAAAATGGTAAGCTAGTAAATATGAAATAGTTGTAAATGAGGTAAGCTAGTAAATATGAAATAGTTGTAAATGAAGTGATGCAGTGTAGAATCGTAAATATATAATGGTTGTAAATGAAGAGTAATTCAGTGTGAATTGATAAGACGTTGAATATAAAATGGTTATAAAGATGACAAATAATACCATGGCAAGTAAGATAATGCGGCGTCGGATAGACTCAATTTACAGAAACTATAATGATTGCATTATGCAGCTCATCAGTAACATTATAATAATCATCACGATAGCACCCAGGAATGAGACCCAGCTCACCCTGTGAAGCACCGCTTGGCAACCCTTCCATAGACTAGTGTGACACCCCCCCCCCCCCTTATAATTTTATTTGGCTTTGTTGTTCGACGGCTCTCTATGGGAGCTCGAAGATGCTGACAAAGTGTATATAAAGGAAGAATAAAGGAAAGTGATATCGGGTTTCGAGAGCAGCGTCACAATGTACGAGATTTGAGATTTTTTTTTT
>NC_087204.1:75796759-75804259 GCF_015104395.2 Macrobrachium nipponense
TATATATTCATTGAATAGAATGGCTTTCTCACTGTTAACCAGCTTTTTTTGAAATTGCTTCATATTTTCTAATTATTTTCTTTACTTCATTGTTCAGGTTACTAATGGACACATAATGGGGTTCTTCCATTTACTCCAGTATTTTTACACGCGACAGCTGTTTCGTCAACCTATACGTATTGACGTTTTCAAGCGTACTGATACAAATATGAGCCTACATGCGTTTTGTGACGTCATGAGGACGGAAAGGTAGTACAATTGCCAGATACCTAGTTTTAAGTATTTACAAAAGACTATAGTGAAACATAAAATAAGACAAATAAATAAATATGTTAACAACAGAAATTATATGAAAAAGTTGAAAGTAAGTTATTATGTACACATTATACATAAATATATATTAATTACATATATGTTTAATTCACTGAAAGTCAGTGTGCGCTCCTGTCCGCTTGTGGGGGTTTTGTTCCACGCGGTTGAAGGACTGCCTCCTACACGAGGGCAAGGAACGGTCTGCCTCACGTTGGATGTTAAGGCTGGGACGTTGCATTGCGATGCTGACTGCTTCTGATATCTATAAACGATTGTAGTTGCCTTCCTTGTGTATTATTTTGGTGTTTGTGAGAAGTTCTTGTAATGATGGTTTTTTATTGTGGGTATCACAAGTGCTGATGAATGGCTCCTTGGTTTCTGTGGGCCTGCATGCGACGTTTGAGTGTGGTGGTTGTGTGTCCGATATAGCATTTTTGGGGGGACTGACATTGCTCGTAAGCACAGACAAACTTGTATACTATATCATATTTAACCTCTTTCTCCGTCGATGGGGCCGTACTATTTTTCATTACCAAAGAGGCCGTAAGGTTTGGTTTGCAGTAAATCCTTGCTGTTATTTTGTTATATGGCGCAAGGGGGGTGGTTCCTCTTCGCAGTATACCAAGGATGGCTTTCCTTTCATCTTCGTGGTGTTTGTTGTATGGTATCTGATGGTATATCACTATTTCTTTGTCTTTGTCTTGTGTGTTGTTAATAGGGGTCGGATTATGGAAAGCCTCTAATCTCTTTTTGACAACTTGCTGGATCATGTCATCTGGATATCCGTTATTTGTGAGCAGCTGTTGAACTCTGTTGATTTCTTCGTTAGTCGCTTTCCACGTGGAACAGTGTGTTATGGCGCGTTTTATGTATGCATTTACCACAGATCGTTTATATGCATCAGGGCATTCTCCTCTAGCATTTAAGCATCTTCCAGCGTCTGTCTTTTTAGTGTATACGGTGGTATTGTATTTGTTGTTCTTTTGGGTCACAAGTACGTCCAAGAAAGGGAGCATCTTCTCATCACTTCTTTCTACCGTAAAATTTAATGTAGAATTTGCTTGGAGTTTATTTACTAATTCTTCTATGTCATTGTCGCCTTTTGTTGTGATAAAAATATCATCAATATATCTCCCATAGATTCTGGGTTTTGGGTGTTCTTCAAATGTGACCTCCTCTGTGTGTGCCATGTATGCGTTTGCGAAAAGAACCCCGAGGGGGGAACCCATTGCCACGCCGTCCTTTTGTCGATATATTTCGCCCCTATGTGAGAGGAATGGGGCTTCCTTTGTACATGCTTCCAGCATCTCTTTTAAGATTTTTTCGGGGATCGGTAATGGTGGTTTCTCAGAGCGGTATATCTTGTCCATGATGATTTGTATTGTTTCATCCACTGGTACGTTAGTAAATAAACTTTCAACGTCCAGGGATGCTATGTCTTCGTCGGGTGCGGTGTCTTGCAGTAGGTCGATGAATTCCGTCGAAGATTTTAGCGAGAACGTTGAGGGAATGTACGGCGTTATAATTTCGTTCAATTTCTTAGCCACTTTATACATGGGGGATGTCATTTGGGATATAATGGGGATGTCATTTGGGATATTATGGTTTCGTTTTCTCTCAGTTCTGAGAGAAAACGAAACCATAATAATACGCAAAGGAGATAAAACCGCAGTGTACGTCATAATGAATAGAGATGAATACGACACCAAAATGGATAATATACTAAGTGATAATAATAAGTTTCAGCCACTTAAAAAAGACCCAACAAATGACCTCAAAAAGAAAATGATGAGACTAACAGAAAAAGCGAACAAAGAGCAGAGAACAGTAAGCTTTCCAAAAATCATCGGAGACTTTGCACCCGGATACTGCTACGGCACAGTCAAGATTCACAAACAGGGAAACCCGCTACGGCCCATTATATCCCAAATGATCATCCCCCATGTATAAAGTGGCTAAGAAATTGAACGAAATATAACGCCGTACATTCCCTCAACGTTCTCGCTAAAATCTTCGACGGAATTCATCGACCTACTGCAAGACACCGCACCCGACGAAGACATAGCATCCCTGGACGTTGAAAGTTTATTTACTAACGTACCAGTGGATGAAACAATACAAATCATCATGGACAAGATATACCGCTCTGAGAAACCACCATTACCGATCCCCGAAAAAATCTTAAAAGAGATTGCTGGAAGCATGTACAAAGGAAGCCCCATTCCTCTCACATAGGGGCGAAATATATCGACAAAAGGACGGCGTGGCAATGGGGTTTCCCCCCTCGGGGTTCTTTTGCGCAAACGCATACATGGCACACACAGAGGAGGTCACATTTGAAGAAACACCCAACCAGAATCTATGGGAGATATATTGATGATATCTTTATCACAACAAAAGGCGACAATGACATAGAAGAATTAGTAAATAAACTCCAAGCAAATTCTACATTAAATTTTACGGCTAGAAAGAAGTGATGAGAAGATGCTCCCTTTCTTGGACGTACTTGTGACCCAAAAGAACAACAAATACAATACCACCGTATACACTAAAAAGACAGACGCTGGAAGATGCTTAAATGCTAGAGGAGAATGCCCTGATTCATGTAAACGATCTGTGGTAAATGCATACATAAAACACGCCATAACACACTGTTCCACGTGGAAAGCGACTAACGAAGAAATCAACAGAGTTCAACAGCTGCTCACAAATAACGGATATCCAGATGACATGATCCAGCAAGTTGTCAAAAAGAGATTAGAGGCTTTCCATAATCCGACCCCGAGGAACAACACACAAGAAACAAAGACAAAGAAATAGTGATATACCATCAGATACCATACAACAAACACCACGAAGATGAAAGGAAAGCCATCCTTGGTATACTGCGAAAGAGGAACCCCCACCCCCCTTGCGCCATATAACAAAATAACAGCAAGGATTTACTGCAAACCAAACCTTACGGCCTCTTTGGTAATGAAAAATAGTACGGCCCCATCGACGGAGAAAGAGGTTAAATATGATATAGTATACAAGTTTGTCTGTGCTTACGAGCAATGTCAGTCCCCCCAAAAATGCTATATCGGACACACAACCACCACACTCAAACGTCGCATGCAGGCCCACAGAAACCAAGGAGCCATTCATCAGCACTTTGTGGATACCCACAATAAAAAACCATCATTACAAGAACTTCTCACAAACACCAAAATAATACACAAGGAAGGCAACTACAATCGTTTATAGATATCAGAAGCAGTCAGCATCGCAATGCAACGTCCCAGCCTTAACATCCAACGTGAGGCAGGACCGTTCCTTGCCCTCGTGTAGGAGGCAGTCCTTCAACCGCGTGGAACAACAAAACCCCCACAAGCGGACAGGAGCGCACACTGACTTTCAGTGAATTACTAAACCATATTATGTAATTAAGATAGTATTTATGTATAATGTGTACATAATAACTTACTTTCAACTTTTTCATATAATTTCTGTTGTTAACATATTTATTTATTTGTCTTATTTTATGTTTCACTATAGTCTTTTGTAAATACTTAAAACTAGGTATCTGGCAATTGTACTACCTTTCCGTCCTCATGACGTCACAAAACGCATGTAGGCTCATATTTGTATCAGTACGCTTGAAAACGTCAATACGTATAGGTTGACGAAACAGCTGTCGCGTGTAAAAATACTGGAGTAAATGGAAGAACCCCATTATGTGTCCATTAGTAACCTGAACAATGAAGTAAAGAAAATAATTAAGAAAAATTATGAAGCAAAACAATTTCAAAAAAAGCTGGTTAACAGTGAGAAAGCATTCTATTCAATGAATGTTGTATCCGTGAAAAATTGTGCCCTAGAAGTATATATATATATATAATATATATATATATATATATATATATATATATATATATGAATAACTTGATCACGAAGTATATAAAACGTGATGCTATGTATATATTCCTTGTAAGGATTGCCCATCTTTTTACGTCGGTCAGTCAAGTAAAAATGTATGTGTACGTATTATGCAGAATATGTATTCAGTTAGAACAGCCCAGACTTCAAATGGACTGTTTATCCATCTGAGCGAAAAATCTCATTGTATAAATTGGGGCGATACCTTTGTAATTGCTAGGTCTAATGATGATCTTTCAAGAAATTTACTGGAATCAGCAATTATACAAATCACTAATAAAAACAACCTAAATCTTAGTCTGGGATTGTACCATTTGGACCCATATATTTGTAAAATGTTTATGAAGGACCTTAAAATAAATGAACTACTAATTAATTAGTCCCACATGTATATAGTTATTATCTCTCTCTCACTCGCTTTCTCTCTCTTTCTCTCTCTTGTTCGCTATATTTATATCCTGTTTTCGTCTTTCACTAATTTTTTGGAACATTTTGTAAAATTCATGTTACTATAGGTTGTATATGCCTCCTTGTTTTCCAAAATGTATTGTTTTCTGGATGAATCATCTGTTGACCACGTGTGTGCTCCTCCAAGGTGTGGCTTTCTAAAAATCACTTATCTTGCCCCTAGGCGTTTTCTCGTTTCCGTTAAGTGAAATTGGACCTTTTGCTAATCCTGTTTTTGCTCTGTAGGATCATTTGTGCCTAAGTAGAGGGTCGTGTTGTTCTTGTCTCCCTCGCCTTTCATTTTCCTCCATGGCAAAACCTTCATATATATGTGTGTGTATAAAAATAAATATATATATATATATATATATATATAGATATATATATATATATATATATATATATATATATATATATATATATACAGAGAGAGAGAAGAGAGAGAGAGAGAGGTATTTAAGTACAGAAAATTACTTAAATGTTCTCTGTGACCGTAATGGAGGAATTTTGTATCCAGTGACGCTTTTTACAAATAGCACACACACCCACACCACAGAATAGTAACTGTATCTTTCCTGTCTGTTTTGGAAAACCGTGCATGCATACACACACACACACACACACACACAGGGAGAGAGAGGTGTGCTTTAGGGCGGCTGCGGTGGTTTGGTGGTGGGAAGGAGCAAAAGAGGATTGACATTGATATATAGGAGAAAAGGCGTTCATTTGACGCTTGAGAGGGCCTCTTGTGTATCTCATATGCGACGAGAAATTGGTGATTTCTGAAGACGCGTTAACGGTGGGGTTTCATCGTCAGTTTGGTGACGTTGATTATCTTCCGGGTTTGCTTAGTATGTTTTCAAACTCCACCGATGATTTGAAATGGGGTCATATATATATATATATATATATATATATATATATATATATATATATATATAGACCTGTTTGTTTAACTTTTGTCTGTTTGTCTGATTATCCTAGGAAATATCTGGAAAAGCTTATGAAGAGTGGATTAGATTTTGAGATAAGTCCGGATGTGGAAGCAGATCCGATTTGCTAGTTATATATATAATTATATATATATATATATATATATATATATATATATATATATATATATATATACATATATATTTATATATGTGTGTGTGTATATATATATATATATATATATATATATATATATATATATATATATATATCTTTTCAGTTGTGGTCGTGTAGGCTCTCCGAATTATTTTTGGTCAGTAAATGTAAGAGTAGCGTGGGCTTAGATTTAATTAAGGGTATCACCGTAAATGATCTTGGTGATGACCTTTTCAAATTTAATGTATCACAATATGACTTTTACTTATATAACTAGGAAAATCACGTATGCATTATCATTCTGGTTTCAGACAAACAAACTTCTTGTTTTCTTCTTAGGGCAAAGTAAAGGAGCCTGAACGCGTCAATTCAGGGAATAAACAGATAAAAAAATCTCCAATAGTATGGAGCTGGTTAAAGGTCTGTTGTTTATATTACATGTAAATATATAATGAAATTGGCCATAAATAACTAGTCAGTGGAAACTGAATCTTGAGAATATCCAGTTTAAATTTACCGATGATGAACAATTAATGAGTGAAAAATAGTAAATGACGAAGCTTCATAGCCATTTTTAGGAAACGTGATGTTTACGAGAGATGTAGAACATCCTCCCCACCTTTTTTTATCCTTTAAGCTTCGCTATCACGTTTCGTAACACGTTATTGCCCGGGAGAATTTTACCTCTTGATTTCAAGAGAATTTTACCGCTGATCTAAAGGGAATTTTGTCTCTTGAAATGAAGACTGATCTCAAGGGAATTTTACTTCAGATCTCAAGGGAATTTAACTCTGATCTCAAGGGAATTATATTTCTGATCTCAACGGAATTTTGCTTATGATCTCTAGGGAATTTTATCTCTGATCTTAAAAGAATTTTACCTTTGATCTTAGAGAATTTTACCTCTGATCTCGGCGTACTCGTGCAATGGAATGGCCAGTGTTATCTCATGGATTTTATCTTTAATTTGGAAAAAAAGTGAAAGTGCCTGACCATCTTTGGTGGGACGCTAGTTCTTAGGTTCAATCAGTCAACGTGTTTGGGAATCGAGAGAGAGAGAGAGAGAGAGAGAGAGAGAGAGAGAGAGAATATACAAACGAATCCAACGCCTTTCGGTGTTTATTCCACATTGCCACAGCTAATTCAAATGTTGATTGTTTGCTTGTACAAGCATTTATACAGTATATATCTGTCGTTGATTTTCATTTCTTTCACTTTTGCGCGTTATGTGTTTTGAATGATAATTGTTTTGCAGACATGGCCTTTGTTTTAACCTCTGAATATTCCATTTTCGGAAGCTTACAATGTTATGTCAATTTCAAAACATTTGCTGAGTCAGCAGATTGGGAATAATAATAGTAAAAATACCATTTCTACTGAAACGATGCTCACCTCAAGTATTTTATAATGTCCTTTATTTTTGTAAAACCTTTATCCTTTTAAGACGACATCAACAATTGTAAGTGTCCTTTGTCTTATATTTGTCTCATAATAATTACATTTTTTTTAATACCTGAAACAATGCATTGCCTGGCATTTAGTTAATTTTTGAAATTTTAGTTTCTCTCTGTTAAAGATTTTAGATTATGGAAAGGAAATGAAACACAATGATTGCAATGGAAGGAAGATTGGGTTATCAATAAAAAATGTTTTCTTTTTTATTTATGACGGAAGCAAAAACACTTATTAAAATCAGTGTTTTAAATGCCATCCTGAATACGCCAAGAGTGCCTG
>NC_087204.1:75809259-75824259 GCF_015104395.2 Macrobrachium nipponense
TATAGATATATATATATATAAATATATATATATTTATATACACTCTGGTACTTTGAAACCTTGTGTTCCTTCAGGATCTAGAAAACGCCTTACATCCTTCAGTCTCTAACATCACCGGGATGAATGAAACTTTGATGTCATGTAATTTTGTTTATATAATATATATATATATATATATATATATATATATATATATATATATTTTATTAATATCAATTTGTTTAATAGTAATGTATATTAAACAATACCTCAATTAATCTCTCAAAACAAAACAGGACGTTTAGTCAATTATTTTTTGAGATAAAAGAAAAAGAAAAGAAGAAAATAAGCCGAGGGTCTGTTTTATCAAAGTAAGAATACGTATATACTGAAAAGCTAATAAATTTTATATGATTTAACGGAGAAGTGGAGACGATGACTCGCAAGTCAGTCAAATCATGATTGGAGGTAATGATACCACTAACCCTTATCCAGGACCCATCATTCTCTTTAGCTTGTGCTGATTACGAAATACTGTAGCGTGATGACTGGTTAGACGATAAAGATTTATTACTTTTTTACTTTTACTCTAATTTGATACATGCAATCTGTTTGGTATGTTTGTAGAAGTGTCAAAATGATTTTGAGTTTCTAAATGCAAGTTTATTTTTTATCATAGATATAGATATGTACATGATATTATTTATCTTCGTGTACTCTTTGTAGTGTTTTCCAAATAGCTTAACAAGTTTCTAGTATGACTCTTCCAAGAGCTTGGGGGCGAATTTGGCCACACTCAATTTTATATCTAGGTAAGAATAGTTACTCGCCAAGTAGCGTAATATGGCACTTAGCCTGTTATGGGGCGTTGTGGATTTCCTTGTACATGTGTCCTTTTGCACGACTGTTATAATCTTTCTAGAAAATTGAATAATGCCCCGTCCATCCTTAGGTAATTATACCAGTCCCTAGGAGCTACCTGTATTTCCTGTAAAAGCGATAAATGTGAGTTTTTCTCTTTTCAGCAATCAATCATTGACCCAATATTCTTTTTCTTGGCCTTTTTTCTTTCATTGTTACATTGGCTGCAACGTCACAGTCTGAAGAATATATATGGTTCATTATCAGATATTCCTTCCGCCACGTCTGAACAGTGTGGCTGCCAATTTAAGACTGGCTACTTTGTTCAGACTGGTAAGTAACGTGAGTTAGCAGTCATTTTGTTGGAGTCTCCTCCCACTCAGTTCTTATCGCACGACGAGATCGAGTGTGAGTGGCCGGTGGCCCGCCTCAAACATGTGGAGTCTGCCCAGGTGTCTTCGCAGTCAGTTTGTAAGTAGCAGTAGGTTCATGCATCTTCTATGATCTTTTGACTCGAAAGTTGAGTTTTTGTTGATGATAATAATAATAATAATAATGATAACCGACCCACCAGCAGTAAACCACCCGCCTGCTGTGTATACCTATACATTATGTATCTCAGATCATTCACTTTTGAACTCACATAGATGGCTGCTAGAGCGCGTGTTGACAAGTGAGAGTAAATAAACCTTAGAAAACAGCAAATCTTCATATATGTCATTATGGAACTATATCCAGCTATATGGTGATGAAAAGAAGATTGTAAGACGAATAGAGATGACGCTATACACTTTAAATGCCGTAGAAACTGCTATAATTTTCAATGTTTCTGCCCCCAGAGACGGGCTCCTCCCTAATAATAATAATGATGATACAAAGAAAGATAATGGTACCGTATCCTATCTCTCTAGGGCTATTTTTTTATTATTATTATTATTATTTTTACATTATTAAAACAGTTTGTACCATTGTAAAGAAAAGAAGAAAAAACTAACATTAAATATACGTCCTTGTACCCATAGAACCATTTTTCTTTATACACAAGACATGAATTTTGGATGCACTCACTTGATAAGTTACACCGACAAAGTCCCTGTTGCTGTTCCCCAGGGGCGTCCCGAAGGCTTTCTGTCAAATGGCAATTGTGTTAAGTTTTTTTTTTTCTTTTTTTTTTCCCTCTTCTCCGTAGGTTCATTGGGAAGGTCTGAGAGGGTGGGTTTCGATTTTTTTCCCGAAAGTTAATAAACACACACACACACACACACACCGATTTCCCCCAACCCCCCCCCCCCCCCGCCCCCCCCCCCCCCCTCGACTCGTGATGTCTTTGACCTGATGCAGGTCATAAAATTGAGCGTATTTCATTGTTCAAGTATACGAAAATTTATGTAATTTTATGTTACATGTTGGTTTGAATTTCTTCGAGTTTGTCATTCAGTTAATTATGTAAACAGCTTGCTACTCTCCTCTCTCTAGACTTCTGTAAATGTAAATATTTTCCTCTGCCATTTAAACCAAGTACGCGGGACCATCTTAGTAGAACTAAAGTTGAATATCCTTGTTTGTTAGTGTTCTATATTTGTTGGCTTTATTAATTATGATTGAGTCTTCCTTACGGAAGTTATTTTATGTTAATTAATATATCATGATAAACTTATGGTGCAATAATTGTGATAATTGACATCGAAAGAAACATTACAAGTATTTCTAAGACAGTTCATGGTCCTGAAACATTGAGAAGTTTTCAAAAGTATTCACGTAGGACTTGGATGGCATCCCATAGTTATATAATTTCTTTAGACGTTTAATTGTTTCAAATAAATTCTGTTGCATTCGTGACCCATTGGCTGGAAATATGGTTTTTAACATTCGTTTTCAGAAGCCTCGATATTTTGTGTGTGGGTGTATGTATATAGTATATATATATATATATATATATATATATATATATACACACACACACACAAAATATTGAGGCTTCTGAAAACGAATGTTAAAAACCATATTTCCAGCCAATGGGTCACGAATGCAACAGAATTTCTTTGAAACAATTAAACGTCTAAAGAAATTATATAACTATAGGATGCCATCCAAGTCCTACGTGAATACTTTTGAAAACTTCTCAATGTTCTACATTTGTATAATATATTGATTATCAATCTCAAAATTCCCATTTTCGCTTTCGTACTGGCTACAGAAACCTGAGATTTCTCAATTTTGTGTGATATATAATTTTAGGGTCTTTTTCATTTCAAGTCACTCAATGTAATAACAGTTATTTCACCCTTCAAATGGAGCTCAGGCATCATACACCAGTGGCCAATATCTATTGGCTACATAGGAAATCGATAGTGGGTGCTATTACCATTTATATAACTAAGCTTTGTGTTTACTGTGAAACCTTTTCCGCGTTTATGAAACTACGGTACGTTATTTTTAACTGCATATATATATATATATATATATATATATATATATATATATATTATATATATTATATACTTATAAATATTCGTACATACATACACTCATACATAAATACATATATTATATTTAATATATGTATATATGTGTGTAAGCATGTATGTATGCATGTATGAATATTTATTGTGTGTGTATATATATATATATATATATATATATATATATATATATATTATAGATATATATATAAACCACAGCGATTTTGTTTTTTTTTTAAGTTAAAAATAACATACCGTAGTTTCATGAACGCGGAAAAGGTTTCACAGTAAACACAAAGCTTAGTTATATAAATGGTAATAGCACCCATTATCGATTTCCTATGTAGCCAATAGATATTGGCCACTGGTGTATGATGACTGAGCTCCATTTGAAGGGTGAAATAACTGTTATTACTTTTGAGTGACTTGAAATGAAAAAGACCCTAAAATTATAAAAAATTTATCGTATGGCTGCTCTATTATAATAGTAAGAATATTAATAAAAGTCGTAGTTATTTTATAGTTGTTAGTATTTTTAGTGTTGATGATTATTTTTGCATGATTGAGAAAAAATGGATATTAGATTTTTAAATTATTATTATTATTATTATTATTATTATTATTATTATTATTATTATTATTATTATTTATTTTATTATTATTATTATTATTTTTATTTATTTTATTTATTTATTTATTTATTTTTTTTAATTTTTGCTGTATCACAGTCCTCCAATTCTACTGGGTGGTATTTATTGTGGGGTTCCGGGTTGCATCCTGCCTCCTTAGGAGTTCATCACTCTTCTTACTATGTGCGCCGTTGCTAGGATCACACTCTTCTGCATGAGTCCTGGAGCTACTTCAGCCTCTAGTTTTTACAGATTCTTTTTCAGGGATCTTAGGATTGTGCCTAGTGTTCCTATGATTATGGGTACAATTTCCACTGGCATATCCCATATCCTTCTTATTTCTATTTTCAGGTCTTGATACTTATCCATTTTTTCCCTTTTTTTCTCTTCAACTTTGGTGTCCCATGGTATTGCGACATCAATGAGTGATACTTTCTTCTTGATTTTGTCAATCAACGTCACGTCAGGACTATTTGCATGCATCACCTTATCTGTTCTGATACCATAGTCCCCAGAGGATCTTAGCCTGATCGTTTTCTATCACTCCTTCAGGTTGGTGCTCGTACCACTTATTACTGCAAGGTAGCTGGTGTTTCTTGCACAGGCTCCAGTGAAGGGCTTTTGCCACTGAATCATGCCTCTTTTTGTACTTGTTCTGTGCAAGTGCCGGACATTCGCTTGCTATGTGGTGTATGGTCTCATTTTTCGTATTGCACTTCCTACATTTGGGAGAGATGTTATTTCCATCTATCGTTCTTTGGATATATCTGGTTCTTAGGGCCTGATCTTGTGCCGCTGTTATCATTCCTTCAGCGTTCCTTCTTGCTCTCCCCTCTGTAACCATTGCCACGTGTCATCGCTGGCCAATCCTTAGTCTGTACTCATGTATTGTCCGTGTATTGGTTTGTTGTGCCATTTCTTCCCTGTTCTGTTTGTCATTCTCCTGTCTGTATATCTGGGTCTTCGTATACTTTTATCAGTCCTTCTTCCCATGCGCTCTTGAGCCACTCATCTTCACTGGTTTTCAGATGCTCTGTTCTCGATGTTGACGCAGTCCTCTATACTTAGTAGTCCTCTCCCTCCTTCCTTTCGTGTTATGTATAGTCTGTCCGTATTTGCTCTTGGGTGTAGTGCTTTGTGTATTGTCATATGTTTCCTAGTTTTCTGCTCTATGTTGCGGAGTTCTGCCTTCGTCCATTCCACTATTCCTGCACTGTATCTGATTACTGGCACTGCCCTTGTGTTTATGGCGCTTTTATTACAATATTTTCCAGGGCGATCTGAGTTTTGACTTGAGTATCGCCTTGAGTCTCTGCATATATTCTTTCCTGATCGTGTCCTTCATCTCATATTGTTTTATATCCCCTCCTTCCATTATTCCCAGGTATTTGTATCCCGTCTCATCTATGTGTTTGATGTTGCTCCCATCTGGTAGCTTTGCCCTTTTGTATGTTGACTTAAGGAGCATATTTCTATTCCAAACTCCATCCCGTTGTCCCCAGATACAATCCTCACAGTCTGGATTAGGGTATCTATTTCCTTGTTGCTCTTACCATACAGCTTGATGTCGTCCATGAACATCAGATGGTTAATTCTGTTGCCTCTTTTCTTGAGTTGGTACCCAGCATCCATCTTCTGGAGTACTTTTGTCGTGGGAATCATGGCTACTACGAAGAGTAGTGGGGACTGTGAGTCGCCCTGGAAGATAAATCTGATAACCTCTGCTAGGAGCTGGTCTTTTGTGCCCCTACACTTCCTTCTGCAGCCTTTCTGTTAGTGGGGGATGGTGTTTGTATCCTCTAGGTAGTTGTATAGCCTTTTGCTGATGATTAGTAACTTCCACATTATTGGTAGGCAGGTGATAGGCCTGTAGTTACTGGCTATATTTCCCTTACTCTTGTCTTTCTGGACTAAGGATGGTGATTTGTGATACAATGCTGGAGTTGTTCTGCTATTCGTGGGTGTAGGGCCTTGAAGTTTTTGAGCCAGTATCCATGGACTTCATCGGGACCTGGGGCTTTCCAGTGGGGCATTTTCTTTAGTTGGTGTCTGACTGTGTCTGTCGTGATGTCAGGGACTCTGTTTTATTCTCCTTGTTTCTTCTGCCTTGACTTCCTGGAGCCATGTTGCATGTTTGTTGTGTGATACCGGATTGCTCCATATGTTTTCCCAGAGTCTTTTACTTGGTTCGGCTTCAGGAATTTCTTGGTGGTTGTCTTCCCCTCTTAGTTGGCTGTATAGTCTTTTCTGGTTGGTTCCGAATAGTTTGTTCTGTTGGTATCCCTTATTCCTGTTCATGTACCGTTGGCTCTTATGTGCTTTGGCCTTAAGCCTCTGTTTTACATCTTCTATTGTGTTGTTTAGTCCCCTCTCCTGTATTTTGTATTTCTCGTTGAGTTCCTCCCTCGTTTTCTTGCTTCTTATCCTTTATTCTGCCATCTCTTTCAGTTTACTCAAGTCAGATCTCATCACCATGATTTGCTTTTCCAGGCGCCTTTTCCAAGGAGGTTGCTGTTTTGGTTTCTGTTGGGTTGGTTGTGCTGGTGGTGTTGGTGTTAGTGTCCCCATCAGTTCTGTTACTAATCTTGCTCCTGCATATGTCAAGTTATTTGTTTCTGTGATATTAACCTCACTTATTTTCTCCCTTAATTTCTTGGTGTTGTAGGCTTTCATGGAGGGGATCTTTGTTCTCTCTGTATCTGGCTTCATCCATTGTCTGATCTTTTCTACCCATTCCGTCCTCGTGTGTCGTGGTTTGATACTTCGTCATCCCTATCGTCTTCTGTGGCATCGTCTCTCAGTTCGTCTTCTTGTAATTCGTTGCCGTTTGTCATTTCCCTTTCCAGTTCCTCTCTTTCTGTTGGGGAGAGCCAGTTCTTTTTCTTTATGTTCCTTACTTGGTCTGCCAGCCACTGCTCTGTTTGGGGGATGTTATTCCTCTCATTCCAGATGTTGACCAACCTTCTTCTATATCCTCTCTCCGTCGGGTTGCATCTGATGTAGCATCTCCATATTTCCTTATTTTCTTCTCTCGTCCATTTCTTCCTCTGGTTTGCTTCTGTCGCTCCAGTCTCTGGTTGTTGGTTACTGTCGTTGTGGTGGTCAGTTGCTGGATGACGACCTCCAAGTACCTGACCGTCTTCCCCTTCAATTGGGCTGAATACCTGGCTGCCGGACGTAGCTCCTCTGTTGCCAGAGGTTCTATTTCCATCATTGCTGAGTTTTGCTATTTAAACCATAGCTGAACCCTACCCCATCAGGAATAGGTACTCATTTACAGGTGAGTAGACTGAGGAAATTATGGTAAAGATCCTTTCCCAAGGGATCAACGCCGAGGAGAGCGGTCACTCATCCAACGACTGACCAGCCCCAATGTTGCTTAACCAGTCAATTGACGACCTAACCCACTCTGCCACGGCGCCACATTATTAATATAATTTATTATTATTAATTATTATTATTTTATTATTATTTATTATTATTATTATTATTATTATTATTATTATTATTCATAAATAGCTCATAATAACATGAGTCATTAAAATGGTGAAGAAATCCACAGTTGTGTTAATGTAAACATGTGTTAGAATAATATATACAAGCGAGAGCTTTTGAGAACTAGCACAAGTCTCCTCAGTCGAGCTGGTCATCCAAAGCCATCATTCGTATTTATATTTCTACTGTTTATTTACATTTGCACATCTGTGGATTCCTTCACCGTTATTATTATTATTATTATTATTATTATTATTATTATTATTATTATTTATTATTATTATATATGCTGTCACTTCTTGTCGGGCACCTTTATATTATTATTATTATTATTATTATTATTATTATTATTATTATTATCGTATTATAATTTTAGTGACAACGGCGAGTCTGCCAAAGCATTGTTGCACGGTCATGGAATTTTCCTCAAGATTTTGTGGCCCAACTTGGGGCCAAGTATCTAATATTTCTTGGACCGAAGCACCGCAGGATTGTGCTTATGGGAAATGGCTTCAGCAGACTAGCGCAACATCAGTTTTTCCTTTCAATGTTAGCTATAAGAAATTCAAAAGTTGTAGTAAGATGCCAAAATAAAGTTGAAAACTAGCATTTAAGATAATGCCGTAACTTGACTTGAGGAGCTGCACCAAAAGGTAAAAATAATTAATAGATATATATGTCACCAGTAATTCATTATCTTCATGTAAGGTGACTTTACGGGACAAAAGCCCTTCGATGATAAAAATAGTTCAATATTAATTTAAATTATAAAAAAAAGATCGACCTTTTTAAATGATTTTAGATAGAACAAAACTTCCTCGAACTTTTGGCGATAGATGTTTCGTTTATAAACAAGAGTTTAGATAAGACAAAATTAGGTTAATGACGCATGTGACTTGGTGTTTATGAAAAACACTTTTCCAGGTAAACGTCTTTACTTAGTATATTGGTATTCAAAATATCACCTGATTATTGATCAGATGCTCTCGCTTTAGAAAAGATAGTTTACGAGGAATGTGAAACATGGTTTGGTATAACCGTAGACTTTATTACGGCGTCCCGTGGAGCTGGGCAAGTAGATGCCAAACTTGATTATAATCTGCCATGCTGTTGCATCTTGTTTTATTAGCTGTTATAGATGGGCATAATAAAGTTGCTTTCATTGGGGAGCGTGTGTCGCAGTTCTCAAATTTGCAAAAAATATAAAATCGAGCCTACTTGGTGCAGATGATACGCAGTCTTGTCATTTTGTTACTTTGGGTTAAAGACTATATACTGTTTTAATTTCTGTATGATAGTATCTTTTGTAAAGTGTTCGCATTTTTGAATTTTTAAATATATATATATATATATATATATATATATATATATATATATATATATATATATACACACACACACATTAGTTGTACCTTTTCTATAAAAATTAAAAACTGTGTAGAAGATTATTATTTCAATACCGTTTTCTTCAAGAACTGGGACTCCCTGGCTTCTATGTTGTGTCGAATCACTTTACATGACATTATACTATATATATATATATATATATATATATATAGTATATATATATATATATATTATATATATATAGATATATATACATAGATAGATTAGATAGATAGAGAGAGAGAGAGTGAGCCTTTCAACACACACTGCCGTTTCAGTCTCGGTTGTCCCTCTCCATGAAGAAAACAAAGATATTTTAAACTTTGGGGATTTCCAGTGAAAAAATTTACATACCCAGAAAATTTTTTATTTTTATTTTATTTTTTTAATATGTCATCTGAAAACGATAAGGGAAAAAATATGTCTTTTCTAGAAACGTGAGCTTTACCTGTCACATGAAAAGTTATTTTATCCATTATGTGGAATTTCTTTATTACTAAAAAAAAACTCCTGTTATTATGTAGAATTTCTTTATTACTAGGGGACTCACTTTGTTAATTACGTGGAATTTTCATCATATTTTCTATCTTTATCTGTAACCTAGGTTTCTTAATTGCTTATCTATCCATATTACATGTTTGCAGTTCACCACATACAAATATATATATATTATATATATATATATATATATATATATATATATATATATATATATATGGAAACTTTAGTAATCCATTATATATATGGAAACTTTAGTAATCCATTATACATAAAAAATTTCAGGGTCTCTATTTTCTTACTTCTACAATGGAATTTTGGTATTACTACTAATACTACTTTTTTTTTTTTTTTTTTTTTTTTTTTTTTGCTCTATCACAGTCCTCCAATTCGACTGGGTGGTATTCATAGTGTGGGGTTCCGGGTTGCATCCTGCCTCCTTAGGAGTCCATCACTTTTCTTACTATGGTTATTATTATTATTATTATTATTATTATTATTATTATTATTATTATAAAGCAGGGGAAAGGTGGCGCATCCGTAAGTAGCATACCTCGGAATCTTTCGACTCTTCTTGACTCATAATTACTTTTCACGCTCCACATTCTCGAATAGATGTCGCCCCTGGAATATTATGGTTGGAATCTAATTTCACCCTCGTGGCTTTATTAACGTCCCATTATGTCTTAATCTTCAATGGAAGCTAATTCACTTACGGGTCGAATCAGGTTCTCCGTCGTAATGAAGTTCACGGCTTTCTACAATGAGGAGGCGGGACGGGAGTGGGGAGGGGGGGGGGATGGGGTGGGGGTGGGAAGGTCTGCTTATATGGTTAAGGATGAAGGATGAGGAGAAATTGCCCCGACATGATAAAATGTATGTTTGTCACACTTGTTTGCGCGCTCTCTCTCTCAAGCACCGGGGTCGTTGTTCCTTCCCACACGAATCCGCTCTCTCTCTCTCTCTCTCTCTCTCTCTCTCCTTCGAGCGCAATTATTTCTCCTGGGCTTTGAAAGATTGCTTGCTTGCTGCGTGTAGGCGCTATTGTACCCTCGTGGTTTGAAACAAAAATATTCGGCGATTATACGCGTGTGTTTGTTTGAGGATTTGAGAGAGGCCTTTTTTTCTTTTTCTTGCTACATTTGTTTTCGATGTAGTTGTTGATTCTGAGGTTATGTGCGGCTTAGTTTTTTCGGGACATGCACCCACGTGTTTGTCGTGGATTTCAGAAGAGCATTTTTTTAATTGCATAAATGTTCACTTTTGCTTTTTCTTCTTATGATTCATGCTGTTTTTCGGGAAATATATTCTTGGGTTTGTTCGTGGAATCCAGAAGATCATTTTATTTCGGTGTTTCTGCTTCTTTGTTATAAAAACTAAAACATGCCGAGCGCTGTAGGAACTCGTTGGACAAGGAATTGTTAAGCATAATTTGCTTATCCTTGATAGAGATTACTCTATGTTTGGTACGCCAAACGTTTGTTGACCGTTCAAGAGCACAGTGAAAATTTGCCTTACTTGAAAAAAGAATATCCGTGTTAATTATCGAAGAGACTTGCGTGTTATTATGAAGGAAAAAAAACCCAGAGGATGTCTTGGTCGAAATGTCTGGTTGTAATTACTAAATAGTTAGAAAACGAATTGATCAATAAATACATGATATGATCAGAACTAGCTACGTACACTTGTGGGTTTGAATTTTAAAGGTTAGTGAAAATAATTTACGTAGCGTCCTGTCCATGATCGAGTGATTTATTTATTTATTTATTTATTTATTTTTGCGGCGTCAAGGGTTAACGTGAGAACTGACAGCTGAATGCTAACGAAATTTAGTGTACTCTGCCTTGGCCCATGTGCCGTCCCTCCACAAATTTTCATTGAAATCCATTAATATCTATGAGATGTGTGGATAGACGGATGGACAAGTAGGTGCAGATGGATACGTAACCTCAATTTTAACTGTTTTTGTAGAAGTTATAAGGATATGGTTATAGCTTTTTATTATTATTATTATTATTATTATTATTATTATTATTATTATTATTATTATTATTATTCAGTAGATGAAACTTAATCGTATGGAACAAGGCCACCTGGCCATTGACCAGAAATTCAAGCTTCCAATGAATATGATATTCATTAGGAAGAAGTAAGAGGAAGTAAAGGGAAATACAAACAGGACAGATACCAATTATTAAAAAAGGGAGAAAAAAAATGACGTTTACGACATTCCCAAATGTCGAAATAAGGATTAAAACTATCATTACTGAGAGAGGAATGCTTATACCTCTATTCATATGCTGCGTTACTGCTGCTGCTTGTGAAATATATCACAAATTTGATTCCGGTAGCTGGATATTTCTATTTACTCTCCTTTTCTAAAACTTGGAAAGGCCTCGCTAGAACTGGGAGGAAATGGAACACTTTTCAGCGGGTTTTGTATATTTCATATTATGATGTATAATTCTTGTATGATTATGTTGTATCTTCTTTTCAATAGTATTGGGAATGGCTGCTTTAAAGTGTATATATATATATATATATATATATATATATATATATATATATCTTACGTATATATATATATATATATATATACACATATATATATATATATATATATATATATATATATATATATATATATATATATGTTTGTGTAGTTGTACTTCGTAATCCTAAATGGGGTACACCGAAAAAGGCAAGAAAGAAAATCGCCAGCAAGTGCCGGTCCTCTTTTACTTTGCTTTGAAGTTCTCTAGGAGAGCATTTTTTTTAGGCCGCCTAAACAGAATTATTATAATTTAGAAAATTAAAATGAAAGGAACTCGAGAGTCCCCCCGTTCGTTCCTTTCAGTTCCTTTAGGAACTGGGGCTTAATATAAGAGACTCTGTGCCAAAGTTGCCCTCAAGTTTTCCCTTCATGAAAGATGTATGTCCGTAAGGGCTCGTATGGCCTGCTGTTCTCAAGTTTTCCTTTTGGAAGGGGAATTTATGAGCAAGGGGCCCTTGGCTATTGATGCTCCTAAGTTTTCCCCTCTGTCAGGAAAAGCGTATATTTGTAATCCCATTTGATGTTATTAGAATTGGAATATGAAATTTTGGCCAGAGGCCAGGCGCTGGGAACCTAGGAGATCATTCAGCGCTGAAAATAATACTGAAAGAATTGTTAGAGAGGGTGGAAGTAAGATGGAAGAAAGGCAATATGAACAGAGGTATAGTAAAATGAATGAAAAATTCCAGTTAGGGGCCGCGTGAGGTGCACTGACGCACTACCCCCATACGGGGCATGGCTGTTTTTAAGGTCATTTCTGTTATTAAGTTTTCCACAAATGAAAAGAGAAGCCTTTTTTAAGAGCTTTAGGTTTTCCCATCGTAAAGAGGAGCGTTTTCCCCGAAGTGACTTGGACAGCGTATCATGTTTTCCCTTTTGGGATAGAATTGTTTAGGCGACGGTTTCAGTGTCAGGACATCCTTTTTGTTTACCATTCTGGTAATATGGACATAAACAACACATCCTGTGTCGTTGCTACGCCTGTGTTTTGCATCAAGAAAGGAAGGTCTTTTTTTTACTTTGATCCTCCATATTCCAAGTTTCCCTTCCGGAAATGAATATAAAGACAAGCGAAGTAGTGCTCTTTGTCTTGCATCCTAGAAAGGAGTATATACACAACTTGTTCTTGTGCAACTGTTACTTTTGTGTTTGCAATCATGAAAGGAGTTTCTCTTCCTTGACTTTTTCCTTAAAATAAAAAATTACGGCTATGAAAGGCAATCTATTGCGAGTCCTTTTTTGCACTGATACCGCTTCGCGAAGCCAGACTTCAATTTCGCTAATTGCTCGTCTGTTGTTTTCTTTGACGCACTTGAAACCACTTCCAGATTTCAATGGAGGTTTGCTTGGAGTACTTCAGGGTTTCTCCATTTTCTATTACGAGAGAGAAAATTTGCCTCAAGATCTCTCTCTCTCTCTCTCTCTCTCTCTCTCTCTCTCTCTCTCTCTC
The DNA here is from genome assembly GCF_015104395.2 of Macrobrachium nipponense. Lineage (NCBI taxonomy): Eukaryota > Metazoa > Arthropoda > Malacostraca > Decapoda > Palaemonidae > Macrobrachium > Macrobrachium nipponense. The sequence continues at coordinate 75,822,574 of NC_087204.1, forward strand.
TCTCTCTCTCTCTCTAAACATATTTATTTATATATTTATTTATTTATTTATTTATGTTTGTGTGGTTCGTATTATGGTTAGTTTGAGAAAGTTTGGAGATAAAAATGGTTGTGTAGTTCCGTTTCACATATTTCGTCTGGTTAAGAAGAAATCCATTGCCTCTTCTTGAATATTTTCATGAATTGTATATATAGATATGATATATATAGTAATATATATATATATATATAGTATATATATATATATATGTATGTATGTGTATGTATTGTATGTATGTATGTATGTATGTATGTATGTATGCATACACACACCCAGAACATACATATATATATAAACAGACATATATGTACGCGCTTTCGTGCTTGTGCATTTGTATGTACGTTTATAACACACTGTTTTTGTGTGTTATAAACAAAGTTTTTGTTGAATATCGCCATTATTGCTTATTTTTTACTCTTATTTATATTTCTTTCTTCATCCATAATGGACTTTCAAGTTTCTTTCTAAGTCGTGACCTGTGATCACGTACAATATAACGTTGCCAATTGCAAATGATAATAATAATAATAATAATAATAATAATAATAATAATAATAATAATAATAATAATAATAATAATAATAATTTACAGGAAGCAGTCACTATGTTTTTTTTTTTTCATTTTGAAGTATCACCCTTTCATTCTTTTAATTTAGTTTTTTTTCCACTTGCAGGTTAGTTGGAAGTTTCTTCATCGTAGTTCCGAACAATTCTGATACAAAAGAACGGTATGTTGGTTTCAGTGTTGGTTTCCTTTAGGTATTCAAATATTTATAGAAATGTAGAAAGAAAAAATGGGAATTCTCTACTCTTCGCTGTTTTCTGCCGATATAAGTCAGGTGGTAAGTAATGTCCATTTTATCTAACATTTCCAGGAACACGAAGCCAAGTAGACGACTTCGTGCTGTGCGAAGGAATTTATTTATCTATTTTTTCATCAAATGATATTCCATAAATGTAGCATTACAAATTTTGAGGAGATTTCATACGATACAAAGAAAATCTCGTTTTAACACTAAACATATAGAAAATGTAAATAATAGTTCTAGTTTTACCATGTTTATTTTTACAGAATTATAGCGTTTAGAGCTTCCATAGTTTTGGGAAAAAAAAAAGCTCTGGTTAATTTATTGTAATGAAAAAAAAAAGAACTCTCGTTAATTTATTGTAATGATCAATTTGTAAAACTACCGAGTAGTTCTGGTGTTAATACGAGACTTTTAAACATATGCTTAGACTTTTCAGAGATTAATATCACCTATAATACATATTTTTGAATTTGATTTTAAGAATCAAGATTTGCTTTGATGATGGTAAATCGCTCATCACTGTTCATTTTTAATTTTTATAGTTATTAAATATTTATTTTCTTTAGTCAATTACAATTGCTTTAATACTTACAGGCTAGTTACTATGAAGATGTTGGATGGATGTGGCTGGAATAATCGAATTCCCTGTATAACAGACGCAGTGCTTTCCGTGTTGTTATTGTTTTTGTGTTGTAACAACAACAGTTTGTGAATATTGATTTTCATTTCTGTTCTTGTCTTCGTCTAACCAGGCCAGCCTCCCTTACCACTGGTCGGCGCTTTGCAGTTTTCTGCACTCTCTAACATTATTGTCAATTTTAACCGTGAAGGTCACCAG
>NC_087204.1:75831759-75836759 GCF_015104395.2 Macrobrachium nipponense
ATTCATGATATATATATATATATATATTTATATATATAATTCGAAAAACATATATATATACACAAATAATATGCAATAATTACAATAACATTCGTACCTGGTAAAAAGATTCGCTCTCTCTCTCTCTCTCTCTCCCTCTCTCTCTCTCCCTCTCTCTCTCTCTCTCTCTCTCTCTATCTCTCTCTCTCTCTGTATACACACACACACACACACACCACACACACATACATATATATATATATATATATATATATATATATATATATATATATATATATATATACATACATTCTCATATATAACGTATGTGTGGTTTTGCAAGGTTTGTTCTCTGCTGCTTTGCCGTTCGATCGGTGAAGTCGAGAAACTCTAGGTGTGGTCAGTGGATGAAGGGATTACCACTAGTTGAATAGAAAAATAGGTCCGTCAACAAAATGATCTCGGAATAAAAGTTGCAAGTGGAGAGAGAGAGGCTGTATTAATAAACTCAGTCCTCTGACGATGTCGGTAGTGTTTCAAAGTGAACCTTCATTTTATTCACTGACATTTATCTTGCATACTCTTCTTAACAGTAACAACCTTACGCCTATTTATGTGTAAGCAAATATTTAAGAAAATAAGTCATGTTTGGAAAGTGAGTTTATAATTAAAGAAAATAAACTCAAAATAAGATTAAATCCCTTTAAAGTTATTTAAGGATTTTAGGAGGCTGATGTGAGCGGCGATGTCTGCATCACCTCCCAACCCTTTGTTACTGGAAACGGCTACTTAGTGTTGAAAAGAATGTAGGAGGGATGAGTCTTCAGTAATATACATTGTATCATTGATATTTCCAGAGAGAGAGGAGAGTGTAGATCATACAAAAGCACTTTGCAATTGTGTAGTTTTGACATTTTGCCCATAACGAGAATGGTTATGAAAGACATTTCTTCATGGGAAGGAAGCACCTCAGGGCGTGATCGGTATGGTGGTGGCCGGCCTCCTCGGTGGGCGCGAGTTCGATTCTCGGGCATTCCACTGAGGGGTCAGAGATGTGTATTTCTGGTGATAGACGTTCACTCTCGACGTGGTTCGGAAGTCACGTAAAGCCGTTGGTCTAGTTCCATGCAACGTAGAAGCACCATACAAACAAACAAACAAACAAATGGGAAGGGACTGGATGAAATGAGCTGATAACGCGTAGAAACAATTTAGTCATTCATATTAAGCAACATATATGCTGGATATTCATTTAGTTTGATGTTATCACATCAAATAAACCCGGATTTGTGATAAGTTAATAAAAATAATTTTCGAAAAGCGTATCATGCACGTCAAGTATTTGATTACGTATGAAATTATGATGATGATGATGATAAGCAGCATCACTATCTTCATAATCTTTCATAGTGCGAAGTATGACAGCCCCTTGTCATTTCCGTTATGTAAAGGATTCTGTAAGCAATACAGGTCTCTCATTTACAGTTTTTAAGAGATATTGTGAAATGTCACAACTTATGTTTAAGAACTAGAGCCCGTGCTGACGTCAAACAGGTCAGAGCAACGGAGAGAAAAACCAGAAAAACAAGAGAGAATCGACTGTGACGAGTGCATGAGGTGATACTGTATCCCTTCGGAGTTGAAAGAATAATTAACTTTATCCTAATACACTTTTTTAATCCTCAGCAAACTCCAAGCACGAAAAGAGAGAGAGAGAGAGAGAGAGAGAGAGAGAGAGAGAGAGAGAGAGATCAGAATTTCACGGCAGCTTTAACTGTACTTATTAACCCTGCTTTGAGGTCAAACGCTTACTCGCTCGCGCGCCCGCTCACACACGTGTGTATATATATATATATATATATATATATATATATATATATATATATATATATATATATATATATATGTATATATATGTAATGTATATATATATGTATATATATAGATATATATAGATATATATATAAGAGAGAGAGAGAGAGAGAAATGACACAGTCTTTAGTTTATGGACAGAAAGCATGAAGATATGGAGTATAAAGTAAACTAGAATTTAAATTTCCCAGATGTAAACAAATGAAACAGACAGTAGAATATATAAAAAAAAAAGTTTGAAAGAATCCTAATTTTCTGCCTGCTAATGACAAAACGCAGAGAGAAAAGACGAGAAATTAGGAAAGACAAAAAAGACTTCACCTAACACCTAGGCATCCCAATGGAACAACCATTGTGACAGTGGCCGTGCGAGAAACGCATCGACCCGTTAATGAAGAAGACAGTTGGAGTATTGTCGGAGTAATTTGAGGCACCGCCTATAGTTTCCATTGATTTTTCTTATGTAGCCGCCTTTTCCTTTTTTTTTTTTTTTTTTTTCTTCTTCTTCATCATCATCTTCTTCTTCTTCTTATATCTGCCGAGCAGAGAAAAGTAATTACTGTACCTCATGATGAGAAAATACCTTGAGCTTTGTGATTGGGTAACTTGAATACGGAGCATTTTTCGGAGAGAGAGAGCTAGCTGAATTCTGTTGTTCCTTCTCATAATGATGTATATTGTTAATTAAGGCACTCTACTATATTCTATGTCTATGCTATGTTTGTTTGCGTGCATTTCAGCAGATAAATTCAAGAACAGGTAAACGAATACTGATGGATAGATTGTCTATGAGGGTTTGATTTTTGTTGCCATGCAAATCAATTCGCTCACAACTCAGTAATGAATGAAGTGGATGATTTCTTAAGGAAAATGATTGAAACTTAACGTCGAACCTTGTGGTATGAAGGAACTGATTACTTTTTTTTTTTTTTACGATTTATAATTTTTACCCTTGTAACTCAGTCTCCTTATATAAAGTAAGTTAGTCTCTTTATATATACCACACACCACACACAACACACACACACACACACACACACACACACACACACACTCACTATTCAAAGACAGAATGGAAGACGATAGGTTCGTGAATGTTGTTTTATATACAAGTTTTGCGAGGTGGAAGGACCTAAATTTGTTAGCTGTATGGGGTGGAAGAGGTGTTTTATCTATGAACTTTAGCCTGGGTTTTGCCGAAATGTGTCTAAATGGGGTTGGGAGGTGGTGGGATGCGTGGCAGTCGACGTTTGCTGACTTAGCTCTGTTTGTTGAATATGATGCTGCTAAAGTTGTGGAACTGGACTCTATGGGTGCTCATCCTAGAGCAGTTATTGAAGGATGGACATGTCAGTTACTGCAGTTTTCTTCTCTAGAGCTTCCCTCCATTTTAGGAAACATTTTTTTTCTTTTTTATAGTGAAATACGTATTTGCTACGGAAAGCAGATAGATTAGTTGTGAACACTATGTGATGCCTTTATTTCTTTCCAATTTGAATCTCACGTGAAAGTTTGACACTACGGAAGTGAAAAGGCGACTTATTGCTAAATATGTGTGACGGTTGCCTATTAGTTTTATAATTGTTTGTATGGAACGTGAGAAAATCCTCGCTTTGTTATATGGAAATAAAATATAAAGTGTAGAAGGGCAAAGAATTTTAAAATCATGAAAAATGTTTAGTTACAAGGTAAAAAACATGAAGGTTTGTGCCCGACTAAGAATGGGTTAGTGTGTTTTGAGATGGTTTGCATCTAAAAGAGAACGGAAGAGGATAGCTCAGTCGGAAGAATGCATGGTCCTTAAACTCTTGAGAATAAGGAATAGATGAGTGATGGCAGGAGTACTGAACCACAGGGCCTTGACTTTGGAAATTATCACTTTCTTTTCGTTTTCAAGGACAAACGGCTGTGACATAATGATATGGATATCAATTATAATTTCGGTGACATTTATATGATGTTTGGCGCTCATCTATTTACACTTGACTGAACTGGACGGAAATTATACAATTTTGATAATGGTATTGCTAAACCGGAAGTTTTAATAATCGCTGGATTTTACCAATTGATAATTACAAATACCTGTTTAATGAGATTACCACTCTGGTTTCAAAAAGGCTTTTGAATCTATGAACGGGATTTTTGATAGGACGAACGAGGCTAAAGCTTTCCGTTCGTCTTGTCTGATATTCTAGAGATGCCCGCAGGTTTATCAGTGTTGCTAAACTTTGTATACGTGATTACGCATATTAGCTACGAGTATTGTCCTTGTGGACTTAGCTCTGTATCGTCGGTACCTACTTCTCCTCGGAGATCTGGGTTGTACAGTTATGTCCGTAATTCATGTTTTTTTAGTATATTCAGTTTTGCAATGCTTTCCACTTCCCTACTAAAGAGATTTCAATTTTGATAGCACTAGTCTCAGTTGGTGAGAATTCAAGGGCCTGCAAATGCTGTTTCAAAAGGATTTCCTTAATAATGATTATGATAATGATCATATTAGTAAAATGCATTTCTTTGCTATAAGCAGTTTTTAGGCGTTTAAGCCTAATGATGTGCTGCTCAATACTTTGCTGCTCATATTAGCCTCCTAAGGATTTATGCAAGTTCTGTGCATCGAATTTTGAGGGACATTTACAAATGGAACTGAAATTGAAGGATAAATTTTTTATCTCTATTTTCACTAACTCATTAATCATTAATAGAACTGGCAGTCAGATTGCCAACCTCTACCTAGACAGTCAGTAAAGGAAGGACGCAGTTAAGATATCTACTCAGGTCCTTAGCTTCATTTATGTTTTGATTCACAAACCGTAGGAAGCTGTCGTTTTCTTTAGATCGATATCAGTGACGGTAACAATTAAGCTCCAAAAAATCCATTCCTTGGTTTTAACGTATTTAGTCAGTCGTCACAAGAAAATTTAGTCATCAGAATGAACGGAATCTTAGTAACTGACAGGCTGCGGAACGCGAAAAGACATACATACAGACAAACAGAACAAACTAACATAACCTAGGCATAGGTAATAATCAGTATGATCTCGTTAGAATCAAAGTATTATCGTCCAATAGAAATGACCACTATAGATGTTTAGTGAAGATTGGACAAATATTAAGGAAAGTAAACAGTAATTTTCAGTGCTTCCTTT
>NC_087204.1:75846759-75849259 GCF_015104395.2 Macrobrachium nipponense
GAACATCTCAAAAGGCGGGTGGATCTCAGATGTCGTCGACGAAGTTTTCATTCAACCAACGCTTAAGAAGATTAAAGGAATATTATCAGCGGGGGTGACCTAAATTGGCTTACTTGTGGACGGATCTCTTGGTATAAATACCACCTTTTCTGTAAACTTTTCTCATTCATATACCTGAAGAGAGAGACAGCAGTCTCTGAAATATAGTACTTTTCTCTCTACATTTTGGTGTTTTTATGTGTGTGTGTGTGTGTATGTATGTATGTATGCATGCATGTATATATGTATATGTGTGTATATATATAGTATATTATATATATATATATATATATATGTATATATATATATATGTATATATATATATATATATATATATATATATATATATATATATATATATATTTATATTATATATATATTTATATGCATAAATGTATGTTAATAGGAAAATTGGTGTCCTTTGAAATTTTTTCTGGATCTGCTAATGCATTTGTGTGTGTGTATATATATATATATATATATATATATATATATATATATATGTATATATGTGTGTGTGTGTGTGTGTGTATGTATCTTTCGTATGTATGAAATTACATACGCCATGCGTACGCCTGTCGCACAAATAGGATTTTGCGAGAAATGTGCTCCATTACTGATAGAAGTAGAGGCGAAGGCAACGGAAGGGGTGGCTCTTTTGAATTTGGAGAATGAGGAAAGGGGATTTTCTCTGAATACATTCATGGCGGGAGAAATAGGAGCTCAGGAAGAAGAAGAAGAAGAAGAAGAAGAAAATGGCGAGACTGTATTTTGAAAAGGTTGTGTTTGATGTTAGAGAGTGAGAGTAAAAGGGGTATATTTCACCTTTAGGAATCTGGAAGCTTATAATATAGTTATTTATGTTCCGGGTGCGGAGAATAGACGGTTTTATTATAAAGCGTATTTTTAAGTATTTTTTATTGACATTTTTATGTCAAGAAACCGGAGCATGTGTCAGCTTCATTAACAGTAGAGTGACAGTTTGGTTTGAGTGTGGGCTGTAGACGTGGGTATGTTATGTCTTTCGTTACTCAGTAACCTTATTGGTGAAACAGTGTAAGCAGTCAGAAAGAGCTCAAAGGATATACGTAAGAAGTTATAGGATAAGAAAAGGAGTTGCTATGAATTGTGAAATGACTGATGTATGCAGATGATTCAGTATTGTCTGGGAATTGTAAAGAGAAGCTGAAGAGACTATGGAAAGAGTGAAAGTGTATGCAGGGAGAGTAAACTGATGTTGAGTGTGAGGAAGAGAAAGGTGGCAGGTAAATGAAAACCAGGATGATGAGGCAAAGAACGTCAGTATGGACGGTGATTCATTAATATGGCATTTTAGAGTAAATGTAACAAACAGCTGATGGTGTGACGAGAGAAGAGTTGTCATTAACGGTGCGAAGGTTAACAGGGTTGTGTGTAAAAGACTTCGAATGAAAGTCAAAGTTATGGTTGAGCCAACTCTCCTTTATGAAATGAAATAGGAATATTGACTGGGAATGGAAGAAAACAGGTGGAAGCTGTGAAGACGAATTGCTTTCTTATTCTGTATGAAAGTAAGAATGAGAAGGATTGAAAGGATGAGAAATGTAGAAAGACTAAGAAGATATAAGAAAGTTAAGAAATAAAAAGATAATTCCGAGAGTTTACAATTCGTAGTTGTTGGGAGGAGTTGGGAGAAAAAGTAATGTTGAAGATGGAAGATAGAAGGTAGTGAAAGACGTATTGGAATGGAAGGACCTTATTATTACTGACTGAATGTTATAAAGTGTATGCAAGATAGAAGTTAGTAGTGTAGGGCGATTTGACGCATTGCTACGTAACACAGATTATGTTTTAGAATTTCTCTGCATAAGGGTTCATCTTGACGCAGCAGCTGACGCACAGTACTAATTTTTTACATTTTCAGTGTAATGAATTAATCATAAATATCCTATCCTAAAATTCCTGTGTCTTTAACTCAAAGCTAAACACCCTTTTCAGACCTCCCCCCACAACATCAGCAAAATCATCAAAGTAGTTTGTAGGCTCACTCCCCGAGAAAGTGAAAATATACAGCAACTTTGTTAATTGATTGTATTGAAGTGATTTTGGTAGGGTTGGGCGGTAGAACAAGGAGGATTTGATAAGATTTTTAGATAATTCCGAATCTATGCAGTTGCTGTTTCAGTATGTCATTTCATCATGTGCTTGAGCCAGTGTATTTAAGTGAGTTAAGAATTGGGAATATGCATTTATGTGTGTCTCCCATTTTTGTCTTCTTGTGAAGGTAAGGAATAACATCATTTTTGTATTTCTGGGAAAGTATGGAATAACGTCATTTTTGTCTTTCTGGGAAAGTATGGAATAACGTCATTTTTGTCTTTCTGGGAAAGTAGGGAATAAAGTCACTTTTGTCTTTATGGGAAAGTAGGGAATAACGTCATTTTTGTCTCTCTGCGAAACTAAGGAATAACATTATTTTTGC
>NC_087204.1:75854259-75911759 GCF_015104395.2 Macrobrachium nipponense
TGACAGTTGATGGTCATTCGGAGCTTTACCTCTTGTTTTAAAATCTTTGTATTTGATATTATATTTAAAATTTTTTGCTTGGTCTCTTATGCATGAAAATTCTGGATTTGCTAATTTTATACCTGTTCGGTAGCTTACGCTACGATGAGAGTCTAATTTCACTGCAACAGGTTACGAGTGGAGCCCACGTACTTCCCAAGGTCACACCTGGGGCAATTGAGTAAATAAATGACTCACGAGGTCATCAAAGGGTGAAGACTCGCTTTATATTTGAATAAAGACTTAATCGTCATTGGGTTGGTGGGTATTAATTTCAATTCAACGGCAGGTAGATATTTGTTTACTGTTTCCCGCAAATCTTGGTGAAAGCGTTTATCATAGATTAGCGGAACACTTTGCATCGAACGATAGCTTAGGTACTGTTGGTATCTCAAAATTTGGGCAGAAAACATTATTTGAAAATTTATGAAGATGTTTGTAAGAAAGCTTAGATGGAAAGCAGTAATTGATAAAAAAAAATTATGGAGATATAGAATTTCATTATGGAAGCTCTTCCAGTCAGATGTTAAGCTAAAGGCAGATGAATTTCTTGAATATGCCAATAAAATGCACTCAAATATAACTTTTACAGTTGAATACGAAAATGAAAATAAATTGAACTTCTTAGATATAAAGGTTTCTAGACACGTTGTTCATTTTAATACCAGTTTTTAGGAAGAAAACTTTTACTGATCTGGGTTCTAAATTTTATTTATAGTCGCTGTTTCTTTAATTTTAAGTTAAACTCTTTGTCTACCCTCTTCCACAGGGCCTTTAGCTTAACATCTTGTATGTTGCCAATTTACCTGTTATGCTGAATGCACGCACACACACCAAACACCACAAAAAGCAAGTTCGGAGCAGAATGACCAATTTCCACACGTCTTTGCAGCTAGACGTGAGGTAACACACTCACTTACACACGCACTCTATGACACGCCTCGTCACCCGACAGAATTTCCGGCCATACAGCCCATCACACGAGCTTCACTCTAATCTCGACCTGACATGCTGAGCAGACCAAGTGAACGACCAAGGCATGAGGCGACAACGTTACGATACACTAATGGAATTCACTAGATTTCAAAAGCGCAAACTATTTGTTGATCCAAGATCAGCCCAAACGCCAGAACGCTAGATAGCTAACATTTACTAAAGCAGAGTTGAGCGAAGCTAACGTTCACAAAACACATGAATTGCAATTCTCAGAATGCGAACGAAATTGGCATAGTCTCTGGGCAGAACTCAAACGATTGCTGAATCAAGTTGTTCATTACAGCGCTCATATTTTAATACATATTTCCATACTCATTGCGTGTGTGTGTGTGTGTGTGTATGTATATATATATATATATATATATATATATATATATATATATATATATATTATATATATATATATATATATATATATATGTGTGTGTGTGTGTGTGTGTGTTTTATATATATATATATATATATATGTAATGAATATATGTATGTATGTATGTGGAAATGAATTTTTTTACACCACCTTGATCCATATGCATGCATTAATCTGCAAATGCCCGTTAATATCCAATTCCCTCTACCTCGGATTTTAATAAATTTTCATATATGTTAACCGAAGGGGAATTTATCGTTATATATATATATATATATATATATATATATATATATATATATATATATATATATATATATGAGAAAGTGCTCAGTCGGTCAAATTCACATGAATTTAGTGAAATTTCGAAAGATGGTCTCTCTCTCTCTCTCTCTCTCTCTCTCTCTCTCTTCTCTCTCCACCTCTCTCTCTCTCTCTCTCTCTCTCTCTCTCTCTCTCTCTGATTTCGTCCGTGCCGTGATTTGATCAACTTGAAAGTGGAAAAAATCGGAAAAATAATCAGATGTTGTGATTGTAACTTGACAACTTCTTACGTTTGAGTGACATATGAAACGGAGAACTCTTGCTAAGCTGTTGAGTTTGACGGATTAAAGCATCTGAATTAGATTATCGGAAGACTCCAGGGAACCTTCCACGAAAACGGAAGCTAACCAAATTAGGGGTCCGCAAAATGGCATTCGATTCTTCTCAAATATTACTAATGAACACAGAAATGCCTTCTCCTGACTTTCTTTGCCAAGTTGCCATCAACAATTCGAGTTTAATCGGTATAAATGGATTTAAGTGTGAATTGTATTTTTGTTGTCAGTTTTTTGTAGTTTTTTTTTATTACTTATGAATGATTATTTGGGAGACGTAATGATATTTGAAATAATTTTTATTAGTATTGTTAACCTACATGTGGTAACACTTTTCGTCAAAGGAAATAATTTTTATGTTTACTTATTTAGCTGCTGCCTTGTGTAGTTTTAGAGACTGAGTATATTTAGGTTTGAAATTTCTTCAGACCTTTTCTTTTTTGGATCAAACAGTTCAGTCTCCCAAATTTGTTTTTTCAGATTAAGCTTTTTGTTTAAATGCATTTATCTTTGAATATACTAATTTAAGAAAATGATGTTGCTTTATTCGTCCTGGGTTTCAATAATGCTCTCAAATTGGGTTTCTTCACCAGTAGGCGTTTAATGTCGTCTTTGTTCCGCCGAGTGTGAATAGAGTTCCGTCCTCTCAGGTGGCATTGTAAAACCACTCAAGCTACCCTTTCCCATACTTGTTTTTTGGATATTAATAGATTTAACTCTGTGACGCCTGTTTTCTGCCGTATGCATTATGAATTCGTGTAAATTAAAGATTTTCTCTCTCTCTCTCTCTCTCTCTCTCTCTCTCTCCTCTCTCTCTCTCTCTCTCACGGAAAACAAATACTTATATAATCTTTAATCATTCTAAAGGCTTATCATGTCTCCTTCCATCTTTCTCTTCCTCGCCTACTCAGAATGAAACACATATACTGTAATCACAAACTAAAGCTCATTTTCCTGTATGCGTTTTAATGTATGTAAGATTTGGATGCCTATAAGACTGGTGTTGCACCGTAATAGCGGGAATTCATTATCACAATGATCTTTGTAAGCGTGGAATTCAGGTTGACAACTCACTTGTGTTGATACCTCTTCCGTCCTGTTGACGTCTGAACTCCGGAACACTCTGCTCTTCTATTCTCCAAAGTCTTATTTTCTCGCTTTCAGACTAGAGAGGTGGTTTCCCCATTGACCAAGAGGCGACGCCTATTGGGTCTGCATTGATCTCCTTGACATTACTTAAGAGAGATTGGATGTTCTTTTTATGTTCTTCCTCTTCAAGTTATGGAGACATTTCAAATCAACATCAAGTTTATGGCTTTGGTTCTCTTCTTAATGTGACTTTATTAGAGCCAGCTCTGTTCTGCCAGAAAGGAAGAAGGGAAGATGAACGAAATTAGGAAATGTATTTCAAGGAATACTAATTCATTTTCGGGGCTGCTTGATTTGAACGAGGGACAGTTTTGGTCCAGTTTCGAGTTCATAATTCTTGACAGCGAGCTTCCTGTAGGATTTGTATGTAAATTAGACAAGAATTTATCATATTATTCTGAATGAAGGCAATGCATATTGAGCAAGGAGAAATGGTAATTTATTTTACAAGCAAGCTTACACATAATATAAGGGTAGTATGGAGGAAAAAAAAAGGTTCCTCGCTGGACGAGTTGTTTTCGCGCTCGGCTGCCAATCTGGTGGTCCGAAGTTCGATCCCTGGCTCTGCCAACGCGGAATCAGAGGAATTTATTTCTGGTGATAGAAATTCATTTCTCGATATATTGTGGTTCGGATCCCACAATAAACTGTAGGTCCCGTTGCTAGGTGACCAATTGGTTCCTAGCCACGTTAAAATACCTAATCCTTCGGGCCAGCCCTAGGAGAGCTGTTAATCAGCTCAGTGGCCTGGTAAAACTAAGATAAACTTATGGAGAAAAAAAAAACACATAACATTGAAATTGTGAAAAATGCCCCCTTTATGTTTTTGCTGACGTCATCAGAGAAAGCAAAAGGTCACAGCATATGAGGCTTAAATAACTGTTAAAAATTCTCTTGAGTAGCAAAGGCTTTGCGTTGTGATTCAAGATAAGAGGTTCATAGAAAAAAAATCCGAGAAATCCACACATGGAAGAGTTACCTAATCCTTACATGGTTTCCTGAGAGGATATGTAATTTAGAGCCTTGTACAGGCCATATAACCGGAGAAACAAGCAGGGGTTGGATGGAAACAGAATGTACCTGCCTGGCGTTATATTAAGTATATTCTTGCAGACTTGTGGTAAGAATATATCGAGGGGGTCTGTATTAGAAATATATCTCCAAAGCTGTGTGTCAAGAATTTTCCCCAAAGGCCCTGTGTCAAGAATGCAATTGAATCGCCTGTGCTTGAGAAGTTTAATCCTGGGGAAAACGCTTTATGTTAACTAACTAGGCTGACATGAGTCTCATTTCATAGCTTATTTGTGATTTATTATTTTACTTTGTTTTCTATGTTTCTCCACTATTTCTCTGCAACATTTCGGTCCTTACTCCTCAGTTTCTTTTTCGGGGCACTGCTGCTTTCCTGTGAACCACTTGGTCTTGTAGCATTCTGCTTTCGGTACCTTGTGCTTTTTGAGTGGCGGTATGGCCAATAATAATAATAATAATAATAATAATAATAATAATAATAATAATAATAATAATGTTCCCTCCAGCCTGTTTAATGAGAATATTCTTTCCAGCCTTTATGTCAAGAGTATGCCTTATTATCTGTTTATCTTTGTTAATTAGCTTTCTGGATGTTGTATCTTGTTTCTGAACATCTTATTGTTTTATAACCTTTTCCCGTCATTTGTTAATAGTTCAAGAGATACAGAACTGGTCAGAAGATTTACTGTGTGTGGATATGTAGAGAGACAAAACGGGTATAGGTAGTGTGGTCCTTTCAAGCAAATCAGGTCACGTAAACCTTTTTATCTCGGACCACTGAAATTGCGTGGCGTAGTTAATTTGTTTGCGACGTTTCACGAGAGAGAGAGAGAGAGAGAGAGAGAGAGAGAGAGAGAGAGAGAGAGAGAGAGAGAGAGAGAGACTGACTATAAGTTTTGCTCTTACGTTACCAGTGTATTCAGGGAAAATCAACTTGGTTTGATATGATTTACTTATTATTAAGTAGAAATGAAATGGCATCTATCTGACATCGTCCGTGAAAATCATATAAGACCTATTGTTATATCTATTACATTGATAAAATTTGTTCTAAATGTTAGTCAATCTTTTCAAGCATAGTATAAAGGAGACTTGATTGATAAGGCAGGCAACCGAACATGAAATAATTTGTATGAAAGTATTTGGCTGTAATGCTCTGTGACCTTGAACTTGAAGATAAATCCTGATAAAGCTCGTGACGAATAGCCATCATAATTTAATCAATGCAACAAGATTATACCAAATGTATAGCTGGTATGAAGTATTTTTACACCCAAAAATAAGGTATTGATGTTCTGCCTTCCAAAGTAAAATGTTATATTTGATTAAAATGAATCATTATCATGATTTATCAACACGAAGAGAATTCTACAAACATGTTGCCGACTGTGAACCATCATAGATTATCGATATGTGTGAGTTTAACCTGCGACCTTTAATGTTCGGCAAGTTTCTCTCAAATATTAATTATCTATGCTATTTCACTGAGATCTGATCATAAGTTTTCATTTAATGTCACCATCGCACAAACAGGCGAATGGACGTAAATAAAAAAAAAAAATAGGAAAACAGACGGACAGACAGACATGTGGAATCGATACAATAACTTGCAGAATGGGGTGGATGTTGGTAATTAGACCACAGCAAACGTTTACAGAATAAACAGCAAAAATACCTTCGAATTCTCATGAGTATAATGTACGAGTACTTTTATTGTGATATTGAATTAATATTCTATATTTTGAGAATGAACAGAACCTTGTCATATTTCAGGCTGTTAAGACTGACAATAAGTCCTTTTTTTACGGTTTAGGCTATTAAGACTAACAATAGGAACTTTTTTTAATTAGGCTATTAATTAAGGTGGCAATAAGTAGCTTTTTTTACAGTTGAGGATATTATGACTTCCAATAAGTACTTTTTTTTTTACAGGTTAGGATATTAGGACAAGCAATCAGTACGTTTTTACAGTTTTGGCTATGAGGACTGACAAGTACTTTTTTACAGTTCGGACTATTTTTACTTGCAATAGATAGTTTTTTTTTTTTTTTTTTTTTTTTTTTTTTTTTTTTGTTTTTTTTTTTTTTTTTTTTTTTTTTTTTTTTTTTTTTTTTTTACTGTTTAGGCTATTAATTAGGACTGGCAACAAGTACTTTATTTTTACAGTTTAAGCTGTTAAGACTGACTGACAATGAGTACTTTTTCACAGTTCAGGTACTTTTTCACAATTTAAGACTGGCAATAAGTACTTTTATTTTTTACAGTTTAGGCTATTAGGGCAGATGGTAAGTACTTTTTTATAGGTGAGACTAGTAAGACTGGCAACAGTGCATATTTTACAGTTAGGCTATTATGGCTGACAATAAGTACTTTTTTCTCAGTTTATGCTATTAAGACTGGCAATTATATTTTTCGTACAATTCAGGTTATTAAGACTGGCAGTAGATACTTTTTTTTATATAGTTTAGGCTAGTAAAACTGACAATAAGTACTTTTTTTGTAGTTCAGGATAGTGAGACTGGCAATAAGTACTTTTTCATAGTTTTTGCTATTAAGTCTGCCCCCCCAAAAAAAAAAAAAAAACCCCCCCCAAAAAAAAAAAAAAAAAAAAAAAATTACTAACGGGGTTGTGAGTGTTGCTACCTACTTCCACGTGGTGACCTTCTGTCATGTAACGCCTTAGATATAAATTTATTATGTCTCCCCTCTGCCTCTCCTTAAAAAGTTCTTTTTTTAGCATCCTCTGTTCTTCGTATGATTAGAGATAAGCAGATTAGAGCATCCTCTATGCTTTGTATGATTAGAAATAAGAAGATTATAGAAAGCTGCAAAGTGAATTAGCCAGATGTTTTCCCCAGAAGCTGACGTAAGTGTTCTTATCTTTTTTTATTTTAAAGGTAAGTCTCAGTTGGTAATAAATGGGAGACGTCCTTCTCGTGTGTAATAGCTTGTTTTCAGATATTATTATTATTATTTGCTCTATCACAGTCCTCCAATTCGACTGGGTGGTATTTATAGTGTGGGGTTCCGGGTTGCATCCTGCCTCCTTAGGAGTCCATCACTCTCCTTACTATGTGTGCCGTTTCTAGGATCACACTCTTCTGCATGAGTCCTGGAGCTACTTCAGCCTCTAGTTTTTCTAGATTCCTTTTCAGGGATCTTGGGATCGTGCCTAGTGCTCCTATGATTATGGGTACGATTTCCACTGGCATATCCCATATCCTTCTTATTTCTATTTTCAGATCCTGATACTTATCCATTTTTTCCCTCTCTTTCTCTTCAACTCTGGTGTCCCATGGTATTGCGACATCAATGAGTGATACTTTCTTCTTGACTTTGTCAATCAAAGTCACGTCTGGTCTGTTTGCACGTATCACCCTATCCGTCCTGATACCATAGTCCCAGAGGATCTTTGCGTGATTGTTTTCTATCACTCCCTCAGGTTGGTGCTCGTCCACCAAATTATTACTGCAAGGTAGCTGATGTTTCTTGCACAGCTCCAGTGGAGGGCTTTTGCCACTGAATCATGCCTCTTTTTGTACTGGTTCTGTGCAAGTGCCGGGCATTCGCTTGCTATGTGGTTTATGGTTTCATTTTTCGTATTGCACTTCCTACATATGGGAGAGATGTTATTTCCGTCTATCGTTCTTTGAATATATCTGGTTCTTAGGGCCTGATCTTGTGCCGCTGTTATCATTCCTTCAGTTTCCTTTCCTTCTTTAGCTCTCCCTCTGTAGCCATTGCCATGTGTCATCGCTGCTAGTTCTTTAGTCTGTCTCATGTATTGTCCGTGCATTGGTTTATTGTGCCAGTCCTCTGTTCTGTCTGTCATTCTCCTGTCTCTGTATATTCTGGGTCTTCGTCTACTTTTATTGTCCTTCTTCCATGCACTCTTTAGCCACTCGTCTTCACTGGTTTTCAGATATTGCCCCAGTGCTCTGTTTTCGATGTTGACGTAGTCCTCTATACTTAGTAGTCCTCTCCCTCCTTTCTTTCGTGTTATGTATAGTCTGTCCGTATTTGCTCTTGGGTGTAGTGCTTTGTGTATTGTCATATGTTTCCTGGTTTTTTTATCTATGCTGCAGAGTTCTGCCTTCGTCCATTCCACTATTCCTGCGCTGTATCTGATTACTGCTGGCCACTGCCCAGTGTTTATGGCTTTTATCATATTTCCGGTCGTTGAGTTTTGACTTGAGTATCGCCTTGAGTCTCTGCATATATTATTATTATTATTATTATTATTATTATTATTATTATTATTATTATTATACAGAGCAACACTTTATATGTAAACGTAATTGCTATCTACTTCATCCTTTATTCAAATGGGAAATTTTTTTTTTTTTTTTCATTTTCTTTCGGGCCGAAACTTCCATTTTATATATATTATGACGTCATTGTATAAAGTCAATTAATCACTGTAAATCACTAAATTTTTTTGCGCCATTAATATCTGGTTTCTTTCCGACGTTATTAATATGTTGATTTCGGTTGCTGTTAAATTCTGGTTTTAAACTTGATTGATATACTGTTTATTGGATGCTCTTACTATGCAGATTCCGTGGGGCTTTTCTTTTTTTTTTTTTTTTTTTTTTTTTTTTTTTTTTTTTTTTTTTTTTTTTGGGGGGGGGGGGGGGGGGGCGGGGGGGGGGGGGGGAGACGAAATTGAAATGCTGCTTCTTTCTATCCATCATCAGACGCCCCCGCAGTGGGTCGTTGCTGTCAGTAGTACACCTCAAGTAGTGCACCGTAGGCATTACGCGATGGTCTTTGCAGCGTTCCTGCGGCCCCCAGTTGCCATCCCTTTCATTCCTTTTACTGTACCTCGGTTCATATTCTCTTTCTTCCATCTGACTTTCCACCCTCTCTAACAATTGTTTCATAGTGCGTTTGCGAGGTTTTCATCCTGCTACACCTTTCAAACCTTCTTGCTGTCAATTTTCCTTTTAGCGCTGTATGACCTTAGGTCCCAGCGCTTGGCCTTTATCCTGAGCGCTTCATACTATAGCAGGTTCACTTAAGGTAGATTCTTGGGTGAGCCTTATGCTTACGAGACGTTTGTTTAGCAGCCGCTGATTGGCTGGTACAGCCGCTGATTGGCTGGGAGCTGCTTACCTCCCGGTACTAGCCAATCAGCGGCCGCCAAACAAACGTCTCGCAATCATAGGGCTCATCAAAGAATCTATCTTAATTGAACCAGCTATAATCTGTTCTACCACTGGCGCTCTCTCATCTAGGCAGTGGTGAGGGCTTCGCGGGCCACTTTGTGACTCATGGCCTCTCATGACAGATTCATTAGACACGTTATAAGTTTGAATGATCTTTGTTACTTAATCCTAAATCAGGTTCGTGAACCCATAGTCTTATGAATTCTCATTCAGCCGGGTTGGAACCCTGGCATTCGTACGTGGTTACCCTTCCATGTACTGAGCTTAACCGGTATGGTCAGTTCACCGATAGAGAGAACAGCGGTATAAATTTCCATCTGTGTCATCAGAATAAGAACCCTGCCTGCTTTCCATCTTACACAGAAAAGAAAATGTTTTTAGGAAACAAGCGATATCGACTATGCAGTGGAAATACAGTGGATGTGCATCGGTAATTGACATTATAGTGAATTTTATGTAAATTAATCTGTATCAACATTTTCATTTTACATCATGGTGTGATGCGCTTTTAGCTTAGAGGTCGCGCGCTCCTGCAGTACCCAAAACTGGACAAAGTGGAAATATTAAGAATAAAATAAACAAGCAACTGAAACTTACAACACACGTTTGCCGTCAAATGAAAGCGCACTGGGCACGATATTTCCAAAAAAGCCAGCGGCGTAAGATGCAAGCCCAGTACGTCATACTATTACACCAAAACAAGCCAGCCGCCAAAATAAGATCCCCAAGACTGACGGAAACTGATAGTTGCCCCCCCACCTAGAAATTAGTATCTGCGATACGTAACCGAAGAATACTCCCCTGTGAACCTTCAGGGGGTCTGGATCTCGAGCCCCCCCCCCTCCCAGCCTTTAAAACCTGTGAATTAAGGGATTTTGAGGAGAAACGACGTCATTAGGGATAATCTACCGTTGCGGGAAAGTCCCGAGAGTTCTCGGTATCACCGGACCCTGGTCTGGTCTCGTGGTTGTCCCTTAATGGATTCCAGGTCTCGGGGTTGTAATTAGATTATTATTATTTTTTGTTTCCATCTAGAGGAAAACGTCCGTGATAATGAAATTTAATAGGTTTCATTACTGCAGCTTCCGGGGGTAATGTTTTCCAGCCGCATGAATTATGGTGGGTACAGATTTTGTTTTTTTCTACTGTAATGCTGAAACATATTCACGAGCGAACGCACACACACACACACACAATCTATGTGTAAAAACGTGTGTATATGTGAAGGTCTCCCTCTCATTGTATGCACACACACGCACACACACACACACATATATATACATACATACATATATATATACATATATATATATATATATATATATATATATATATATATATATATATATATATATATATATATATATATATATATATATATATCTATATATATTTTGTGTGAGAGAGAGAGAGAGAGAGAGAGAGAGAGACTTTCAGAAGTGAATACATTTTTGCATAAGACATCTTTATGTATAATATTTCATTTCTACGTAAAAGCACAACTTCCTCAAGTATTGAGAACCTAACTATGGATGAGCTGTTCCCCAGTGTCAAAATATGTGAATTCCTTTGGATGTTTAAGGCAAGAGCAACCAAAATTCATCCAAGATATGCAAGCTCACTGGGCACGATACTTCCAAAAGGCCAGCGGGGTAAGATGCAAGTCCAGTACGTCATTACACCAAAATTATTTTTTAGCTCACAAATTATTTCATAGAAATGAGATGCTGGAAAAAAATTCTCACAAAATAATAATGTTAGACCCCCCTCTAAGTCATATTCTTAGGATTTCATAGACTGATCATAAGATTTTTCTACAATTTAATGAATTGAAAGTGAGCGGGTCACGGGTGCAAATCAACAACCATTGCCTATATAACCAGATCACGAGGGTTCTTGCAGTTCCAAGTCGAATTTCATAGGGGATGAATTGTCTCGTTGAGTTTTCATTTCCGATTTCTGTATATTTTTAAAGCTTTTATTGTGTGTTCCCATTGTTTACTTTTAGCACCTAATTAATGCTGTTCAAGAGGATTTCACGCATGTCACAGCATTTACAAAGTCTTAATGATAAAGAATTATAACTATCAGCACATTCATTGGAAGGAAAATTTAGCTTAGATATCAGTATACTTAATGGAGACTAGAGATATGAAAACAGTCTAATAAGTCAGAGAAAATGAGGGGGAAAAATTTCCGGGCTTTTTTCTGTCGGGATAACCAGCAGTGGAATTAACAAAATTGTCTTTGATTTATTATTCCTAATAAGAAAAATAACCAAAAACAGCATGAAACTCGCAGAGCGTCGACGGTATAGTGAGCCTATAAGTAAACAAAAGGTTAGTTGAAAAGCACAACCTAAAGGCTAACTGTAATGCAAAATGGGTAACGCCAGTTCACCTAGCAAATGCATCACGAAAATGCATAAGTAAAGAGGAAGATGAATCAGGAAAGCAAAAGCAGTGGTGCAAGTTGCTTTCAAGCAGTGTTACAGCCTCTGTCGTAACTCATATCATAGACATTGCGAAATGCAGTTGCTATCCTCCAAAAATGTCGATGCTTCATGTCGGTACGGTGGTGTTTGCTGTCGAATGTCATTTGCATTCCATGCATGGAAGAGGTAACGTGTATTTTTTAAAGAGAGAAATATTGAATTCTGATGTTTGGTTGTATTAATAAATTTCTTGTTAGTTCGGTTTTGGTCTCTCTTTCCTTGTGTATGTAAGTGCTTTTATTTCCCTCACTGAGGGAGATTGTGAATTGTCAAGACGTGGGAGGCTCACAGAGAAAAATATAGGTTTGGCAGTAGAAATCGCTATTTGGTTCCAAAATATGAATTTGAATTTAACTATAGTTCAACAGGCGAGTTGGATGGAGGTTAGGTTTTCGCGCGTGCTTCTATGAAAGAGTGTTTATTAATGTGCAGAATATGTCGGGAATGGATGAATGCATATTGATGAAATTTGTCGAGTGTGTGTTCAGTAGGTGATCCTCTCCAGATTTAGACTTTTTGGAAGAAATTGATGAGAGTTGACGATCTGCGTACTGAAAGCCACCTTGTCCTTTATTAAAGACAGAAATAGGCGATGGATTAAACTTTTCATAACCAGGTATATACAGGACTGTAGCATTCTTTTGAAGTTGGTGGTTGAAATGCTAGCTGGTGATGAGAAAGTTCACTAGGTTTAACCTTTTACTGCCGAAGGTCGAGGCCACTGTACCATTTTTCTTATAGGTGATTTAATAATGGTAGTTCCCGAATAAGTAAGGTGAGGCTAACAAGCTCGACATTAGAAGCTCGAATGACAATGTGGCGGTTAAGTTCTCCATATTTGGCAATTGTCAGACCCTTGGCTTGGCTGAAGTATGCCGTGTAACCAAGTACTCTTGATCTGCTGGTGATGATAATTCATACAGTAAGTGCAAATTAATAAAAAATAAAAAGGTGTACTGCGTTGCTTAGAAGTCTTCTGAATTTGAGGGAGGGACATTTGTTGAATTGACTGAAAACTGATCCCTGGAAGATGTGAGTCTCGTGAAGCTTATACACACATTTCGAGATGCCAGGCATCCCTTTGAAATGTTGAGAGAGAGAGAGAGAGAGAGAGGAGAGAGAGAGAGAGAGATATTACTGGGACGTGGAGAGTGATATACACTCAAAGAGAGGAGAAAGTTAAGATTGTTGATATTTGAGAGGAGAGAAAGATGGAGAAAGCTAAAGATATTGATTGAGAGAGAGAGAGAGGAGAGAGAGAGAGAGAGAGAGAGAGAGAGAGAGAGAGAGAGAGAGAGAGAGAGGAAACTGAGATTCTTAATATATTAGAGGAGAGGATGATAAAGGAGAAACTAAAGGATATTAGAATTAAGAGAGAGAGAGAGAGAGAGAGAGAGAGAGAGAGAGAGAGAGAGAGAGAAGGAGGAAATTAAGATTGTTAATACTTGAGAGGAGAGAAAGATGAATAAGAAACTAAAAGATATATATAAGAAAGAGGGATAGAGAGAGAAAAGAGATGTTTATCTTTCATCGATTTCTCTCTTAGATCCCATTTAGGCTTCCTACTCCCTTTATTTTCCTCAGAATGCGCCGCTGGTGGGGGAAAATAGCAACAATCATTTTTTTCGCGGATATTAAACCCAGAGTCGTGGCAATCAGCGGGCACAGATTTTTTTTCCTTCGGCAATCGATGTTGAGACCGGATGCTGTACGCGCATTCGTGCTATTTCTGCGGGATGACTGAATAGCACGTGATCTTTAATGATCTGTAATGGTTTCTTTTCTTGATCTCTGATCGGGAGTGGTATTCAAAAATTCTTCCTCTTTTACCTTCGTGAACTTAGTCGATTGTTGGTTTGTCCATAGAAGTATTTGAACAAAGTTGGGGATAATATCTCTAAAGGTCATTGATTGATGTCAGTGAATGGTTTTTAAGGGACGGGCTTTGTGTCAGGGAGAAGAAGGGCCGGCATTAGATTAGAAATTATATTTAGTTCACCTGAGGGAAGTCACCTGTCAGTTAGTGAAAAATGATGACCAGAAGAAATTGTGATACCCGCCGCAATGCGGTCTTGGAACATCGTTTTTTCAAATGTGAATTATTCATTCGTGACCCTCTTATTATTCATAATTATTATTACATTGATTTTAACAATATAATAAAACATCCAAATTGGGACCTTCATTTTATTCTTTGAGATCATTTTGGATAATAATGATAACAAGTTTCCTCATTGGCATTTTATTCTTGGTAAATCTAATAATAACTCCGCGTCGGGTATTTCTTTGGAAATTAGTTTCCTATAGTATTCGGGTTGCTTACTAAGAAATTTTACCGTTATTTTTGGGCGGTCGACTGTGATTAACCCCCAGGGGCCAGTACTAAACACGGCGAAATACATTGGACGCCCCAATCCCTAGTGGAGTCGTATTCGCGGTTATGTTCCTTGCAGTGTGTGCGGAGTTATTCTTTAGAATTACCTTATTCTTTATCATTTAAAGGATTCCAGATAATAATAATAATAATAATTATTTACCTGGCATCTTAGTTATAAAGGTATAGTACAGTCCTTTGTTGTACCATTTTCCAACTCCCTCAGTTCTCTCCCCGGAGGTGCTCTGCCTTAAATACCCTCATTATGCAAAAAGGTGATATATTGTTCTGGAACCGGGACAGATTCTGATTGCTCTGAATGAAAGAATAACGTTCACGGGAGAGGAGGGGTAAAAAAAAAACAAAAAAGAGAAAATTATCGAGCACCTGTCATGTGCGCGTCCAATGAGGGGACGTACGTCACGTCAGGGACGCATATGTGTGCTTGCGACCTTCCGTCTCCTGTCGCGTTGTGGGACCCGGCTCTTCAGGGCTTGTCCATCAGAGCGGAGGAGATTTTTTTTTTTTTTTTTTTTTTTTTTTTTTTTGTTCATTTTTGTTTTGTTTTGAAATTTTCATTTGTCATTTTGTAGTATTTGCAATTTTTCTCGTCATTGTGTTTGTTGAAGTGAGGGCTGCATTTCAGGAGAAATTGTTTTTGAAATTGTTCGTGGCATTTGCACCTCGTAATTTTTGCTGTTATTTATTCTTTGCTGAAGTCAGTCCACAAATGACTAGAAGGAAAAGATTTCATGTTTAATTAGTCTAGCTATCTGTAAGTATTTGTTTTTTTTTTTTTTTTTCCTTTTTTTTTTTTGTTTTATAAAATTCCTTATTTAATACGCATTTTACCCATATTTTGCTTTTCAAATCCTCCAAGTTCATTTCCGTCGTAAGTCGGCGTTTTGGTTGATTACTTTTGTTATTTAATTGTACTTCACTATTTTACCCTAATATTTCGCTAAAAACAGCATAAAACTGTGCTGTCCTAATGTTGCATGGTTTTAATCAGTTCATTCACTTTTGTCGGAGTAAAATGCATAAATTTTTTCTTTTTTTCTTTCATTTTTGAAATTGTTTTGTGTTCAGTCCTTACATCATTTTGCCATTCAGTTTTCTTTGTCCTCTCGGAAGAAAAACGATAAAAAGGCCGTAAATATTAATCCAGTGATTGGTGTAAATATGAAGTGAAGTGCAATGGGCTGTTTGATAAAAAAATTTTTTGTTACAAAGCAGAGTGTGTTAAGCAGGTTTACCCGGCAAAATAAAATTGCATTTTCTATATGTTAATTGCGTGGAAAGAATTCAGTTTAATATTGAAGTTATGTAATAAAGGGTTCGGTATTGTACTGGTTTTCCATAAATGACGGTCAAGAACGCTGGTTCTGGTCAGTATTTGGATGGATGACCTCAAGGAAGACCAAATGCCTTTGGCATATAAGCTTCTTTAAACATCCTTGGAGAATAGCTTGGTTTTTTATTTGAATTTGGACTTTAAGTCCAAAGGCCTGGCACTTGGAACTATGAGGCTATTCGGCGCTGAAATGGAAACTGACAGTAAATGGGTTGATAGGTGTAACAGGAGGAAAACTTGGCAGTTGCAATATGAAGCAATTGTTAGGAGAGGGTGGAAAGTAAAATGGAAGAATGAGAATATGAAAGGAAGTACAGTAAAAGGAACGAAAGGGGTTGCAGCTAGGGGCCTTAAGCATGCTGCATAGAACCCTAAGGAATGCCCACAGTGCACCGCATGATGTGCACTGACGGCACTACCCCCTACGGGAGAGATTATCTTGGGTAGCGGCCACACCCCTAAGGCACTTTTCTTAACTGCCCAGCAATCATTTACTAACTTCTGTGGCCTATAATTTAACAGTGGGAGTGTGTCAGCTCTCCAACAGATTAGTCCATAACTAAGGATTTAAAGTACGTCATGTCATCTGATCAGGATTTTTCGTATGGTATTACGTTTTTAATTATTTCAAGCGTAATCCTCATTGGACTTATCTATAGAATCGTGTTAGGTGGGCTGCGAAAACAGTGTTACAAAATTATGTGTTACTGTTACTAATTCTTGGCAAAATAGCGTCATCTCTCTCTCTCTCTCTCTCTCTTTCCGTAAAATTCCGGCAGGTTTGATAATCCTGTATTGCTCCTCCATCGGGAATTCGTCTGCTGTTCCACTCTGGCAAGAGAGATTGAATAACGTCTCGTATATCTTAGTGCCTCGTCGGAGGCGAAGGTAATCTTTCTCTTTTCACTGCCACTCTTGATATGGAGATGCTGCCAAAAGCACACACACACACACACACACACACACATACACATATATATATATATAGTATATATATATAATATATATATATATATATATATATATATATATATCATATGCGTGTTTGTATGTATATATATCTGTGTGTGTGACTGAAATGTTTCTGTTAAAATAGAATTCCATCTAAAAGAAAGGAGCCATAAAAACGCCAAAAGGTAAAAAAGTTAATGTCGTACATTTCGGAGAGCAACTGTCTCCCTCATCAGCCAAGTATTGATTCAATACTTGCCTTTAGAGGGAGACAGTTGTCCTCTGAAATATATAGCATGAACTTTCTACCTTGTTTTGGAGTTTTCATGGCTCCTTTTAATATATATATATATATTATATATATATATGATATATATAGTATATATATATAGTATATATATTATATATATATGTATAGTATATATATATATATATATATATTATATATATTAATATATATATATTATTATATATAATATTATGTAGTCAAAGATGTAACAGTGTTAGACAAGTTAAAGTCAGGCTACCATAGAATAGTGAGAAATAAAATATGTCCAGATGTAAGGAAAGAAAGAGAAAAACTAATTTTAAGAAAGAAGTTAAACACTCGTGTAATAAGAGAAAAATCTGATGAGTTTAGTTTAGCAATACAAAATAGATAACCCCAACTACATGATGAAGATATCTATACGGGTAATACAACAGTCCTAAAACTGTATAAAGACAGCGAGAAATTTCCGATTGAGAAAGGAATTAGACAGGGAGACGCTATTTCTCCTAAATTACCCACAGCGTGCCTAGAAGGAGTTTTTAAGCATTTACATTTGGAAAATGTGGGAATGAACATTAATGGGGAATACCTTAACAACTTAAGATTTGCAGATGACCTAGTTTTACTCAATGAATCAGGGGGAGGAATTACTAAAGACAATAGAAGATTTGAATAGAAAAAGCAGAAATGTGGGACTGAAAATTAATATGAGTAAAACTAAGATAATGTTCAGTGAAAATGGACGAACCTCTACTGACAGTTTAAGCCCCGTACACACTATGCATCATGATGCTCACAGTGTTAGATGGATGCGTTAAAAAACGGCTTTTTCAACACGAAGCAGCATCACCAACGTGTTGTTGGGGCCGAGCCATTTCATTACGCAGGTCAGTGATGCACCAACGTTCAGGGGGGTAGGATGTCCTCTCACCACCACCCGCCAAACCCCTTGAGAAGACATGGAGTAACACTACATTTTATTGAATTACTGAAGGAACATCCATCTGTTTGGAACATCAAATGCAAGCATTACAAGATGAGAAACATCAGGAGTGCAAGCTTGGAAACCATAAAATCAGAGTTATCGAGTTTTGTAAACTGTACATTGTGGAATGAAGACATTACTAAAAAGCTGCACACCCTGAAGACACAATTCTACAGGGAAATGTCTGCATTCAAAGCATCACAGAAGTCTGGAGCTCCGAAGTTATGGTGTTTTGATGAGCTGCATTTCCTGTAATAAAAAAATATTTGTGTACTTTTTACCTATATTTGAACCTTACTTTCAAATAATCCTCCCTAAGGACATTATAGATGGCTCCACAGGTTTTGGGGATGATTAGACTGAGGCTCTGTTTTGAAATCCTGGTTGATTATTGGAGGCTTGCATACGATCCTCCAGCTGCAAGAACGAGCTCCTGGTGATATGCTGTCTCGAAAGCTGGTGTCCTGCTTACAAATATATGGTTCAATTTTTTTCCAACAATTTATAAAATGCAAGGATTGGCATTCTTGTGTAATTTTCAGTCTGTTGGATTTTCGACTTGTAGCTCCAAAAATATTTCATTGAAGCTTCCCTTCAGAGGTCTCCGAGAAAGCCATTGCTTACACCACAAGGTTCTACGTTTCTTCCTCAAAAGTTTCTTTTTTGCAGCACACAGCAATTACACCCCACAGTAGAGTCTCCTGGCAAAGTACATCATCGGCAGACATCCTGCTGTTGAAAGCTGAACTGCGAGAACAAGTGAGCAGTGTTGCAGTACAGTTTGGCCGCTATTAATTTTTTTCAACACCACTACTGCATCACGTAGCTGATACATGATGGCATAGTGTGTACAATGCTAAAGTGTTTCCCCAGGGCATGAGACGGAACTTAAAAGAAGGATGAGCATGGGATGGAAAGCTTATGGTAAACAAAATGAGATTATGAAAAGTAAAATCCCACTTTCTCTAAAGTATTTAATCTGATGGTCCTACCAGTATTAACTTATGCATCAGAAACTTGGAGCCTTACTAAAGCTTTAGAACATAAGCTAGTTATAACTCAAAGAGCTATGAAAAGAATAATGATTGGAATAACACTAAGAGACAGAAAAAGAGCAACATGGATACGAGAGCCAACTAAAGTAGAGGATATTTTAAAATCAAGTAAGAAAAAGAAATAGACGTGGGCGGGACATGCAATGAGAATGTCATATACTAGATGGACAAAAAGAATAACAGAATGGGTCCCTAGAGATTGCAAACGAAGCAGGGGAAGGAAGAGAAGACGATGAATTGACGAGCTAAGAAAATCTGAGGATATAGACGGTCATAGAAAGACCATAAACAGACGGGAGTGGAAGGACATGTCTGAGGCCTTTGTCCTGCAGTGGACTAGAAATGGCTGATGATGATATTATATATATATATATATATATATATATATATATATATATATATATATATATATATATATATATTTATTTATGGATTTTTATAACATCACCGTGATTCATATAAATGCATTAAGCTGCAAATGTCCTTTAATATCCAATTTGCTCTACCTCGAAATGAATATTTTTTCATATATGTTAACAAAAGGGGAATTTTTTAGTTGATAATAATTTCGTCCTCTTGTGGATTCACTTCAATGACATTACTGACTCGGTCAACAAGTTAGGTATATAAGTTGATACCGATTCCGACTTTACAGTTCACTGTCGAACTCAGAGTATTTGTAAATAGAATCGAAATACAAGTCCCTCTGAGAGAGTGAGAGAGAGAGAGAGAGTTTATTGGTTGTCATTCAGAGTTTTCCTGAGCAGTGCCTGCTTGGTCAGCTATAAAAAAAGCAAAATCCCGGTTATTTGAAATGGGAATGATGTTACCTTAATTAACCGTCCGTATAGCAGTACGGATTTGGCTGTTCGGAAATGTTGAGTTCCGTGCATAAATGACGACACCACCGATTTGTGAATTGTGCAGCTCATATCTCCGATAAAAGATGTTGGTCTGCATAAGCGGTTCCACATAGACCACATTAATTGAAATTAAGCATAGACTTATGTAGCCAGTTCCGATATTAGGGAATGAAGTCATCATAATCCTGCATGTCAAATGTTAATATCATTGTGAGATTAGGCTTACATATGAAATTCTTATATTTTGGGGGTAATGCCAGGGCATAGGCCTACACGTCAATTTCTTATATTTTGAGGCAGTGACTGGACATAGACCTACACATCAGTGTCTTACATTTTGAGGCAAAGACAGGGTATAGGCAAACACGTCAAATTCTTATTGCAGTTAGTTTTCTACCAATATCTGCTAGAAGCTTAGCTTTTAATTAATATAGTAGCTTCATCTCCACGATATATGATTACATGCATGCAGTGGAATGTACACGTATAAGTATACATGTATATAGTCGTCGATGGCTACAGTAACTGTAAAACTTATAGGCATGTAGAAGATGGCTGTCTCAGCCTAATGCACGACTATCGAACTGCTCTCAATAAATTATAATAGAAAAATCTATGGTGCATCACTATACTCTGCCCGGAAATAGTGAGTTGAAAGTGTGCTGACAGATTAAAATTTTTATTTTTGTGACAGTCCAGAAAACTATCGAACAACTTTCGGCATGAATATAACAGTCATATAATGGCTGTTTCTCCGTATCTGTGAGCCAGTTGTTGTGATCTTTAAGGCTGTCTGTCGATCGTACGGTGCTCATGACTATAGTCCATTCACTAAGGTAGATTCTTGTGCCTACGAGACGTTTGTTTGGCGGCCTCTGATTGGTTGGTACTGGGAGGTAGGCCATTCGCTCAGTCTCATCATTTTCGTCTGCGGCTTAGAAAACTAGCAATATGTTTATATTTCTTCAATAAACTCACGCTTTGCTCAAGATAGGAAAGTTTTGGTCATACCAAAGGATTCGATATTAACTGTACAACTAAGTCATCTTTTACTGAAACCAATAAGATAAAACACAAAGGAATTACAACGAGTAAAAGTGAAAAGGAAACATTTAATTATTTATACCTGTTGTTATTTATTATTGGAATTTTAATAATTCATGTCATCAAGATAAAATAAAACTCGTGTTAAAATACAATCACCCTGAATACGCTGGTGCCTTCAGATTTTAGATGCGTGAAATATGTGAATAGAAAATGAAGAATATGTCTTATAATGTTGCATCCGTACTTGACTCAGCCTGAAAGGAAGTCAATCTTCCTTAATTCTTTGTTGTTTACTACTCCACTGAGATTATTATTTCATATCACTCAAATAAGTCTCTGATATCTTTCGTTTGAAAATATATTCATATAAAATAAAAAACAATTTTCTGAAACAACCTGATTAAAGCTTAGGCTGAATTGAAGAGTGCGAAGTCTGTTCACAGAGTTCAACTTCTTTGTTGGATTGAATTCCCGCTTCCCACCTAGATCTCAGCTGACGTTACCGGATGCATCCATCTGATTATTATTATTTTCCTTATCAGATATGTCCAGTCATAATGGAATTCTGTGTTTTTAATTACAGAAAATGTAATGATGTAACAAGGTAAATATTGTCGAAACCGCAACCTCTTATATCGCTAATTGGCAACTCAAATCTCTCGCTGAGACAACCAACGCAACGACGCCTTGCAGATCGTATTCTCTCTTGTCAATACCGTCAAACTTGAATCATTTACGGAAACAACATAATAAGACATATTCTTCATTTTCTCTTCACATCCTACACGCATCCAAAATCTGAAAGCACCAGCGTATTCAGGGTGATTGTATTGTATGAAAATACAAGTTTTATTTCATCTTGATCGTGTTAATGATGCAAAATCCGATGATTAGTAAAAACAGGTATAAAGAATCAAATACTTCTCTCTTCACTTCTACTCGTTGTAATTCCTTTGCGTTTTATCTTATTGATTTCATAAAAAGATGACTTAGTTGTACAGTTAATACCGAATCCTTTGGTATGACCAAAACTTTCCTATCTTGAGCAAAGCGTGAGTTTATTGAAGAAATATAAACATATTGCTAGTTTTCTAAGCCGCAGACGAAAATAATGAGACTGAGCGAGTGGCCTACCTCCCAGTACCAGCCAATCAGAGGCCGCCGAACAAACGTCTCGTAGGCACAAGAATCTACCTTAAGTGAATGGACTATAGTGACTATACTCAGTTTTTTTCCATCTGTCCACCCGCCTGTGGTGTTTGCGTATGGTAACACTGCGTCCCTGGCTTTAGATAGTTACATTCAGCTTAGATTTAACAATAATAACAATATCCTATTTCGAATATTAATGGTGTGATTCGCATACAGTAAATTATTAAAACTCTTTTCATTTGCAAATTTATACCCAGATATCCTTTTATTTACCCAAAACTTATTCACAGCTTAACTATCTACAGCCCGGGGCGCAGTGATACCATACGCAAACAACACAGGCGGGTGGACAGATGAAAAAAAAAAACAGAGTATAGGTGATTCGTGGGTGGTGAACGACCCACGAACGACTTTCAGCGTCGGTGCCTCCTGTTGTTTCTTCTACTTCGACAACCTGTGGGGGAAGAGGTGGAGTGAGACAGTATCAGGGCCCTGGAGGAACTGCTTGAAATTTAAATTTATGGAATGACAATTTGCCTGTGAATGTCTGTCCTGCGTCAAGGCTTTTTTACTATCTAATGTGTTGCAAATATTTGCCAAAGCCCCTCCACTACTCTTCTATGACCTACTTGTCGCTACTGTATATGGTTTCAGCTCCCTCCCAATCCATGACACGCTATTTTTGATATTAATGCTTTGTTAAAATTCAGCTAATGTTTTTACTTTAAAAATGTGACTGTCTACAGTGGCTTAAATTACCACATACTTACCACATCTTCTACATTCCTTTTTACCAGCTTTCAGTTCTAAAAAGAATATCGTCGGTGTCTGAAACGTAAAAAATAATGGAGCTTTTGGTATTTTTAAAAATTTTTCACGAACTTAAGATTACTTTAGAAAAGGAGCGAAATTTGTTGCTGGCAGTTATTGTTTCCACGTGTGACTGTTGCCCCTTTTCCGAGGTTTTATCCCCGACCCTGGCACGTGGAAAAGGATGGAAGGAAAAAGTTTGTGGCAAATAGGTGAGAAGGTAAATAATGAATAAAAAAAAATAAAGAGAAGAACTCTTGAAAAATGACTTCCAAAATATAATCCATCGCCTGCACGTGTTTCCTTGCTTCATTCAGTCTTGGTGCACTGCGGAGGCCGCCAATAAAAGGCAAGGAAATTCACGAAGTGGCAACTCTCTGTAGTGGAATGACAATGAAGCTACTCTCTCTCTCTCTCTCTCTCTCTCTCTCTCTCTCTCTCTCTCATATCCACTATAAGCAGAGGGGAAACCGGCGACGGGCGATAAGCTGAATTATTTTTGAAAGGGGGACAGTCTATACAGCGCATTTTAGCACAAAGCCCAGAGCAGAAGTCTTGAGAAAAATCGTCTGCTATTTTGTTGACGTTCTGACGAAGGAAAAAAAAAAGCAATTTAGTCAGTGAAAAATGACGACGGATGAAGTGTAAAGAGAAGAGAAGCCGCTCTCTGTCACTATGTGATCCAGAGAGCGGATGCTGATGGTTCCAGAAAAAAAATACGAACATAACTGACGGGATGTTTTTTTGGAAAAAAATAGTTTCCGAATATGAAGAGGGAGAAGAGTATTTTCCCGGAAGTGTTTGCTTATTAAATTTTTCCATTTTACACAACTGGTACCCTTCATTGTTGTTTGGTGAACCGAGATTTGATTATATATATAAAGACTGTTTATTTTATACGTACACACACACACACACACACACACACACACACACACACACACACATACACACACACACACACACACACATATATATATATATATATATATATTATATATATATACATTATATATATACATGTGTATATTTATGTGTGTGTGAAGACTGACGTAACGGGGCTGAGACAGTTTCATCTTGTAGTTGCAGAGGGACCCCTCATAATAATTGTCTCATATATGGTGCGATGGTTAGTCAGTGCATCATAGATTTCAACAGTGAGAGAGAGAGAGAGAGAGAGAGGAGAAGAGAAGAGAGAAAAGAGAGAGAGAGAGAGAGAGAGAGAGAGAGAGAGAGGGGGGGGGGGGGGGGCAGCCATCATGTCTTGTTGAATGAACATACTGCAGAACTGGGAGACAGAAGCTTGCTTTGTTTCTTGCACTAGTCGAGGAAGTAATTCACGCTCGGCGTGCTTGCACTCGCGCAATGAATTATGTGGTTTAGAGGATGGCGCAGCAGTCCTTTCTCTGCTCAGTGTGTTGTGAGCGTGGGAATCCAGCTCTATTTTCATGCACTTAATTTTTAGTCTCCGTTTCTTTGAGAAATCAAGGTGTCTTTCGAGGGCTGGGTTTATCAATTAGAAGTTCACCGATTCTGAGATATTGAATGGTCATTTAGATTTTTAATCTTGTGTTATAATTTATTTTATGGGATTATTATTCGTAATCTTGCTTGCTCCTTATTTATAGCACACAGACTCGTTAAGATAAGTGAAAATTTTGTTAACTTCTACTCTACGTAAAATGAACAGCAGCTAGCAGTACGCGAACACATATCCAGTATATATATATATATATATATATATATATATATATATATATATATATATATATATATATATATATTTATATTTATTTATATAAATGTGCAAGCAAGCAAGCAAGCAAGCGCACACACACACACACACACACACACACACACACACACAGTGTACATGTATATGTCTACGGAACCGATTTTCCACATTTCATTACAGACTGCTAGACTTGCCGTAGAAACGGCACAATGTAACCGTGTGGGAACGTGAGGCCTTTTCACATTTACAGACCATTTTGTGGCCAGTCACCTGCAGATTTCTTTCCTTTTGTTGCCAGTCCTTGGTCTTCCCTGCTTCCGTTTTCGTTTTGCTCTTGAGTCTTTCATCCTTTTGAATGTAGATCAGTCACTGATTTCGGAATTAAATTTTCCCTTTTTGTTATTTTTTTTTTTATTCGGTTACGAGGTGAAGTAAGTGCGGTGGGGTGTTCTCTCATTGGTTTTTGCATCGAAATGAATTTGTTTACTAACGTACACTGTGTTTATTTAGGAATGTTTCCTTTGGGGGTTTTACATTGATGAATTCGCATAAACCTACATTTCTAAGGTAAGAACCAGACTTGGACACTCATTGCTATTACATTAAAAACGTCATCACTTTTTATTTTTTTATTGATCATTCTTCTCCTCATGTGGATTAAAAAAGATTGATATATTAAAAAAAATTATTATGTATGTTTTACCCGGCATCAAATACTGTAAATGATTCAGTATGTTTTAATCACATGATAACGTAACATAGACATCGAATTTATTAAATAAAAAAGAAATTTCCGGAGGAAGTTGCTGCTCTGGCTTTGAAAACATAACTTGGATTTGTTTTCAACTTTGTAATTCTCCATTATGACTAGTCAAAATAGGACCATTCAGAGTCTGTTCCGTTGGCGCTTCATTAAAAAAAGTTTTCTTTTTAACTGAAAGGTGCGAACTTCGAGAGCGAGATTGCTGCCGTGTGAATAATTGTGTTCTTAAATAGTCATGAGACATGCATATATTTCCAGTTGCTATGTGGGAGTCTTTATCTGGTGCAAATGTAATGGCATGTTGGGTATTACTCATGCTGTATGATAACACGTACGTACATACAAATACTATATATATATATATATATATATATATATATATATATATATATATATTATATATATATATATATATATTTGTTTGTGCATGTATATATTTGTGTGTCTGATATTCATACATTTATGTACACATTCGCACACATATAAGTACACACACACACACACACACACATCACTTCGTTCAGATAGCTGAACTCTCTCTCTCTCTCTCTCTCTCTCTCTCTCTCTCTCTCGCAAAAAATCAAAAAAACAAAAAAAAAAAAAAAAAAAAAAAAAAAGTACTATTGACTACTCTAAAGGTAACAGCGATCCCTTATAAAATTATCAGCATTGTGAGGTATAAAAATATATTAAAGTTCATCAAACTATTGTGAGGTATCAATATTTAAGCAAGAAATATACTAAAGTAAAAGGGCATCACTCTGTCACTGAACAACAATTAGAGTCACTTCAGCAAAAACTGAAGGAACAAAACTATATTATTCTGTTTTCTTCCTACCACTGTTGGTCAATAAATGAAACACCACTTTAAAAACTTAGATACAAAAATTTATTTAGAATTTCAAATTTATAATCAGTACTTTTAAAGAAGAAAAATGGCTATGACTTGAAAACGCAAAGCTTAATTAATCTTGAACACCTATAAAACAAAATTAATTAAGCAAAAGTTGAACCATTGAGAAACAATAAAATATGAAACTAAGAAAAAATTTGAAAACAAAATGTAAGTAAAAAAAAGAGAATTAAACAAATGACTCATATTATAATAAAATACGTACGATTACACTAAAACAGGAAAAATGAAATGGAAATGTAAGTCGTCACTAAGGTACAAATTAATGCCTTATTATACAGACCGGTCTATTAATCACTAATTTAAACCTTCAAAATATACCATGGTATAAAATTTAATCATGATACATGTTAACTGCAGCTCTGGCCATTGCCAAAAAATACCTTATTCCCATATTCCTGAAAAGGCCTAGTTAGTTGGGTAAACAGTAATGCTATGCGTATTGGATCTCGCAAGAAGTTATCTAAACGGAGTGACCGACAATTAATTACTTTACGTTACTTTATAGATTTTTAATGAGAGAGAGAGAGAGAGAAAAGTCCAGTCAAAAGCAACACCCCATAGATCATTCCACCGAAACTAGGTGACGCCATTTTAAATGCAAAACGTTATGTGACAAAGTTGACACTACCAAGACAATGCAGTCTTACAAAACATCACGCAACTTCCACGTGGTCTCCCTCTTGGACAAAATAATGATATGCAATACTTTCTCCCGGAGTAGGACAAGTTCAAACAAAGGCTATTGCTATAAAACACGTGCTTGATGCAGTCGTTCGACTCGAGTGCAGGTTCAAGTTATCCTACAGATGGTGGCGCACCACTTTGGTGGCTGCGAGTTTGATTCCCGGGCATTCCACTGAGGAGTGAGAGATGTGCATTTCTGGCGATAGAAGTTCACTCTTGACGTGGTTCGGAAGTCAAGTAAAGCCGTTGGTCCCGTTGCTGAAAAACCACTGGTTCCATGCAACGTAAAAACACCATACAAACAAACAGACAAATTGATGACACCCCCAGAATCACGTGGTGACTGGATGACAAAGGCTTCTCCCGCTATACGTTATCGACAGAAGTATTTATTCTTACGATATCTGACATTGCAAAATTTTAACGATTATTATTAGTAATAATAATTATACAGAATATTTCTTGTATATCAAAATTACATGATAACATCTTGTACATATATAGAAAATTATATTTCACCATACTCTATATCAGTGGTTCCCAAACTGGGGGGCCATGTAGCAGACATTCACAAGGGGCCATAATCTGAGGATATGTATGTTTAATTAATACCATGGTTGGCCATGGACAAGTATCCGGTATGAAAAGTGGGTAGCGACAGGAAAAAATTTGTGAACCACATAAGAATATTTATAAAATAATAAATACATGAGTTTGGGGGGGGGTTGTGGGGGGGGACGGTTGGCGAGTGTCAGTCTTTCTTTTAGGCACGTCAGAAATGTTGCTGCATTTGCGTAGTCTGTAATTTAAAGAACTTTTTTCTTAAATACAGCTCCCTTTTTTATAATCGTCACGGCCAAATTTCTGGAGGAAAGGGCAGCAATTCTGGTCTTTTCCTGCAGAACCTTCTCCTTTAAGGATAAATAAAGGTACATGAAGTTATTGAGTTGGTTTCTAATAACAGAAGGCACATGTGTGCATATATATATATATATATATATATATATATATATATATATACACACATATATATACGCGTCATGTATGTACAATTATACATGTGCATATTGTACGTAAGCGTAAGCTTTTTCCCTTTATAAGGGATGGATTCTGAGTGTGTTACTTTCCGCACAATGCATATTGTCTTAAGTAGTTTTACTGGGTTGTATGCTACAGTTTGCTGTTCTTACTGTATAATGAAACCATCCTAATTCTGAGAAGTGAAAGGCGGCGTTATAGGTCCTACAGAGGAGCATTAAATATGCTTAATTGTTTCCAATTGCATCTGTATGCATTTTATTTCGCGTCAGAAAACCTCGACGTACCCAAGAGATCTTTAGACTTGTGAAACCTTTTAGGAGACCTTTATGTTCAGGAATTTCACAGCCTAGACAGATTACATTATACCAAGTCTTGCACTGTATATTCTGCACCGACGCTGTGACCCGGTTTATGCAAATAGCAGAAACTCCGGTGGGAGGAGCGATCTATTGCCCATGCTCGAATTTATGAAAATTGGCTGTTTAATATGTAGTGCAGTTATTCTTGTCTTTGGGGTCTTGTCAAGCTTTATCTCTTGGGGGAATGAGGGATGTTATATTGGTCTGTTTTGCTCTCGGTTGCTTGTAATGAATAGCAAATAGCGGCCAAGAGATATGATTTTGAAATAACTGATGAGAAGTAATTCTTAGCGACCTAAATATGTTATACACCAGAAATTACTGTTTGGAAGTAATAGGATTAGTTCACTGATTATCCTTTGTCATATTTCATGACATGCTATTCAGAGCTTGGTGTTATTGTATATATATCGAACAAACAACTAACAAGCGCCTCAGTGGCGTTGTTGGTATGGTATTGGCGTCCCACCTTGGTGGTCGCTGGTTCGATTCTCGGCCATTCCATTGAGGAGTGAGAGATGTGCATTTCTGGTGATAGAAGTTCACTCTCGACGTGGTTCGGAAGTCACGTTAAGCTGTTGGTCCCGTTGCTGAATAACCACTGGTTCCATGCAACGTAAAAACACCATACAAACAAACAAACAAACAAGTACTGAGTGAAATGCCAGATATTATTATTATTATTATTATATACATGAATTGAGACCTGTCTTACAGTCCAATAACTTGCCAGAACAAATTCCACAAGTACCATACCTAAATTGGAAGAAACTAAAGCAGAGCGGAGCTCAAGACAAATAACCAATAAATGAAGGTAAAATCATCAAAAGAAATACATACATATATATAGATGCATATTATATATCTATATATATATAAATATATATATTATATATATATATATATATATATATATATATACCTATACATACAATATAACATCATACATACACTACATACATACATACATCGAGTTACAAAATGTCCTTTAATATCTAATTCACTCTACCTAGAAATTAATATATTTTCATATGTATTAACCGAATATATGAAATTATATTAATCCGAGGTAGAGCGAATTTGATATTAAAGGACATTTGTACCTCAATGTATGTATATGAATCAGGGTAATGTGATATGACTCATATATATTATATATATATATATATATATATATATATATATATATATATATAGTATACGTATATAATTGAATAAAAAGTCGTTTGACTCGGAAATCTAAGGCGATTGTACAGGTTGAAAGCGTTGCAGTTTCTTTACCAGAATGAGCATCGACATCGATAACATTACGTGGAACTGATTTCCTTGAACTGTTTGTGGGAAGAAGCATCGCTTACCAATCGTCCCCATTAAGTCAATCACTTTGGCGTCGGGTAATCAACCTCAGGCGATATAGAGGGAGGGACAAAGATTCCAGCAAGACGGGGATGAATTCCAAGAAGGCTGAGTCGGATATCTGTTTGAGCTCCCAAATTGGACCACAGACTACTTACCTTCCTTTTCCTTGACCTAAATTTTCCATACTGTAGTTTTCTGTTGCGATTCACTTTATTTTTCATATCTCTTTTTTCTTGTATTCTGTTGTCCTGTATTAGATAAGGGTGCTGCTGAGTTGTCCTTCCGATTTGCCTCTGCATCTGGAAAATCTAACTTAGGTTGAAAATGAGTACTTACGTTGTAAAGTAGATGTAAGTAAAATTACGAATTATGCGATAAGTAATCCAATTTTTACGTTGTGAAACTCTCCTTGTTACCGGTGAACAGTTGACTTTCTTGAATCTTCAGTAAGCCATCTTGCTTTGCTCATTATTCTGTCTGTTAAACTCGTTTTCGATCAGGAATGAAGCTTTTCAAGTTCTATTTGTGCTGTAGAAAACGAGTACTGCTGAAGCACAATCTGCTACGAATACCATTCTATTTTATTTGGTTAGTGGTGCATGACACCATTGTCGCTACGGGAAGGGTCAAGGATATAGACAAACTTTTGTAAACATCTGACGTCAATAAATTTCCCCTAACAATTTGTAACAGGTGCTGACTGAGTGAACTGAATTTATATTCCTTTTTATGTAAAAGCTCATTCGCTGAAATGGTAATATTCAGGAAAATTTCGTATAAACCCATTCATGCGCAAGGGCAATTAATGTTGTAATTCTTAATGTAGATGTTAATGGAATCGCCATCAAGTTTTAATAAATAAGATTGTCTTTATCTCTGGATTAATCCAAAAGATACTGGATATTCCAAGATTCTGCCTTCCCAATAAGTAATAGTCCTTACTTGGATCTTTTCTTATTTAACGATTAATTATCGTATGGAAAGTTTCTTATTAGATCAGATCTGTGGGAAATCATTTTAGCATTGAAAATCTGGTCTCTGGTCTCGGCCTCTAAAGATTCAGTTAATAAATATATTTTGAGTGAATGGTTTAGTCCTAAAATGTTTTGTGACGAGCTCTGCAGGGGTATTTACCCAACGTTTTCAAGCTGTTGGTGAGTGTTCCAAAAGTGCTTCCCGGCGATCTGAGTTTGGAATGGATTGGTATCCTGGTCCTAGCTTGAAGTAAATGAATTCATTTTGCGCTGTAGACTTGTTGCCCTATGAAGCACAGCGAGACTGACGATCCATGACGAATCCTGTATCGAACTGAATTTGATGATGGTATATTGGAATCAAAGATGCCCACCCCTGCAGGTGTGTAGTGCCGTTAGTGCACTTCAGGGTGTATACTGTAGCTATTACTGGAGGTTCTATGCAGCATCTATTCGGTTCATAGCTGCAACCTTCTTCATTCGTTTTATTGTACCCCGTTCATATTCTCCTTCTTCCGTCTTACTTTCCACCTTCTCCTAACAATTGATTCATTGTGGAGCTGCGAGGTTTTCTTTCTGCTTTGCACCTTTCAAACCGTTCATTTCCATTTCAGTGCCGAATGACCTCATAGGTCCCAACGCTTGGCCTTTGGCCTAATTCTATATTCTATTCTGTTTTAAACATGCCCACCCTGTAAAAGTTTTTTAAGGATCCAGTTCTGGTCTTGACCAGGCCCGGATCGCCAAATGAGTGATTTTGTGCCCAAGACTTGCTAACTCATGTAGAATTTCGTTAGAATAGTATTGACGTTCGGTCTTCACCTCATACCCATCACAAATTACTCACCTTTGGCCTCAGTGTTAACCAGATTCGCATGTTTCGTAAAACTAATAGGGATTAAGTGTCTTGTTTTAGCACGTAAACCACCATGGCTAAAATTACCAAAAGAAGGGAAGAAGAAGAAGAAGAAAAAAGAAATCAATGCCTCAAATTTCATAATTATGTGGAGAGACAAACGTTGTCACAGAAAGAAAAATCCTCGTGGGAGTTTTTTTCTTCAGTAACTAAATGCAAGAAGGTTTGTCTGTGCTTGGGTCGGCTTTCTCATTTGAGTTCGGGGTCCTTTTTTTATATTATGTATTTCCTGTTGATTTTATTTAGGGTAATCTGATATTTTTTTTTATATAAATGGCTGCATTTCTAGTTCGTTAATACAATCTTGTATTTTGTTCTTTGGCGGTTTTTTTCCTTTTTAAGCTTTTAGTAATTTCAGAACAACTTTTTTTTTGGTATTTCTAACTTATCTCCTCCCTATCCTTTTAATCTTTGCCTTTCTTCTTCTAAATTTCTACAATTTTGATCAACATCGCCATCGCAGACAATGACGATTTCTTTCTCACGATTTGCTTTGTATTTTCTTTTGATCTCTTGATTTCCTCGATAGACCAAAGAAATTCTGTGCTTTCCATATATTACATTTCCTCTTGTGCTCCCTTTTCATTTCCTCTCGTTATGTCGTAGTAGATTTTCTTTGTAAGCCCTTTCATTTTCCACTTTCCATTTGCATTTCCGTTCCTTTATCCCGTACGTATTTCTTTTTGAGCGTTTAGTGCGCTACATTTATGTTTCCATTCCCTCTATTTTCTTTATTTTTTTTTTTTTAATTAATTTTTCACTTCCTCACTCTCTCCGTGCATCGCCTCTCGTCTCTCTGTTGCCTCGGGGCGTCCTTACCTCCTTGGCCGTCTGGGCAAACAAATAATCATTTTCCTTATATCCCTGTCTCTTATCCTAACCCACCCCCAACCGCCACCCCGTTAGCCCCCCTCCCTTCACACGCTCTCTCTCTCTCTCTCTCTCTCTCTCTCTCTCTCTTGTCATCCGAGTCCTTTCAGTTTACACTTGTAAGTCCATTGTTTGATGTAAGGCTCCATTGTTTGCGATGAAATGTGTTACTGGTGGCGATGGTAATGACGATGACGATGATGATGATGATGATGATGGTGATAGTGATGGTGATGGCGATGGTGACTGTGACGGTTTAAGGGTTTGCTTTCAGTAGGTATGACTCGTTTTCGCTCTTCCCCTCTGTCGCTGTCTTTTGTACTCCTATCTTTTTTTGGAATGTGATTTTTTTTCTCCAGGATTAATTTCTTCGGCGTTTTTCTTTCGAATTTTGTCTATAATTTATTTCATTTTAAGTTTGAAGCTTTATGAATTTAATAACTGTGTTTCCCCAAGGTATGTTCGTTTTAATTTAATTGCTTGTATGAATTTATAAATTTTCAATTTGTAGTTTTCTAATTTCGTGTTTCCTAAAAATTAGGTTCGTTTGTATTATAGTCAGTCTGTGTTTTCAGTGCTAATATGTAGTGTAATCTGCGTCATTGCGTTTATAGGTTTTCAATGTTTTCAATTTCGTGTGTTCTCGATTTTGTCAATCATTTGTGCGTAAGTTTTTTTTTTTCATTTCTTTTAGAAATGTGAAAATATTTTCTTCGGGGATTTTATTCATCTAGATTTTCATGAATAAGTTTCATCGACTGTTTTATTCTTTCTGGAACCTGTGTTTTTTTTCTGTGATGGAATCCTTTCTGTGATATATTTGTTCTTTCGAGTTTTATTACCTTTGTGTGCCATTTTGTATTTCTGTACTTTGTCTCATTTATGATTTGCATTTTCAGTCTGAAAATATTCCGAAACTGCTTTGGTAGTAATAGGGATTTTTTTTCTTAATGTCATAATCGTATAAGTTCAACGTTAATAACCTTCTTTCCCCTCATATGTACTTGAAAATGCTCCGCCAGATATTTAATTATGATAAGGGTTTGGGGTATGGTATGCTGTACTTTTGTGTGTTCTTATAGAAAGTTGGTTGCTCGGTATTTTCTACCTGCTCTAGATTTTAATATATTTTTGTCGTCTCGGCAAATACGGATATATGCACCGAAAAAACACGACCATTGGAAAGATTAAATTCCAAAAAAAGGAAAAAAAAAAATCAGAAATACAGCATCGAGAGAACTTATGAAAATCGAAATCGTAAGAGCTGCAGAGGAACATTCACAAATTTCTGAATGACGAAAGACGCCGAGAAACTCGCCCCCGAATTTCGTCATTAAAACAAACATCCAAAATCCTCTTCAGATAATAAAGAAGAATTCGATGAAAAATGTTATTCAATAACAGCATAGCCTTCGGTCTTCCTATATCATGTTTATATATATATATATCATATATATTATATAATATATATA
This sequence comes from Macrobrachium nipponense, assembly GCF_015104395.2. Taxonomy (NCBI): domain Eukaryota; kingdom Metazoa; phylum Arthropoda; class Malacostraca; order Decapoda; family Palaemonidae; genus Macrobrachium; species Macrobrachium nipponense. The sequence continues at coordinate 75,888,055 of NC_087204.1, forward strand.
TATATATATATATATATATAATATATATACACGTGTGTGTTTGTATGCATATATAGCGGGAGTCGTGATTGGGGTATGCAACTTTATTTCATGATCCGCATGTGTTCTGTTATGTAGGTTTCTCTCCTCCCCTTCGAAATCTCCAATTAGAATTTTAGTGGATCAACCTGGAAATGAAATTCCTCTCCCCCCACCCCCCCCCCCCGCCCCCCCCCCCCCCCACCCCCCCCCCCCCCCCCCCCATCCCACGCCCCATCTGAAAGGTGCCTAGGAACTGGTCCCCCACTCACCCACCCTATGAAACAGGGCCTAGGGACCAGGCCCACCGACCGAGTAACTCCATCCCCATTAGTGATGCAAAAATGTCGGTTTGCTCCTGAGAGTTCTTTCCTTTGCCTGGGAGCAAGAATCACGTCATTGCAAATTGGTCCATGCTGCGGTTCCTAAGCTCAAAGCAAAAGGTAATTTTCGAGTACGTTTCGTGTGCGGTATTTCTCTGGTTTCACTTTGACTTCGAGGAGGGTGGCAGTGTTTTGTGTCTTATGTTCTTTCCCATTTTGCCTCCAGTTGATTTATTTACGTATTATCATTATAATTTCTTTATTCCTCCTACTTACGATAACAAATGATCCCTCTCAGAGTGAAAATCGGTCGTCTTCTTTTGTTACACATTATTTCTTCAAGTCTCAGACGTCAGAAAGAATTGTACATAAACAGTTTTTGTAACACTGTAAATATACCATGGGATATTTACAGTAGGAAAAAGTAAGATTTTTAAAGTTTATACTGCACTTAGCCTCGATGCAGTGATTATCTTATTGCAAACGTAAGTATGCAAATAGTAGGCAGGGTTATTGAAAATAAATAATCAAGCTTATTGATAGATTCAACTCACTATACGTATAAAAATGTATATAGAGTTAAACATATGCCAGAATTCCTTTAGAGATCACTTTCACTGCGAAATGTATGAATGTTACTAAGACACACTCTAAGCGTAAAGATGCAGTGGATGCCTTGTTAATAGATATAGTAAATTTAGTTAAGAAAAAGTGTCCAAATCTTAGGCTCACAGCAATCAGTCTGTATCTCCCATCTACTGAGGGATTCAGTCGATGAAACACTGTTTTTCGGCAACGCCTGTTTATCGAAGCATCGGATAAAGGTGAAAATTGACAAGTGTATATTTTATAACCCTATCCAATTTTTTGCAAGCATTATTTAGTACCTAAGTTCAATGGTTTTGGTAAAAGTGAGTTTTACCTCTTTTCACTCTGGCTCTGCCTACTTGCCGATGACATTCACTAATTGATATCAGTGCCCATCCTAGGCTTCAGCGACATCAGTGATGGCGAGCATGATTAGTCAGCGTCGCTTTGATTGCATTGGCATTCTTATTTATTTTATTATTATTATTATTATTATTATTATTATTATTATTATTATTATTATTATTATTATTATTATGTTGAAGAGGATTGCTGCATCAGCTCCATTAATTTTGTATATTTTCTCTATTTTCCTTATCAATGATTTCTCAATTCTAAATGGCAAGCAATCTGTGCCAATGGATCGTCAAATCCGGTGTAGTCATATTGAATTATCTTTATTACTGCTATTACTACTACAAGTTTCTCTCTCTCTCTCTCTCTCTCTCTCTCTCTCTCTCTCTCTCTCTCTCTCTCTCTCTCTCTAACGTTTCGCCCACATCTGCCAGGGCATGATCACAGCGATGGTTGCTGGAGGACTGAATCTTGGTGGTTGTTGTTTGAGATTAAGCTGGCCTTGTGCCTGCACGGGCTCTTGCTGGTAGAGAGCAGCCCGTAGAAAGTCTTGGTGGTGAGTCCTTCTCTTTATATCATGGTCGTGCGGGCGCTCACGGATGCTCCTGCAGGACACACACACACACACACACACACACACGACGATAACACAAGCGCCCAAGACGGGACTAATATTGAAGAGAATGGAAGAAATACCAGGAGTTACGTCACCACGGTCGCAGCCGATGAAAACCCGGCTCCAGGTGACGCAACACACCTGAGAAGGTCAACGCGCCTCGAGAGTTTACGACGCCTGGCCGCCAGCCAATGAAAAGTCGAGTATCCTCCGGGTCCTGCAGGAGCATCCGTGAGCGCCTGCACGACCATGATATGAAGAGAATGGAGCTGATGCAGCAATCCTTTTCAACAAGACTTGTTTAAAAGAGGGTCTACTCCCAAGATATATTATTATTTTGATGATTTGGAGGTTTCATCGCAACTTCCACAACAGTTGTTGGGACCAGTATCAAGAGAGACCATGAGATAAAAGGTCTACCTATTTGTGGGGAGTCGCCTTCCACCTGAGGTAAATACGTAGGCGGTGACGTATCTTAGAGGTACCTGCTCATCACGGCAATTCACCTGCTGACGCAATAAGGATGTAGACAAAACGCCTGCATGAGGGATTTCGGGGGAAGTGATCAGACCTCTTTCTCTTGGCCTTGGTTGGGACTGAGCTGTTAGCTTGGAATTCTTCCAGTTTCTGGAAAGCCATTTTTTTTCTACTTTATAAACAATTCGATGTATGGGAACTCATCCACACAATGAACCAGTCTATAGCTCATTTGTTAGATCACTACATCTGTTCAGGGCGGGACCACAAAAAGACAATCCGATTTTGCAACCACGGGAACAGTTCCATATCCTCCCGACCATTATCGAATTTGTTGAAGCCTAGACTGTGTTAATGACTTACTGCCTACCTGGTGAATGGGCGGAGCCTCATGACGTCTTTTGTTTATGTCACGAATGGTTTTTGGAGCCTTTGCTGTGTTTTCTCGGTTCCGCCATCGGCTACTTCATTTTACTCTATAATTTATCAAATAATCGTACTTAGGTAGTGTGTAATACTTGCAAAAGTGAGGTATAGTTATAAAATATACACTTGCCAACTTTCACCCTTATCCGATGCTGTGATAAAAAGGTGTTGCCGAAAAACCGTGTTACGTGAATCCCTTAGCAGCTGGCTTTAACAAGCCATTTGTAATGTTAGGGGAACTGTCACTATTAAGTGCGTTTATGCGCGTGTGAAAGATTGAGAGATATTGCTAATAAGCCATTAATGATGATGTTGTTAATAGTACATATGTGTCTGTATGTGCGCGCGCGTGTGTGTGTGTGTGTGGAAAAGAGAGTTTTTCCCGGTAACTACGTACTTTTAAGACTAACCTGTATTGACAGTACTCTTAGTTGGCCGTGACTTGGCGCGAAATGTTTACTCAGTCTAGTAATTAACTCAAGAGTCACAGAGAGTTGTTAATGGGAAAATACCTTATTTACACCTTTTTTGAATGCGGACGGAGGCATTGAGTTCACCTGTCTGTCTGTCTGTCTGTATGTCGTTCGACAAGCGATCTCATAAAGCTATTCGTAGGTTCCAATGTACTCCTTGGAGGAATTGGACTACTAGTAGTATGAGTAAATTTACCTTTTTCAACGAAGTTGGGAAGAGGTAATGCTTTCGTCGGTGTTTAGTTTTGTTTGTGAGGTGTTTGTGAAAAAAGGACTGGAGAACGAGTCAAGAGAGTTTCACGGAATTTGTTGACATCATTCGTTGAGAGATCCCCTCCACATCATAGAGTTTTGAAAGTATTCATTTGTTAAATTTGTTGCCATGGAAACGAGATCGTTCCTGATAGAGTGTAAGGATTCCGGAGGAATGAATCCATGTAGATTATGTTTAGATAACCTCTGAGTTTTATATTTAGTTGTTAGAGAAGCAATGAAATAGTTTTCCATTTCCGTGAGAGTTTATACATTTATAACAGTCCCTAGCCTTGACGAAAGAGGAGTCTTTACCGTTGGGTTACCGTCCTTATCACATAAGAAAATCCAGGTATACTGAGTAATAGAAAGCGTGTTGTATTCTACAGTGGGTGACCATCACTGAATGCGAGGCGGCTCTCACACATTCCTCGAAGGCATTTTGTAATCTTGCCATAACTTCATACCAGTTTGATTCAGTGCAGCATCGTGTCACAGTGAGGCCCCAAAGGCCGGTGAAGTCGGTATTTTAAATACTTCGTAATGCTTAGCTTTCAGAATCAGAGCAGAGGAATTATACTACTTCCTTATGTATGCGCGTACATGCTAGAATGTTGACATATCAAATATTCATGAAGACATAAGCATTACAAGGAACACTGCGGATGTGTTTCTCTCTCTCTCTCTCTCTCTCTCTCTCTCTCTCTCTCAGAGAAAGGAACTCAGTACTAAAGTTCTGACATTCAATACTATGGTATCCAGTTACGTATGGTAATGTATACATAAATTTTGCATAACCGCATTATGGAACTTGGAGGTATATGGTAACACCTGCTTGGAATGTGTTGTGGATGTTTCGTGGTGGATACTGATATATATATATATATATATATATATATATATATATATACATATATTACTATGGGGAAGAACAATATTGATTTGTGCAAAGAAACGTTTGTACGAATTAATTGGCCCTTTGAAACAGGGGTCTGAGTAGTTTGATAGTAAAATAATTTGTAGTGGGCTTCTTTGGGGCTAAAGAAGTCAGAATTTTTCAATATGCAATGGAAGAAATTTGAAAGTTGATTAAAAGGCGTAATGATGAAGGAAATCATAGCATCAGGAGAGTGGGATGAACTAGTTTTATGTAGAACTGAGTTGAAGAAAAGGTATCCATCTTACTTCTCCCTTGTTTTCCTGGTTATGAGAAGTAGGAAAACTATGTGAGGAAATAGGTGCAAAGCTGTTTGACCAAGTTTGTGATTATGAATGGAATATAATATAAAAACGTTTCCTACTTGTACAGGTTCTGAAATCTCTACGAATCCATGAACATATGCAGATTTCGACTTAATGTTCGACATATCAGCAGATTTAGTAAAAAATTTCTTTGTAATAAACAATATTATCTCCTTTGGTTTGTTTTTGTATATTCACGGATGACGTCACATTTACAGATGGCGGAAGTGTGCGTTTCTGAGCAGACGACGCTCTCAAGACATTGTTCACATTTAACTTAACTTTTAAGTTAAAACATTAGATTCTGTTTCGTCATACATTTTTCCATGAAAAATGTTTAGATTCTATTAAAAATAACCTCAGTGCGAATCTTAGTGCAATGAAATTCGATTGAATGTTTTCAGTGTACAACTTATCCCCCCCCAAATAAAAATGATATAATTATGGCGTAAGATGTATTTTGTGTGTAGATACTCGAAAGTTGAAACGAACGCGTGAAGTTTCCCAAAACTTCAGTAACATTGCTTCGAGGAGTTTTGCGAGATCTAATTATTTTGGTGTTACCTTGGCACAAGAGCTTAAGAACTAACTTTGTCTTGAAAGTTACCGAAAATTACTGTTGAATATTTCTGCTCTAATATTACATAAGAGACTTTGCTATGTGGGCGGTGTTCTGTAAGGAATATTTAATTCTGACTCGGTGTGTTTAGTTTTTGATGCAATTATCTCGGATTCTTTTCCTTTATTTTACGGCTCAATTACGGTAAGCCTGCGTTGTTGAAGCTTCCTACGCAAGTTATTTGGTTTTTATTACCTCTGCCTACGAAATTAGGCAGGGCTTGTGTATTCACCAGTATCTGAATGATTACCTTTCTAACTGGCGATAAGATATCTCAAAGAGTAAACGATTGATATCCATAAAACTTTATGGAGACGGCGGCTATGGGCCACAGTTAAAGAATTTTATTTTATTTTTTCAAATATTCGTTGTTCCAAAATTAAGATGTTTTTCCATGAGTATAAGGGGGGAAGGGGATTGTTTCTCCATATCTTTACATGTATACTTTTCAACTTATTATTACTGATGAATGTATATCAGCTGATTCTTTTGTCCATTTCATCTCTGATCCGTTTTCCTTATCAAGATTACATAGAGGCCTCTGGCCTGAATGTGAATAGGGCTCTCTTAGTAACGGACGCTTTTCTCTGAAGAGCCGAGAAGATTAGGTCTGTCTCTTTCTCTCTCATGGTTTCTGTCCTCTGTGCAGCTGTGTACATGTCTGTGTGTTTGTTCTCTCTCCGGCGGTCTATTTCTGGCCGTGTGTCTGTCTGTATGTCTTTGTGTCCGCGTATTTGTCTCTCCATATTTCTCCCTTTTGTTCTAATCAGCAGTGCATCGAATTTCCCAACGAGAACATACTGCACCATTCCGTGATGGAACGTTAAAGGTTTAAAATCGAATTAATTATCCCTTAGCTTTGTAGCCATATTGAGATGAAGTGGACGCTCAGTGCCACAGGACGACAGGGTAAGTCAAAGTTTTCATTTTATTTTACTCATGTCTGTAGGTTGTGAGGCTGTGGAAGGTGGTGTGTGTGTGTGTGTGTAAAGAGGGGGGGGGGTGGAGGGGGGGGTGGGATTGAGAGGAGGGAGTGTTTTGTGGAAGGTGACTACCCTGTCATTCCTCCCCCCCGCCCCCATATCCCTTCCCATCCCATCCCTACGCCCACCACAACCATCAGTCCTTGGCAACTGGTGTATCTGTTGCAAGCGGTAATGGGGCATATTGAGGCCCGTGAAAAACCCGAGGGAATGAAGAAGGACTGGTGGGTGGTGTAGTCTGGACTTCGTTTGATACTAAGTCTCAGTTATTTTCAATTCAGGAGTGAAATACTGTCTTGGCTCAGACATGCAAAGGATAGCGTGATTTCAAGAGTGCCCATGTGCCGTGCTCGACTTGTCTTGATACTGTTGAGAAAATGCTGTTAGACTTCCAGATAGAGGCACTTTATTCACCTCCTTGAAAGTAGGTGAAAGGGATACACAGTGGACTCCCATGAAAAATGCATTTGAGGCTGCTTTATCTTTTTTTTATTTACTTTATGTAATCATTTCTCTTTTGTCTGTTAGCTACATAATTTAGGCATGATTTGATTTTTTATTTCCTTATTAGTTTATGATAACATTAATGAATTATATATTTATTTAAACAATTAATGGGGTTCTCTACGTCACCCTTTGACAACAATTAAGTCTTCATGGTTTAGGCTATTTTTTTTAATCTTTCTAAAAATTTGTTTGATTTAGTTTTCCTATTGTTTGAACTTCGAAATTTTATGTATCTTGATTTTTAAAAATATTTTTGGAGACCGGTAGCGTTTTTATGAAATTTGTCAGAGATAGTCGCTCTTTGAAATAAATTGATTCATGCATAAATTTTTAAAACTGTTTTAAAGTAATATCGAGACAATCATCATATTAACTCTTACAGGAAGAGCATCACTACAATACGGATAGTTCCTCGGTGGATGAGTGGTTTACGTGCTTGCCTACTGATTCGGTAGTCCAGAGTTCGATTCCCCTCTCTGCCAACGTGGAATCAGAGTAATTTTTTTTCTGGTGATTAGGAATTAAGTTCTCGATATAATGTGGTTCGGATCCCACAATAAGCTGTAGGTGCCGTTGCTAGGTAACCAGTTGGTTCCTAGCCACGTAAAAACATTTAATCCTTCGGGCCAGCCCTAGGAGAGCTGTTGATCAGATCAGTGGTTTGGTTAAACTAAGATATACGTAACTGTAACATCACTGATATCCTGAATTTATAACGTTTTACAGTTTCTGTGAAACTGTTCATGGAATCTCTTACCTTTTGCAGCTTCCAGAGAGTTTCGAAATGGTGTTGTGTTTGCTGGAGACCATTAACAGTTAAGAGGCCTCGTGGTGGAGAAATTATTGTTTGTTTTTTATTTATTTTGCATTCATTGATAATGTCATAACGCTAACTAGGGAATTTGCATTCAGCATTCTGGTGTGCATCCCAGAGAAAGGTTGCCAAGCCTAGGATGAAAAACATTTGTTGTGATAACCTCGGAAGCATCTTAATAATCAAGCTGCTAGATAGATGTCATTTGTAAGGTAATAACATATAGATTATTAAATATTCTTAATAGGAAAATAATAGTTACTGGAACACAGAAAAATACTATTACTCTCTCTAAAATATTCTTGATAATTAAGCTAACAAATAGATGGAAATCTAAAAGAATCTCTCTGATTAACTCCAAAATCTTTCTAATAATCAAAATACTAAACATGCAGAAAATTACTAAAAGATCAACTGCTGTTATCAATGAAAGTATTCGCTACAGTCCATAATATGATGAATATCATCATTTTGTAACCATTTCTTTCACTCTTGTTGACCTTTTTTTATTCTTTCATATTCTGAAGGTCTCCCTTTTCTCCGGCTATGCATCCTTGTTTTTTATTTGCCTTCTTATCCCGTTTAATTTAATGGATAATTCATCCCCTCTGTTGAGCAGTTGCAAAGGAATGAATGAATTTCCATTTGCCTGGTGTTTGCAAATAATTATGAACTGAATTCATTGGCTGATATAATTGAATGTTTTTTTAGTGGAACGGAGGGTTATGTTATTGGCATTGGCAAGTGGTAGAGATACTTGGGATGTTCGAATGTGCATTGACGTATGCATTTTTGATGTATTGGTATAGAGAATTTCTGGTGGTTTATACACACATGCGTGTGATATATATATATATATATATGTATATATATATATATATATATATATTATACATACATACATACACTGAGTGTGTTCGTATAGAATAGTAGAGAATTTGTGCTGTTTTATATAAATATATATATATATATATATATATATATATATATATATATATATATATATACACACACACGTGAGTATGTATATAATATTATATATGTAACTGTTCATACACCCTACAGTGACCTCTCCTAGTATATCAGGATTTGTATGAAACTTTTCGGATTTTCACTGGATGTATGTACATACATACATACATATACAGTCGTCACGTGTGTGTATATGTATGTATGTATGTATGTATGTATGTATGTATATTCATTAGGAACTTCACTCTCCTTCGTAGACCGAGGATAAATGCTGAGAGTGAGAAAAAGGAAATGAACGTGCACATGTTTACAGCCCCCCGCCCCCCCTCCGCCCCCCCCCCCCCAGCATAGCTCTCAAGGCGTCAGAATGAAACTCGGGATTACAGCCGACTTAATTAACGTCATGTTTGACACGTGATTTGTCCCGCCGGAATATGTTGCATTTATGTCGCAACTCGCCGATCCTCCCCAGGTGGGTCGGGCCATTTGTGTGGGGTGGGGTCGGGGGTGTTGGACGGGGACGGGGCAGGGAGGTTTTGGAGTAAATTCTCGCATTCTTTTCTCCTGGACGGTTATTTTACATTTTTTCCTTTTTTGCAGGCTTTTTCACTTACTCTCTTGCTCTAACTCTGATGGTTTTGAAGGCTTGTTATGATGCAATGCCGATTGCAATAGACCGCATGGCTTTATTGCAAGTTTTTGCAACATTGGAATTGGATTAAGCAAGATAGGTAATGGGATTCACCTATTAGCCTCCTGCCTGCCTTTTTTTTATAAACTTTTATTTAGCTTGCTTCTTTCTCTGTTTGTTTGTTTGTCTTTGTCAAATCTTGTAACTGAATTTTCGACCTGTTCCCTTCGTCTGATGACTTGAATTTTGCATGGTTACTCATTCCCGGTGACTGTACAACCTTACATGATCAGTAGGTCAGCAGTGAACTCTAGTGACCCTACAGTGACCTCTCCCAGTATCTCGGGATTTGTATGAAACTCTTCCGATTTTTCACAGCTTTTTTGACTGTAAATAACACTGCGGATTTTTCAAACCTTCTTTGGCTGGACAGGATATCAATTCGTTAGCTACAGTCATAAATCGGTTACCATTTCTGTCAAAAATAAAACGTATGAAATTGGTATATATTATATAATATATATATATATATATATATATATATATATATATATATATATATATATATACATGATTACTTGTTAAAAAATCACTTTTTTGGCGCATTTCAATGAAAAAAATCGTGCTTCGAATACTATAAATAATATATAATAATTATATATATATATAATATATTAATATTATAATATATATATGATATATATATATATAATATATTCGAAGCACGATTTTTTTTGAAATGCGCCAAAAAGTGATTTTTTAACAAGTAATCATGTCTACAAAAATAAAAGCGCGGGCGCCAAACATGGAAGGAAATACTACAAGAGATAAAAAAATATATTTCTTCTACCATCTCCTTCCATGTTTGGCCCACGCTTTTATTTTTGTAGACATAATCAGGCTAATTGTAAGCTCTCCTGATGTCTCTCAAGAAAAAGTTTGTTTTAAAATACATTTTTTTTTTCTTGGCTTATGACATGAATTAACTTTTGGCTAATACGTTTAACTGATAGAGTATAAAAATCATGTTACTAATTTTAGTTTCTATGGAAAACCGAAATAATGTTGATAAACTGATATTTCATTGTTGTTATTAACATTGTTTTTTGTTGGTGATGCTATTGTCGCTATTATTATAATCTCAATACATAATGTTGCTGTGGTTGTTGTTATTGCCAATGTTTTTACGAGTGCCATTGTTGATGTTTTTAGATCCTGTGGTAGGGTTGTAAGAATACTGCCACCGTAGGTCCTGCGTGTCGTAAATGGCGACTAAAAGAATAGCTGCTGCCTTGCAACCTTACTTTTTTAGTAAAAGGCGAGGCCCACCGCCAGTAACTTTGGAAACTGCTGCCTTGCGGTATTCCTTTTTAGTAAAAGGCGAGGCCTACCGCCAGTAACTGTGGAAACTGCTGCCTTGTGGTATTCCTTTTTGGAAAAGGCGAGGCCAACCGCTAGTAACAGTGGAAACTGTTGCCTTGTAGTATTACTTTTTAGTAAAAGGCGAGGCCCACTGCCAATAACTGTGGAGACTGCTGCCTTGCAGTCTTACTATTATGTAAAGGGCTAGGCCCACCGCCAATATTTGTGGAAACTGCTTTCTTGCAGTTTTACTTTTTAGTTAATGGCCAGGCCCACTGCCAATATCTGTGGAAACTGCTGCCTTGCCATTTTACTTTTTAGTAAAAGGGTAGCCAATAACTGGAAACTGCTGCCTTGCAGTCTTACTTTTGAGTAAAAGTGTAGCCAGTAACTTGAAACTGCTGCCTTGCAGTCTTACTTTTTAGTAAAAGGCTAGGCCCACCGCCAGTAACTGTAGAAACTGCTGCCTTGCAGTCTTACTTTTGAGTAAAAGTGTAGCCAATAACTGGAAACTGCTGCCTTGAAGTCTTACTTTTGAGTAAAAGGCTAGGCCCACTGCCAATAACTGTGGAAACTGCTGCCTTGCAGTCTTACTTTTGAGTAAAAGTGTAGCCAATAACTCGAAACTGCTGCCTTGCAGTCTTACCCTTTAGTAAAAGGCTAGGCCCATTGCCAATATCTGTGGAAACTGCCGCCTTGCATTTTTACTTTTTAGTAAAAGGTTAGCCAATAACTGTGGAAACTGCTGCCTTGCAGTTTTACTTTATAGGAAAAGGCTAGGCCCACTGCCAATAACTGGAAACTGCTGCCTTGCAGTTTTATTTTTTAGTAAAAGGCTAGGCCCACTGCCAATAACTATGGAAACTGCTGGCTTGTAGTATTACTTTTTAATAAAAGGCTAGGCCCATTGCCAATAACTGTGGAAACGGCTGCCTTGCATTCTTAATATTTAGTAAAAGGCTAGACCCACCGCCAATAACTGTGGAAACTGCTGGCTTGCAGTCTTACTTTTTAGGAAAAGGCTAGGCCAACTGCCAATAACTGGAAACTGCTGCCTTGCAGTTATTTTTTAGTAAAAGGCTAGGCCCACTGCCAATAACTGTGGAAACTGCTGGCTTACAGTATTACTTTTTAGTAAAAGGCTAGGCCAACTGGCAATAACTGTGGAAACTGCTGCCTTGTAGTATTACTTTTTAGTAAAAGGCAAGTCCCACTGCCAATTACTGTGGAAACTGCTTCCTTGCAGTCTTACTTCTTAGTAAAAGGCTAGGCCAACTGGCAATAACTGTGGAAACTGGTGCCTTGTAGTATTACTTTTTAGTAAAAGGCAAGGCCCACTGCCAATAACTGTGGAAACTGCTTCCTTGTAGTCTTACTTTTTAGTAAAAGGCAAGGCCCACTGCCAATAACTGTGGAAACTGCTTCCTTGTAGTCTTACTTCTTAGCAAAAGGCAAGGCACACTGCCAATAATTGTGGAAACTGCTTCCTTGTAGTCTTACTTTTTAGTAAAAGGCAAGGCCCACTGCCAATAACTGTGGAAACTGCTTCCTTGTAGTCTTACTTTTTAGTAAAAGGCAAGGCCCACTGCCAATAACTGTGGAAACTGCTTCCTTGTAGTCTTACTTTTTAGTAAAAGGCAAGGCACACTGCCAATAATTGTGGAAACTGCTGCCTTGCAGTCTTAATTTTTAGTAAAAGGCTAGACCCACCGCCAATAACTGTGGAAACTGCTGGCTTGCAGTCTTACTTTTTAGGAAAACGCTAGGCCCACTGCCAATAACTGGAAACTGCTGCCTTGCAGTTTTTCTTTTTAGGAAAAGGCTAGGCCCACCGCCAATAACTGGAAACTGCTGCCTTGCAGTCTTATTTTTTAGTAAAAGGCTAGGCCCACTGCCAATAACTGGAAACTGCTTCCTTGCATTCTTACTTTTTAGGAAAAGGCTAGGCCCACTGCCAATAACTGTGGAAACTGCTGCCTTGCAGTTTTACATTTTAGGAAAAGGCTAGGCCCACTGCCAATAACTGGAAACTGCTGCCTTGCAGTCTTATTTTTTTAGTAAAAGGCTAGGCCCACTGCCAATAACTGTGGAAACGGCTGGCTTGCAGTATTACTCTTTAGTAAAAGGCTAGGCCAACTGGCAATAACTGGAAACTGCTGTCTTATAGTATTACTTTTTAGTAAAAGGCTAGGCCCATTTCCAATAACTGTGGAAACTGCTTCCTTGTAGTCTTAATTTTTAGTAAAAGGCTAGACCCACTGCCAATAATTGTGGAAACTGCTGGCTTGCAGTTTTTCTTTTTAGGAAAAGGCTAGGCCCACCGCCAATAACTGGAAACTGCTGCCTTGCAGTCTTATTTTTTAGTAAAAGGCTAGGCCCACTGCCAATAACTGTGGAAACTGCTGGCTTGCAGTATTACTTTTTAGTAAAAGGCTAGGCCAACTGGCAATAACTGTGGAAACTGCTGCCTTGTAGTATTACTTTTTAGTAAAAGGCTAGGCCCACTGCCAATAACTGTGGAAACTGCTTCCTTGCATTCTTACTTTTTAGTAAAAGGCTAGGCCCATTGCCAATAACTGTGGAAACTGCTGCCTTGCAGTCTTAATTTTTAGTAAAAGGCTAGGCCCATTGCCAATAACTGTGGAAACTGCTGCCTTGCAGTCTTACTTTTTAGGAAAAGGCTAGGCCAGTTGCCAATAACTGTGGAAACTGCTGCCTTGCAGTCTCACTTTTTAGTGAAAGGCTTGGCCCACTGCCAATAACTGGAAACTGCTGCCTTGCAGTCTTGCTTTTTAGTAAAAGGCTAGGCCCACTGCCAATAACTGTGGAAACTGCTTCCTTGTAGTCTTACTTTTTAGTAAAAGGCAAGGCACACTGCCAATAACTGTGGAAACTGCTTCCTTGTAGTCTTACTTTTTAGTAAAAGGCAAGGCACACTGCCAATAACTGTGGAAACTGCTGCCTTGCAGTCTTAATTTTTAGTAAAAGGCTAGACCCACCACCAATAACTGTGGAAACTACTGGCTTGCAGTCTTACTTTTTAGGAAAACGCTAGGCCCACTGCCAATAACTGGAAACTGCTGCCTTGCAGTCTTGCTTTTTTGTAAATGGCGAGGCCCACTGCCAATAACTGGAAACTGCTGCCTTGCAGTATTGCTTTTTAGTAAAAGGCTAGGCTTACTGCCAATATCTGTGGAAACTGCTGCCTTGCAGTTTTACTTTTTAGTAAAAGGTTAGTCAATAATTGGAAACTGCTGCCTTGCAATCTTACTTTTTTAGTAAAAGGCTAGGCCCACTGCCAATAACTGTGGAAACTGCTGCCTAGCAGCTTAGTTTTTAGGAAAAGGCTAGGCCCACTGCCAATAACTGTGGAAACTACTGCTTGCTGTCTTACTTTCTAGTAAAAGGCTAGGCCCACTGCCAATTACTGTGGAAACTGCTGCCTTGCAGTGGAAGGTTTTAGTAAAAGGCGAGGCCCACCGCCAATAACTGTGGTTGATGACAGCAAGGACACGTGGTCGTAAAAACCCCCTTTGCCAAACAATAAACCATGCCTGATGATGCCTTTTGATAGAAGGCAGTGGAGAGGGTGCATCAGGCAACCGACCCCTTAATGTAGGGATAACCGTGGGAAAGTAGATTGTTGATTTTGTTTTTCATCTGTTATTAGTAACATCGCAATTAAACTGTTTTTAATTTCGTCTTTGATTGTCATCACTATTGCTCTGAATCTATTTTCATTTTCTGTATACATTTATAAATTCTTTCTGTGTTCATTTGTCAGTTTTTTATATGTTCCTTTGTTACAGCTTATTGTCTTTTGCTTTACTGCCACCTGTCTTTAGTCCATCATTTTTTCTCTAAGTTATTAGTTTTAGTTATTTGCCTTTGCTTAAATTAGTGTTTATTATTTACCTTAGTTCATCGTATAACACTGGTGTTTCATTAATGCCTTAGCGTTGTTATTTTTTGTGCATTGTATGTTATGTTGCATGTAAAATTGACTTTTATAATTTCATATAAATAAGGCGATTGGCTAAATTGGAGATTTTATTAATTAACTGATCGGTTTAGAATAATTTGGGATAACATGTACCAATTTTTATCACCTCTGTAAATATTGTAGCAAGGTATCTCTTAGAACTTACTGGTAAATTTAAACTAAAGTATTGGGTAGGTTGAGAGTTAGGCCCAATGGGAGCTGGTTCAGGTTTGAGAAAGATCTGTTTAGGATCCGCTAGTTTTGATGTTGGCGAAAGTAAGCAGTGTTTTGTCAAGTTTTATTAGTGAGTAGGGGGTCTATCCCTTCGGAAATTACGTACTGGTCTGAAGCTTAGACTAAAGTACCTTCCTTCTTTTTACTTACTACGTGAGGTCATGAAAAGAAAGAAACTTGCCCCAGGAATAGACGACAGTCAATCTAAATGTAGAGGTTTTAATCCGTAGACTGCTTTTATTAAAAACAAAATAATAACCTTGCAGATACAATATGAGTTTTATTTCGTAGAGTTTTCTTTTCGTCGCGTCTCTTTCTGGTTCTTTATGTAATGAACCGTCCCTCTTTTAGCAAGAATATTAACCAACATATAATTGAAGTCCTTCTTGCAGTACCCAAGTTCCATCTAGGTCTGCGTGGCTTTTAAGATTTGGCCTAATACCTGACTCCATTATTTAAGAGCATAATTTAGCGACTGGCGAATCTCGTCTCGCTCCTTTTGAACTTACAAAGTGATAGTAAACTGGGAAACTTTTAATCGGCTTTAAAGACTTAGGTGGTGTTCCCGTGATTCCCTTGCTTCTGTCTGGGTGTATCTGTCTGTCTGTCTTTCGGCTGCTGTCTAATTATCTCTGCCGTTATTCTGTCGTCCTTTAATGGGAAAACTTTATAATCTGTTTTGAAAGACTATCGTCTGTGTTTATTTCTCTGCTGTCTATCGTCTTTTGCTTTGTCAGATTTTAATTAGTGAGAAAGACTGTTAATTGTGCACCTGTGTCCCTACCTTTGTCGCTTTCCTCTCCCTATCTGTCATCCGTAACTTTGGGAGACTTTTAGTATGTGTAAAATGACTCTCTCTCTCTCTCTCTCTCTCTCTCTCTCTCTCTCTCTCTCTCTCTCTCTCGTTTCCTACCAATCCCTTCTCTCAAGCAACCATTAATCCAGGTTGAATGGACCAGAAAGCTTAAATGTGGGCAACTACGTTATTCTCGAGACATTTATTCCTAAATCAGAGTCATGCTCTCTCTCTCTCTCTCTCTCTCTCTCTCTCTCTCTCTCTCTCTCTCTCTCTCTCTCTCTCTCTTTTAACGTTAACATCTGCCACTACTCATTCACTGTTATTACTGTAACAGGGTAATAACAATAATGACTATAAGAATACATTGTAAACCTCAGCGTGATGACGCTCCAAGCGCGAGGCCTTCTGGAATGCATCGGTCTCTTTCCAGACTAACTAATCCAGACGAATTCCAGAAGCAGGATTTGGAAAGCTATAACATGATTTAATCTAAGCTTGGAGACGGTTTTCCTTCGAGTGATGATTATCAACCAGATGTTCCACGAGACAACAGAAATGGGGATTCTGGCGTTTCATCGCCGCTGTTGCCATGGCTGGAAATGGGTCTGGGACTTTATGTGATGGCGATTTTTTTTCGATTGGGCCTATTTTTTTACGGAAACTTTATTTACATAATGGTCTTAGGTTTTTATTTTAAAGTATAAGGCCTATATTCAGTTTTATTCTCTCTTTATTACCTCGGTTTGAACTGAGCATGCTGCATTGATATTAAAGGGCATTTTCTCAACTGTTTAATGTTCACGTCTGGTATTTTTGTTAGAATGAAAGCTGATAGAATATCATGTATGCAAATGACTTTGTGATTGATAAGTGGGGTATTTCCAAGTTTTCTCGTTTATCTCTGTAATCTCCCTTCTCAAACAACTGGGCATAGGGCACTGGCAGGAAAGGAAATGTAATGAAGTTTTCTTTATCTTTAATTTTATATCTAATTTCTCACGTATTATTGAAGCTTATAAAAAGTCACTCCCAAGAAGAAAATATCGAACTGTAATTATGAAGTGAATTTTTGTTTTGAAGGTCCCTTTTTTACATATATATCTTTAAAGAAAAAGCAAATATGTCAGTGAATTGTTAGACCTCAGCTTTCTTCGCTTAGAGACAAAAGAGGGCCTAGCAACAAGCTCTGGATCCTTCGAAGGGTGCTGAAATGAAAGAACTGTCTGAATTGATGATCATGCAATGTAAGGACGGTGACCCTTACAGCCTTGGTGAAGCTCGCGGTTGCTATGTCATTTTAAAGGCGTTTCCGGATGTGTGTATGTGTTTGTGCGTGTAATTGATGGGTCCAATCACCCGAGATTGGAGAGAAAAGGTGACACTCTCCTTTTGACAGTGATAAGACACAGGGCGGCTTTGGAGGTCTTGAGGACACGCCAAGCCCATCGTAAAAGGTATGGCACCTTTAAAAGTACTTAGGAAAAGTTGCCTTTTGAAAAGATCGAAGTGTAATGTGTAAACATTTATTTAACATTTATTTATGTGTTGGGGAATATAATAGATATGTCTCTTTGTTTCAGATGGGCTCATGGCATTATACAAGAGAATGGGATTCTCTAAAAGACTTGACTATTTAAATGTAGAAACTAATATTTTGTAAGTTTTAGGGGTGATTACTTAGTCTAATTCAGGAGAGTAGAATGACAGTTTACAGTCTTTTTATGGGTCAGACTTAGCTCGTTGTGTTACGTCATTTAATCACTTTGTTCCATATCATGTTCAGCTAGCTTGGGAAATAAAAAGTGTATTTTTGTATCTAAGAAGATTCATTAGCCCAGCTTATATCATTTGTAGAGAGATAGTCAGCAACTAAAGGTAAGAGGGTTTTCGCTTGTTTTATTTTTAATTCAAACCAGTGCTGAATGGTCGAATATGCTCGGCAATCTATATATTATATATATATATATATATATATATATATATATATATATATATATATCTATATATATATATATATATATATATATATATTATAGATAGATATAGATGTAGATATGCTAGATATAGATAGATAGATAGATATTTGAAAGTCAACAGAAGCCTACCATTCTTGGAATGAAATTGATTGTACACGACACAAGACAATAAGGCTGATCAAAAATACTGAAAATAAAGAGTTTTGCAGTAGGACTCGCGCTTATAACAAGAGAAAGAAAGGAGAAGGAACAATAGCAATAATGAACCTTAAGGGGAAAGGGCCTACTTGGTAGGTTATGCGTAGGGGAAAACAAAGGCGGCGGGGCGAGTTCCAAAAGAGATGCAAATTCAGTCTTAATTTACATCAGTCTGCGTAACACAGGCGATTATGCCGCTTCAGATGTTAACATAATTACCCCTTTGGTTATACAGCCTTCGTAAGCGTTCTGATATGCGAGAACTACGCGACCATATTCTGTAAATCTAATGTATCCTTGGGGCGAGGTCGATTGCGTATTCATTATGTATATGACGAGATGAATTAATTTTGAAATTAACTGTTCTGGAGGATTAGCTCCTCTCTCATTCCGACACTGTTGTCATAGCGCTGTTCTAGAATGCTTTATTATTATTATCATTATTGTTATTATTACTAATCAGTTGAGGCTCCCATCGATATGTACGAAGCCTGAAAATAAGCAAGCTCATATTGAGCACGTTTACGGAAATAGAAAAGTAAGGCAAAGAGAAATATAAAAAAAAATACATTGCATTAATTGGAAAAGGAGTTCAACGTTCAAAGAGATTTAATCATTGGAATAGCACTGCTAGGATTCGTCTTCGTAAAGAAAATGACATTTTTCTGTTACCGTTGCTTTTGGTTTTATCTTCTAACATGCAGATGAAAATGAATAAGATTTTAAACTAGGCAAAAATAAAACTGATTTCGAAATTGGGGAGGTATAGAGGAACGTATCTGCAGCCATATTATTGCGCCTTTAAAGTAGGCATCTTGGCTCGACTTGTGCTAAGTCGCAGTGGTAATTTCCTGTTAATGATTGATTCACTTTTTTTCATCATCTTTCCTGGGTAAAAATAAATTTAATGGATAAACATGTTCATCTTTGTACTAAGGTCTCTCTCTCTCTCTCTCTCTCTCTCTCTCTCTCTCTCTCTCTCTCTCTCTCTGTGACGTATGTATAGAAATGTCCCAAGAGATTTAGACAGAATATTGCGTCTGAATTTTATCAGATCTATGAACGTTTATGGAACAAGATGTAGATAAGAGAAGACACTAGGATTCATTGCGGATAGACAAGAGAAGACACTGGGATTCATTGCGGGTAGATAAGAGAAAACACTGGGATTCATCGCGGGTAGATAAGAGAAGACACTGGAATTCATTGCGGGTAGATAAGAGAAAACACTAGGATTCATTGTGGGTAGATAAGAGAAGACACTGGGATTCATTGCGGATAGACAAGAGAAGACATTAGGATTCATTGCGGGTAGATAAGAGAAGACATTAGGATTCATTGCGGGTAGACAAGAGAAAACACTAGGATTCATTGTGGGTAGATAAGAGAAGACATTAGGATTCATTGCGGGTAGATAAGAGAAAACACTAGGATTCATTGCGGGTAGATAAGAGAAGACATTATTGGGAGTTATTGGCATTGCGGGTAGATAAGAGAAGACATTAGGATTGCATTCGGATTGAGGTAGATAAGAGAAGACATTAGGATTCATTGCGGGTAGATAAGAGAAGACATTAGGATTCATTGCGGGTAGATAAGAGAAAACACTAGGATTCATTGCGGGTAGATAAGAGAAGACATTAGGATTCATTGCGGGTAGATAAGAGAAAACACTAGGATTCATTGCGGATAGACAAGAGAAGACACTGGGATTCATTGCGGGTAGATAAGAGGAGACATTAGGATTCATTGCGGGTAGATAAGAGAAAACACTAGGATTCATTACGGATAGACAAGAGAAGACACTGGGATTCATTGCGGGTAGATAAGAGAAAACAATGGGATTCATTGTGGGTAGATAAGAGAAAACACTGGAATTCATTGCGGGTAGATAAGAGAAGACACTAGGATTCATTGCGGGTAGATAAGAGAAAACACTGGGATTCATTGCGGATAGACAAGAGAAGACACTGGGATTCATTGCGGGTAGATAAGAGAAGACATTAGGATTCATTGCGGGTAGATAAGAGAAGACACTAGGATTCATTGCGGGTAGACAAGAGAAGACACTAGGATTCATTACGGGTAGATAAGAGAAAACAATGGGATTCATTGTGGGTAGATAAGAGAAAACAATGGGATTCATTGTGGGTAGATAAGAGAAAACACTGGAATTCATTGCGGGTAGATAAGAGAAGACACTAGGATTCATTGCGGGTAGACAAGAGAAGACACTAGGATTCATTACGGGTAGATAAGAGAAAACACTAGGATTCGCGGATTAGCGCGAGAATAACTTAAATTGATGTTACTTTCTCTCGCCCTCCCTCACCGAGTCGAAATTCTTAGGGGACTATTCTAATAAGCAATGAAAGCTACTTCATTTCAGCACTGAAGACTCCCATTTAATGTGCTATTGGCCACGGCACGTCGCCACACTCCGATATCAGTTGGCTCTA
Source organism: Macrobrachium nipponense (assembly GCF_015104395.2). NCBI lineage: Eukaryota > Metazoa > Arthropoda > Malacostraca > Decapoda > Palaemonidae > Macrobrachium > Macrobrachium nipponense. The sequence continues at coordinate 75,908,360 of NC_087204.1, forward strand.
ACTTTTCCTTTCAGCCTTACATAATCAGATTAGCATCAAGAATTAGGAGTTCGCTAAGTCCCTCTTCCTTCCACTGCACGCCAATACCTGGCCTTGCACTTTTATCCTCTAAGCCGTAAGTTGCTGGGATATTTGTTGCCGAAATTCTGAAGGCGAAGTTGTTCGTACTATATTTTTTTTAAGTCCATGAAATTGATATTTGTTTAATAATTTAAGGCCTTTGCATATGGCAAAGCTAGTTCCTGTGAAAGATGTATTTGGTGGCATATCTGAGATGTTTTTATTTAGGAATGGCCATATCTTTTAATCATATATTGTATTGATAGAAAAAATAATCTAGTTTTTTATCTATTTCACGTGCTAGCATTGTCGGTTTCATTGTACTGATGATTAATTGGTTACCTTTATTAAGTTGTGTGAATGAAGAGAAATACGGCAAGGTTCATATGCCTGTTTATTAATTTTCATGTTTGTTTCTTCTAGAAACTCGCGCAAGCACTCACACATACACACACGCACACGTACGCATAAATATAATTATATATACGTATATATATATATATATATATATATATATATATAATATATATATATATATATATACACTATTTAATCATCCGAGTTAAGGAGAGGAACATACAATATGACATAGTAACCCATTTATTGTTACGTTTCCTGATTCTCAGTCACATCTTAGGGGATATCAACATTAATGAAGTATACTGTATAAATATTAAATCATCAAAGGAAGGAAAAATAAAGAAATAAATTTTAAATAGAAAGTGAACTAAAACTCACAAGGACAAAACGTAAAAGATTGTAGATTGATGAGGAAGGATAACACATATAAACACATGTATTCAGAAACCAAAGAGTTAAAGCAAACATCACATTTAACACAGACAAACTTTAAAAAACTGGGAACTGACCTGCTGTTCAGAGGTTAAGAACAAACTAAGAATATATTATACAAAGACTTTTCCAGGCAGGCAGAGAGTTGAGTTAAATGTAATGGTACAACGGCCGTTTGACAATTCAACAACGGAACACGTTGTTAAATATTTAACGTTTCCATAATGAGTTGTTCTTGAAATCCTCAAAATTTTGTCCAAACGGGATGATTTGATTATTACGTGTCCCGATAAAGGGAAAGGTATTATCATCTTAGACAAATTTGATTACGTTAATGAAATAACCCAAATCTTAAGTTATAGCCACGAAGTGTGAAAAAATTGGTCCTCCTATTTATAAAGCTATCTTTAGGACTGAAGACCAGATCAATAGATTTCTCCGCACCCTTAAAAAGGAAAATATCGTAAGCGAAAGAGCATACCAGGATCTTTTTGTCACAGGCTCCACTTTTGGAATTTTATACGGTTTACCTACAATTCGTAAACCTAACGTCTCCCTTCGCCCTATCGCTATCCCAGCCTTATATATATTATTAATAAATAATAATTAATATAATATATATAATAATATATATATATGTTCTATATATATTATATATATATATATATATATATAGATATTATATATATATATATATTATTATATATATATATATAGATTATATATATATATATATATATATAGTATAATATATATATATATATATACACACAAATCTTTTGGAGTTTTGTAGTAAGGTAGTACTGCAGTGGTTTCGTAACGCAAGTTGTGAAACCTTCAGGTTGCAGCTAAACTAAAACTCCAATAGTTATTATTCAAAATGGTGATCTTTCATCCCTCAAATAAATTCAAGTGAACACGTGGACATACAAATCCTTAGCTAGTAAATTACTAGAGCTTGACAGTAAAACGTGAAATAATAGATTCTACTGTATTAAACAAATACTTCATCTAAAGTACGCCAAGTAGAGACGTGTTTATCTCCCTGTTATGTCAGTGAATGTATGACAACTTCTTCGGATTTATGCATTAATTATTTTCCCTTAACTTGAATACTGGACTTCTGTATCTATCTTCTTCAACGTCGTCGTCTAAAGTGGAAGAGATCTGAGTGACATTCTCCGTCTTTTCGGAATATTTGATGAATATTGCTACATATGGTTATCAAGTATCAAGTCCTTCTGAGAGCTTTTGAAAAGTCCGTTTTTAGTGTTCTGTAAAAGAAAACTATTGAGATGGCTATTTGACTGTCCGTCCGCACCTTTTCTGTCCGCATTCAAGTCATTTCAAAACTACAGAGGCTAGAGGCCTAAAAACTGATAAGTTGACCATCCACCCTCCAATCATCAAACATTTCAAGTTGCCATCTCTAGCCCAGTAGTTATAATTTTATCTAAGGTTAAATTTATCCATGATCGCGCGTCTGGCACCGCCATAGTTGCCAACAACGCAGGCAACTACCGGGCCGTGGTTGAGATTCGTGTGCAGCGTCTGAGAGTTTCATACGCTGTACAGAAAACTTTTGCGCCGAAGAAGGTCTGGCGCAATTTTTTACCTGTTGTTTACTTGTTATTTTTTGTTATGATACTGCAGTCATGAAAAATGCATTAATTATTGTTATTTATCTTTCATTTTTTTATTTAAAGATGCAGAATTAAGTTGGATCATTGGCACAAAACAAAGTTGATATTTATTCTAATGGGAATTAAGGGCCCCTGAAACTAATGCTTTTTTTGTGTTTTGGTGCTTTAGAGAGAGAGAGAGAAAAAAAAAATTTGTCCCGAATTTTCTGAAATTTTCCCCGTGTACAATGAGAATAATATGGGGGACTTGATTCACGGTTGACGAACACCGAAGGGAAAGGTCAAGGTTTATGTTGGTACAGCTGTAGACGTTTCCTCAAGGAGAAAAAGGGAGCAGCCTCGATTGTGGATGTTTTCTCAAACATTATCATAGATAGCGTCCTCTGTTCCCTCGGCCTCATTCCTTTCTGCTAGAGCTCTATGGGGCGAGTGACTCAGGCTTATCACAGTCTGCTAGTTCGATTTTTAACACACACACACAGACACACATACACACACATATATACGTATGTATATATATATGTGTGTGTGTGGTATACATAAATATATATATGAATATATGATATATATATATATATATATATATATATATATATATATATATATATATGTATGTGTGTGTGTGTATGTATATGTATATATGTGTGCACACACACACACACACACACACACACATATATATATATATATAGATAGATAGATAGATAGATAGATAGATATATATATATGTACGTACTATATTTCTCATGACCCCATTAGAGGAAAGGTTTAGATTTTATTTAAATTTGCATACCAGTGTACGTGATATGAATGGCAGGATTAGATTGAGATGTCTTTGAGTAGCACCAAAGATGGTTTTATTCCTAAAGTATGTCGGAATTGACGTGGATCATTGCTCAAGAAAA